>NC_084838.1:37446967-37796967 GCF_033115175.1 Lepus europaeus | reverse complement strand
GGTCTGATCTGACACCGTGCAGCCTGCACGGGAAGGCAGAGAGACAGCAGCCCAGGGACGATGGAAAGCCAGGAGCAAACAGCCAGCAAGAGAAGGGGGCTGGTTTGCGTTCAGGGGAGGAGGGAAAGGCTGCCAGGGTTAGTGACTCCCAGCGGCTCCCGTTGGAGGCTCTGGGCTGCCACCACCAACACCCCTCTCACTCCCAGCAAACTCTACCGCCTGTCATCGCCCACAAGGCCTTACTGACCCTGGGCCTTGCACTTACCGCTCCCTCCTCTCCCTGGGGCTCACTCTCCTCAGTTATCTGCTTCTCTGCTCAAGTGTCATTTTGTCACCAGAATCACCTCCCTACCAACCCCTCCCCCCGCAGCACCCCTACCTCCTGACCCAGCCTGGTCACCCCCCAGAGCCCCTGACCACACGCTGCTTCTGCTCTGTCTTGTTCATGGCTGTCATCCCCAGCATCCAGAACAATGCCTGGCACACAGCAGACACACAATAGACACTTAGAGAGTGCAGGGACCAAAGCAGCCGTTTGATGGAAAGTGGGGAGAACAGGTCCAAAGGAGACAGCTGCTTTGGGCCTCCTTCTGGGAAACGGTGGCCACTGCTTCCCTGAGGCTGATGCCACATCTGTGCCCCTACCATGCCTGGCCTGGGTGCCTGGGGACAGAACTCCCCACGGGAGGACAAACGGAGCCACCAGGCCTTGCCCATCCCCGAGATGGAGACCCCAGATCCAGACACAGACCACGGGGGTGACTCCGCGGAGAGAGGTGGGCCTGGAAGGGTGCAGTGACAAAGCCAGGGGAGTACAGGTACGAGTCCTTGCTCTGCCACTTGTCTGCTGTGTGCCTTTACCCTTCCCTCATCCCATCTGTGCAATGGGCCAATATACAGCACCGAACCTCCAACGGCGGCCCCAGCAAGCAAGCTGGTGGGCTCCAAATGGGCGCGCTCGTCTACACAGCAAGCAGCAAAGATCATCTGCAACTTATTACACGGCCTCCTCCAATGAGGTCAGGAAGGAGGAAGCCTTTTACTTGAGAAGATGTGTGCAGAGAAGGGTTTCTTGCTAAACTGAGTTTCCTGTTCAAGTGTTCACTGATCATTTGCTGACGTCCGACCACCAGCAGTGCCCCATAAGGGAAGCAGCAGCCCCGGAAGCCCATTCTCTCCAAGAACACAGGCAGTTATGTTCCTTTTCTTCTTTTTTTCTTTCTTTTGACGGGCAGAGTTAGACAGTGAGAGAGAGACAGAAAGAAAGGTCTTCCTTCCATTGGTTCGCCCCCCCCCCAAATGGCCGCCACACCGCGCTGATCCGAAGCCAGGAGCCAGGTGCTTCCTCCTGGTCTCCCATGTGGGTGCAGGGCCCAAGCAATTGGGCCATCCTCCACTGCCTTCCTGGGCCACAGCAGAGAGCTGGACTTGAAGATGAGCAACCAGGACAGAATCCGGCACCCCAATCGGGACTAGAACCTGAGTGCCGGCACCGCAGGCGGAGGATTAGCCTAGTGAGCCGCAGCGCCGGCAGGCAGTTATGTTCTAAGCATGGGAAAGTATCCACAGAGAGCCCCAAACAGCAGGCAGTGAGAACCCAGAGACAGAAAGAACCTGCATGGAGAGAGGGGAGTCAGAGAAGGCTTCCTGGAAGAGGAGGTGGCAACTGATTTGGAGTGGGGGCATGAGGGAGGAAGCAGAAGGCATCTCAGAGAGTGTGCTCACTGACCGAGGCCCCCGAGGAGCCTGGCATCCCCGGAGCAGGGTCACGCCGCTCTCATAGCTCACGCATCAGTCGGCCCGAGCTGCCATCGTCTTGCACAACAGTAGGAGTGCAGCACGTGCAGACGCAGAGGCCCAGCGGAAGCAAGCCCAGGGTCAGACACACTTGTCTGCAGGCTCTCAGCAGGTCAGAGGCGGCCCAGGCAGTCTGTGAGCTGCTGTTACCACTGTGCATCCCACGCCGCTGGGTCACCGAGGCGCACGAGCATGCGGCGTTTCCACGGACACCAACTCTCCCAGGAAGCCAGCCACCACCTCCACGGAGGGTGGACTGGACTATGCTTTGCTCTCATCGCAATTTCATCGGGACAATGTCAGAGCCCCGCTTTGTGGATGGCAGCACCGCCAGGGTATTTATAATGCCAAAAATCCCAGCTGTCCGCATTTGTGGCCACCACATCCACAGAGAGTCTGCATGTTGGTGTGGGCAGCTAACTACCGTATTACATCCTCTGGGGTGGTGGTGCCCGACCCTGGCACAACAACACACATCATTCGAGTTTACAGTTCTTTCTCCTTTTTGTTACAGTTGCGGCATTGTATCTATTTTTCTACCTATGGGCATAGGTTACATTTTCCCTAAATTTCCATTTAGGACAGCAAAGGAAGCATTCTAATAAAATCTCTCTTCAGAATAGGAGGCATTGGGTCGACAGGATCAAAAAATCCTGTATGATTTCCAAAATTGCTCCGGCTCTGCCATTTAATTCTCGCTTTCCAATCTGTCTTGCCGCAAACAGAGAGAAAGAGTTCTCCAGATTCCTTTCGAGAGACAGAAAGAGAAGTGCCAACAACAACTCTAAAACAAAGGTACTTCCATGGCCATGCCTAGTGAGAGCTGGACTCTGAAAGATCTTGATTCCCTCTCGCCTGTTAGAAAACCATTTCCCAGGTACAAGCATCTGGCTAGGACGCAGCCTGGAAGGGTGGCGGTTCCCATGGGGGTTTCTCCTGAGCCTTCACTCAGCCATCAGTACCCAGGTAAAACGAGAAAAGCCGAGGAAGAAGACACCTTCACACATCCCTGCACCTGCGGCCTGCACACATACCAGGTGAGTTTGGGGGATCCCTGTGTGGGGCTAAGACTGGGGTGCGGGGGAAGAGCAGGGGAGGGGTCTTCAGGGTGCTTACATGCAACTTCTGTTAGCTAACAGAGGGGCCAAGTGCACAGGCTCTGAGATGGGTCTTCTTGGGTTAGACTCCCAGCCCAGCAACCTGCTGATTCTGGGAGCCTGGACTACAGAATCAGACCGCCTGCAAGAGAGCCCTCTCTTCCGCAAGCTGCTGTGATCCGTGCTGTCACCCACTGGGTGCTCATTCTATCAGCCTCACAGGGCTGAAGGAGGCCAGTGATTTTCCCCAGTGGTCCTACTGGAAGACCAGCGAGCGCCAGCCTGGGAACGGAGAACTGGCTGTCTGCTTTGTGGGCCTTAGGGGCCTTTCATTCCAACTCCCGCTTTTTGAAGGTTGGAGCTAGCCAGGCCCAGAGAGGGGAGGAAAATGGACAAAGTACACATAGCCCACCCGTGTTCATGGTGGGCGCTGTGGCACAGAGCACCGGGAGCAAGCAGGACACAGAGGAAGGAAGGCCTTGCTAGGGCACAGCCCCCAATTCCCAAAGCGAGGGGATTCCAAGATTTCAAGTCTTTTTCTAATTTTCCACTGGTGCCAGAGACAAAAAGTTCCCATCAGGGCAGCACTCGGCAGGCTCGGAACCCACCCTGGTTGAGGACGGAGGTCAGAAGGTGAGGAGCCGCCAGTGCAGCCAGGGAACGATTCCGCACGGCAGGGCTCCGCGGGTCCCCACGCACCAATCGCTCCCACCCGCCACTGCCGCCGTGCCCGTGCCCCTCCCCGGGAGCCCAGAGAGCTGGCATCCGTGGCTACCATAACAAACTCAATTGTTCTCAGCAGGGCCCCGGCAAATAAAGTCATTCATTACGGCCTCTCCTCCGGCCGCTGAGGGCTGTGCGCCAGCAGCGGGCAGCCGGCCGCCCCCTCGCGGGCCGAGCCACGCGCTGTCACCTGCCGGGGGCTGGCCCGCTGCGCCCCCAGGCCCAGCCGCGGGAGCAGCGGGGCGGCCGATTAGTTTTATCTCGGCTTGTCAATTGACTTATACTGATTGGCTTCCTGCCGCCAAATGTCAATTAAATTGCAAATGCTTGGAGGAAGCAGGGTTGGGCCAACGCTGCCCACTCTCTGCTCCTGGATTCACCGCGTGCGATTGGTTTCTCCCAACTCAGAGGGAGCGCAGAAAACCCAGACGCCCTCCTAGGGGCGGAGCCTCAGCGCTGAGACCGGTGGGCTGGAGCCAGGCTCAGGGGTCTACTGGGCCAGCAAGGCAAGGGAGGAGGGAGAGGGGGCAGGGAGGAAAGGGGGCAAGGGAGGAGAGGGGGCAAGGGAGGAGAGGGGAAGGCGAAAGGGAGGGACGAAGAGGTGAGGCGGGAAGAGGGGCGCCTCTCTGAGGGGTTTGCGCCCAGGTGACCCAGCACAATCCCTGGACATCCCTCAGAGATGTGGGGTGTGGGTCTGTGGGACACTGAACGAACTCTTCCCGGCTCAGCTCTGGCTCTCCCCACCTGCCCGCCAGGGTCTGGAAAGAGATGATGGTAAGTGTGTCCAGCTTCAGGCCCCCGCTGGGTCCGCTGCTGCAGGAGCCAGGGCTGGTGGAACCACCTGCATCCACCTGGGGCCAGCCTTGCCATCCTCCCTCTCACCTAGGTGGCAGAAGCTGTCTGCCTTCTCCCAGACCACAAGTGGCCAAGTGGGCTTCAGACTGTGCAGCCGGGCCCTCCAGCCTGTGGCTTGAGGGCTCTGCTATGCTGGGGGCAGGGGCGTGAAGAAAGAAGACCAGGAAGGGAAACGGCTGTAACCCAGGCCAGGGTGCCTGCTGCTGCCTAGACAGTGCCAATGATTTCACATCTGCGGTGGGTTTCCCGCAGGGACTGCGCACCCTCAGCGCTATCGCAATCTCCACTTTAGGCATGGGAACACTGACCCTGGGAGAAGCCCAGGGATGCGCCCCAGGTCACACAGCAGGTGCACCGAGCTGCCCAGCTTCCACGGTGCTTCCTGGTGCCTGGCTGCTCACAGGCTCTGAAGAAGGCAGCCTCCCCTCTCTGCTGCCAGTGAGAACATGGAGGACTGAGGGGGTGACCCAAGACTCCCAGCAAAGGAGAACAAAGCTGGGACTCACACCCGGGGCTCCGTGCCTCCAAGCCCAGTGCTCTGAGCCCCACCTTGAGAGAGGCCTTGAACAAGGACAGCTGTGGCGTGGGCTCCACTCCCGACCCTGCCCAATCCTGCTGGGAGCTAAGGGGGCAAAGTCATTGACTGGACTCAAGCTGGGAGCTGCCTGGGGCCCCTGAGACAGAAGGCACTTGCTCAAGGGACCCTAAATTAGGCTCCCAAAGAGACTGCATTGTATGCTTTCTACCCATTTGTCTCCCATAAATCTCTGCCACTCCTGTCTGCCTCCTAAGGTCGTGTCTGGAGAGAGAGGCGCGCAGGCTCCGAGCTGATCGAATGTGCCAGCGTTTAACAGATACAAACCTGACCCATCGTCCTTTTCAGAAGAGAGATGTTCGCGGAACAAAAGTACCATTCAGAGGAGCTGGATGGCGCTTATGTCTCAGACAGAAAGGGAGCCGAGAGCGAGCGAGAGACAGAGCAGCCGGAGGAGCGGGGGGAGCAGGGAGGAGGGAGGAGGACTCGGAGCTGGCAGGGTTGCCAGGCCTCAGGGCACCCCAACAGAGACTCAGAAAGGGCAGGGAGGGGCTGGTGCTGGGGCACAGTAGGCTAAGCCTCCGTCTGTGGCGCCGGCATCCCATACAGGTGCCAGTTCAGGTCCCGGCTGCTCCACTTCTGATCCAGCTCTCCGCTAATGGCCTGGGAAAAGCAGCAGGGGATGGCCCAAGTGCTTGGGCCCCTGCACCCACATGGGAGACCCCAGTGAAGCTCCTGGCTTCGGATGGCCCAGTGCTGGTAGCTGCAGCCACCTGGGGAGTGAACCGGCGGATGGAAGCCACACACACACACACACTCACACACACAGTGGGGCAGCGACAGGGCTTGGGCGAGGGATACAGCACTTCCTGCCTCATCTCAGGCTCACTGTATGTCCTAGAGCCACTTCCACCCACAACTCAACCGCCCGAGAAGCAGAGACACCGGAGAGACTGCCCATCCGCCGGTTCACTGGCCGAGCAGGGAGTTCCGTCCAGGTCTCCTCCGTGGGCGGCAGGGACCCAAGCATTGGAGCCTTCACCTGCTGCCTCCCTGCACAACAGGAGGAGGAAGCTGGATCTGAGAGTACAGCTGGGTCTCGAACCCAGGCACCGCCCTAAGGGATGCAAACACCTCACCCGGGATATGAATTCCTGTTGGCATTTCTTTCCTTTCCCTCTGGGCCCAGCCTGAACAATGCTGCCATTGGACTTCGCAATGAATAGTAAAGCAACCACTCAAAGTAGAACAAGAGAACAAAAGAGATAGGGTTTAGAAGATTCTCATGGAGGTCTTGTCGAAGACCCAGACCCTGGGTCAGAGTACAAACACTTGGCTCTGACTGTAGAAAAGATAACAGGTGGTATTGTTTAACCTTGCTGTGTGCCAGCGCTAATCACAGTATAAGAGGTGGCTTCTTCCTTTCATTACCAGAAGAGCAGGGATTGTGAACCCCTTCCGATAGATGAGGACACTGATGGCCAAGGCAGCTGACGGCCTCCACCAGCAGAGCTCACACGCGCAGACGGGGCGGAGAGGGGGGAGTGGGCTCAGGCCCTCATCCCTCGATGCTCTGCCCAGCGATCCCTGCCCACCGCACCTGAAGCTGATCGGCTTCAAGTTGGGACGCCAGTGATGAGACAGGCTCCCAGCCCAGAACTGAGAAAGAACAGAGGACATTCTAGGGACCCACGGCCTCTGCTGATGACATGCGGGTAAGGGGCTGCCACCCCGGAGCCAACTGTCCAGCTGCCAGTCCCAACACGGCCACTGCTGGGCTGGGCGACCAGTGCCTCCATCTCTCTGAATCCCTATAAGGATGATTCACGCCCCACCGTGGTTTTGAGCACTGAGTGTGTTAACAATTTAAAGCTCAGTGTGGCCGGCGCCGTGGCTTAACAGGCTAATCCTCCGCCTTGCGGCGCCGGCACACCGGGTTCTAGTCCCGGTCGGGGCACCGATCCTGTCCCGGTTGCCCCTCTTCCAGGCCAGCTCTCTGCTGTGGCCAGGGAGTGCAGTGGAGGATGGCCCAAGTTCTTGGGCCCTGCACCCCATGGGAGACCAGGAGAAGCACCTGGCTCCTGCCATCGGATCAGCGCGGTGCGCCGGCCGCAGCGCGCCTACCGCGGCAGCCATTGGAGGGTGCACCAACGGCAAAAAGGAAGACCTTTCTCTCTGTCTCTCTCTCTCACTATCCACTCTGCCTGTCAAAAAAAAAAATAAATAAAATAAATAAATAAATTAAAAAAAAAATAAAGCTCAGTGTGTGCTCTGTAAGTCATCTTGGCTCCCACAGTACCCTCGTGTGCGCGAGCACGCACGCAGGGGAAGAGGCAGCGGGAAGGCTGCAGGCACCAGCATGCACCCCTGTGCACACTCAGCTCACGGCGGCGGAGCGCCTTCCCCTCCACAAGGCCCGTCGCAAGACCCCTTCTACGGTTCTCATAGCAACGGCTGGAGGCTGGGGCTTTGGGGCCAGGCAGGGGTGGGGGAGGCTCAAGGTGCAAGGTTCTGGGTTCCCCTCTGCCTCCCGCACCCCTGGACCGGATGGGCTCGTGGCTTCCATGATATCAGGGCGGGGCCGGGGGGGGGCCAGGCAGTCAGTATTTGCTACCAGGAATCAGGCCCTGTGTGACAATGACTGTACTGGCAAGGTTCCTGCATTCATGGAGCTCACAACCTCACAGGGAAAGCCGAAGAGCGACAGAAGTGACATTTTTAAGAAGCAGTTCCCGCTGGTGGGTGTAACGGTTCGGACTGAACATCAGGGAAGCCCTCCCCTAGGAAGGGCAGCTGAAGCTGGGTCCTGAAGCTGGGGCGCATCAGCTGTGTGACTGGCGGGCGGGGGGGCAGGTTCCGGGCAGTGGATGTGGCACGGTGCTGGGCCTGCTCCTGTCCCGGGGTCACCTGGGCACTGGACATGCTTGCCTTCATGCAGTCCGTGCAACAGCCCAACCACAGGCACCCCGTGCCCTTGCTCTGCAGCCAGGGACTCGGGCTCAGAGCCCGCAGCCACGGGGGTCAGCACAGGCACCCTGATCCCCTGACTCCTGCTCACACACCTAACACAAGCAGGACACAGCACGTGGGGCTCCAGGAACAGCAGAGGCTTTGCTTCGACTGGCTTGAGTGTGAGAAGAGACTGGGAAAGGCTGGGACCTGGTCACAGAAGGTCTTGTGGCCTTGTGAAGTCTGGATGTGGGTGGGCCTTTGGCCGAGTGGTTAAGACATCTGTTAAGAAACTGGCGTTGTTATGTAGCAGGTACAGTGGCTGCCTGCATGCCAACATCCCATATAGGAGCTGATTTGGACCCCAGCTGCTCCACTTCTGATCTTGCTCCCTGCTAATGCACCTGGGAAAGCAGTGGAAGATGGCCCAAGTAATTGGGCCACTGTCTCCCATGTGGAAGATCTGGATGAAGCTCCCGGTTTCAGCCTGGCCCAACCCTGGCCATTGTAGCCATCTGGGGAGTGAACCAGCAATTAGAAGATCTCTCTCTAGCACTGACTTTTAAATAAATAAATCATTGAAGAAAGAAAAAAAAGACATGTCCTACACTGGAATGCCCGCATTGCCTACCCAAATCCAGCTCCGGCTCCTGACCCCAGCTTCCTGCTAACAGAGACTTTGGGAGGCAGCAGCGACGGCTCAAGTAGGTAGACTGCTACCGACCACGCGGGGAACCTGGATTGTGTTCTTGGCTCCTGCAGCTAGGAGCCGAACCAGGAGGAGGGAGGCCTGTCAGTCTGCCGCCCACCCCGTGTGTGTCTCAAGCTAATTAGTTGGCTAACTAATTAATTTTTAAAAGAAGAGCTAGAAAAACCCAATCATTTAAGAAAAAAAGTCTGGATGGCTTCTGCGAACAACGGGCAGATGTGAAGGGTCGAGGGCGGGTCTGGAACAAGAACCAGTCTCAGAAGTGCCTGGAGGCTGCTGCTACACAGATGGCAGGCAGCTTGTGAAGTCAGGGAGGGGGGAGGCCAGACGGGCTGGGAGGCTGCGCACACGATCCAGAGGACAGCAGGGTGTTCAGACCAAGGCAGCAGCGCTGGGGTTGGAGAGAAACCAACCAGTTCAAGAGATACTGAGGGCAGAGAGGCAGCGAGCTTGAGTGCCCACAGCAGAGGCACAAACCAGCCTAGCACTGAGGATGGTAGAATGCCCGCTTCTGGATAGCTTAAATGACGGGGAAGTTGGAAATCGCCATCCCTCCCCTGGCAGCACCACAACAGATTTCAAAAGCACTCTCCAATCTATTTTACATAAAAGGCTGTGAGGAGTCACTCCCATAACCCCACAGCTGGGAAGTGACTTGTCCAAGGTCACACGGCTGACAGAGAAAGATCCAGAATGTAACTCCAACTCTGGCCTCTCCGCAGAGCATCAGAACACAAAAGACACTTAAACATCACCTGTTCTGGTTTCCACCGCTGAACACGAGGAAAACAAGGCCCAGAGAGAAATGGCTTGGCCAAAGTCACACAGAAGGGAAAAGCTTAAAGCAAAACCAAGGCCTCAACTCACAGAAAGGTTTGTATCAACACATTGGGCCGTGGAGGCGAGAAAGAGCCAGATTAGTCCCCAGTAGCGATGGCCCAATAAAAGCCAATGTCCAGTGAATTCAGTCCCCTCCTGAACTAAATGCTAGCAGAGACGTGAGACTCGGGTGGATGGTCAGCCTGCCTGGGCACTGCCACCCCCAACTCGGTTATAAGGACAACAAGCTCCCAAATGGCCAGGACACACTGCCCTGTTACCCTTTCTGTCCCTAACCCAGGACAAGCAACTAAGCTGTCCTGGGTCAATGGTGCCACCTGGTGGCTGATACTGGGAAGTGTCTGACCCCCTCGTCACTTTGCAACCTCCTTTCTCAACCACACCTTTCTCTCTTGCAGCTCAGCTGGTTTCACTGCAAGTGATCTTCCTCAGACACACCAAATCCTTTGTCCTTCTCTCATTTCTTATTAAATTGCCTTGGCACATTCTCTTCTCTCTCCTCCATTTTATTCTACCATAAGATGATCCGAGAAAGGACTAGTGACAACGTAAGCTGGAAATTTCAAAGTGAAATTAGGCACAGCCATGTACATCTCTCTCTCTCTCTCTCTCTCTCTCTCTCTCTCACATACACACACACACACACACACAGAGGCACAAGCACATGACCCACTGACATCCCAGAAACACCCAGAAGCCCGGACGGAAGCAGAACAAAGAGCTCCCCTCTCTCCATTGCCTTCCCGACTTGCTTTTCCTCAAATGCCAGGAGTCAAGATAAATACCAAATCCATCTCCTCATTTCATTGTCTTTCATTCCCAATCAATATCATAGCTGGGTTTTTTTCTCCCACCAAAAATACGCCCAGGGTGGGGCGCCTGGCGGCCTGCAGGCTAGTGCAGAGCTGAGCTGGGACAGGCTCTCGGGGAACACGAAGCAACTGCTCTTGGCACAGTAGGCAGGCTGCCGGAGGACAGCAGGCTGCCGGAGGACAGCAGGCCTCAGACCCTACAGCCGCTGCAAGTGAAAGGCATCCTGGGGGCCGTGCCTGGCTGGGAACTCAAGTCTGTGCGATGCAGGAAGAAACAGCACGTGCTTAGTCAGCTCCAAAGCCCAGTGTGGCTTGCTGCTCCCTCCCCAGCTCTAAGACCTGCCATGAGTCCCACTGCCTTCAGGAGCCAAGCGTGGGGGGGACGGATGCCACCTTTCTTGCCACTCAAACCACCTGACCGCTCTCCCTTTCTGGATGAGTGACAAGCAAGCAAGTTCACAGTTTGCAGCTACCTGAGCAGGCTTCCCGGACAAAATTTTTCACAATGCCACCAAGATGCTGCACGCCTTCAGGCCCACTCTGTCACAAGGATAAGGTGGAGTCTTCCAGAGGCTGCAGGACATCACAACAGGGTGAAAGCAGAGGCAGCATGGTGACCCAGTGGTCTCCTATCAAACAGTTTGCAACTTCATAAGCCAGCGCCATTCTCGTGAGATGTCTGGTTTAGAAGGCACGGTCCCCTTCTTATCTCAAAAATATTATTCACCTAATGTGTACTAGTGTAGTGAATTAATAATTTTATTCATCTTAATTAATCCACATAAACTAAAGTTCCTTGGGATCCTAATCACTTCTAAGAGTCTAAAGGAGACCCAATGCCAACAGTTTTAGAGCTGCTGGTTTCAAATCGCGGGTGGGGTGCACATTTAGCTAGCAGTTAGGCAGACTCCTCCCCGCGTCAGAGTGCCCGCTCTGGACGCCCAACTCCAGCTCCGCCTCCTGCTAATGCAGACCCCGGCTGGGAGCAGGGATGGCACAGGTTACTGGGTTCCTGCCACCCCTGTGGGAGACGGGGATTGAGTCTCCAACTCCTGCCTTCAGCATCAAGCCAGCCCCAGGCATTAGGGAGGGAAACAGACAGAAACTCTGTCTCTGCCTTCTAACTTAATCAATTAATAAAGTAACCCCAAGAATCGAGATTGGGACAGGAGAAATTCAGAATCTTTTAAGGTTTATTTATTAGAAAGGCAGAGTTGCACAGAAGGAGGCAGAGGCAGAAGCAGAGAGAGAGAGAGAGAGAGAGAGAGAGGGAGGGAGAGAGCGAGAGAGCAAGAGCGAGAGAGAGCGCTTCCATCCTCTGGTTCACTCCCCAGTGGCTGCAACCATGAAGCCAGGAGCCAGGAGCTTCATTCAGGTCTCCCACGTGGGTGCAGGGGCCCGAGGACTTGGGCCATCTTCTACTGCTTTCCCAGGCCATAGCAGAGAGCTGGATCAGAAGTGAAGCAGCCAAGACTCCAACCAGTACCCATACGCGACAATGCTGTGCACCCCCCCCTCGCCCCTTTAAGCAAAGATGGACAGAAATCTCTCATCCACTGGTTCACTCCCCAAATGCTCGCAACAGCTGGGGCTGGCCCAGGCTGAAGCCCAAGGCTAGGAGCTTTGCAATCCAGGTTTCTCACATGGGTGTCAGGGACCCAAGTACCTGAGCCACAACCCTAACCCTGCGGCCTCCCAGCATGCAGATTAGCCGGAAGCTGGAACTGGAAGAGGAGCTGGGACTCAAACCCGGGCACTGCAACACGGCATGGAGGCCTCCCAGGAAGCCACGCTAATCTCTTCGCCAAACATCCACCTCGAAGCGCAGAATCCTAGTGTTACACGCGACCTCAGAAATCTCTTGGCCCAGTGTTAGAGATGAGGAAACAGATCCGGGCAGAGGTGACCCAGTGGTCCCCGGCGAGTCAGGCCAGGTCAGGACTAGAACCCAGAGGTCTTCAAAATCACCCAACTGCAGACTGTGGTGAGGGATGAAACCGCAGGCCAGAGAGAACGATGGTGGGATCCTCCGTGCCACAGGGCGGCAGGCCAGATGTGTGGGGGGGGTGGGAGAAAGCCAGGTCCCTTCCAGCCTCGACAGGCGCTGCCCCCTCCCGGACAAGACTCCATCACCCTCCCCGGCTACCACCACTCCTGTTCCTTTTGACCAAACATGGAAACTTCGAACTGGGGCGGAGGAGGGAGGGGGGCGCTCCCTGCCCTCTCTCATACCTCAGGGATGTCCAGGAGGCCAACGCACAGCCCCAGGGGACCAGAGTCTGGGGCAGAGGGAGGGGGCGGGGCCTGGGCAGAGCAGGTGTGCAAACAGGCAGGGGGGTGGCGTTCATTGACACTGGCTCTCACGCAGGCTCTCACTCACTGAATCAGAATGAAACTCGGGGACCCAGGAGCCGGGAGGAACTGAAACCCGACCCCCACCCGTGGGACAGGCCCCCGGCACTAGGGAAAGGCCCAAGAAGCCCCTCCAGTTGACCACCTGGCCTCTATTACGGAGCTGCTGCAACTGCCTGCCTGGGTCTCAGCCGAGGTGCCTGTGGCTGCAAGGACAGGACAGCAGAGAGTGAAACCCAGGACGTTGGTGACTTTGCCACTAACGGCGCCGGCGTGCCCTGGGCAGAGCTGGCACCATTTAAGCCTGAACCCCCTGACCTGGAGGAGGTGGAGCAAACAACCTCAGTCGCACGTTCTGGCTCCCAGGCCCTGCCCTGAGTAGCTGCCTCCCCTACTCACCCTCCCGTGGCCCGTGAGCCTGACCACACACACACACACATACACACAGTCCCAGGGCCTGGTTCTCACAGGCTTCAGCCATCACAGACCAGATTGAACCTGTCTGGCTTCTGTAGAGGCCAAAGATTCTAGAAGCTCAGAGGCCTCAGACCAAGGGAAGCCAATGCCAGGGCCCCAAGCGAGCTGGGGGGAGAGCCGCAGGCCCAGCAGCCTTGGGGTAGATGGTGTCACCGGCAGAGCCACCAGCGTTGCCAGATTTGATCTCCCCAGCCCCCAAGAAAAGCCAGACACCCACACCCTGAATCTTAAATGCTGGGCAAGTAAGGCGGGACTGGCAGGCTGGCAACTGCCACCTGTGCTCTGACTGACGGCCTCCCAGCAAAGACCACAGTCCCAGACCCTGCCTAGACAAAAGGACAGCCAAGGGACGGCTCACAGGGGGCCTGCCAGGTGGGGGACCTGCCCTGGGGAAGCCCCCACAGGGGCCAAACCAAAACAGTAGTAACCTCCTTCTTGCCCACAAGGCCACTGTGGGGGAAGGGGGCGCCTGCCTTTGCACCTCCGGCTGGGGTCCGGGGCCCCACATCGGCCTCCGCCAGCAGGGAAGCACTGGGGCCCCCGCACTGAGACGCCAGGCCACGGGCAGCGCTCCAGGAGGAGAGCCTGCAAGGCCCGGGGACAGAGGCGCCCAGGCAACAGGCAGCGCTGGAAGCAGAGGGACAAGAAGGAGAAACCGGGCCGGCGCCATGGCTTAACAGGCTAATCCTCCGCCTTGCGGCGCCGGCACACCAGGTTCTAGTCCCGGTTGGGGCTCCTGATTCTATCCCGGTCGCCTCTCTTCCAGGCCAGCTCTCTGCTATGGGCCGGGAAGGCAGTGGAGGATGGCCCAAGTCCTTGGGCCCTGCACCTGCATGGGAGACCAGGAGAAGCACCTGGCTCCTGGCTTCGGATCAGCATGATGCGCTGGCCACAGCGGCCATTGGAGAGTGAACCAACGGCAAAGGAAGACCTTTCTCTCTGTCTCTCTCTCTATCCACTCTGCCTGTCAAAAAAAAAAAAAAAAAAAGAAGGAGAAACCAAGGCAGTGCAGGGAGGCCGGGGCTCGCGGTCAGGAGCCGGGGCTGGCCCTGGGGGATTCGTGGGCTCAGCCCCCTGGGGCAGGGGACAGATGGGCCTGGGAGAGCAGGGAGAGGAGGCGGGCCCAGCACAGGGGCTTCTGGAGAGGTTCTCTGGGCCTCCCATCTTGTCCTCCGCTGATTTCGTGTCTGAATGATGCCTGCAGAGGGAACGTCCCAGACACTGCCAGAGGTGCGTGCCAGGGACCCTGACGACCCAACGCCCGGCCTCCCTGGCTGCCACAGCCTCGTGCACTCCAGGCCTCTTTTCCCGGGAAACTGAGGCTCAGCGCTTTTACTCTCCCACCAAGGAGGCTGGGGGGCTGAGAATGGGAAAGCAAAGGCAGGGGAAGAAGGCAAGCCAGGGGCCCTGAGTCTGCAGCCGACACCTGGGGGCACTGTTGTTCAGTCTTGGTGCCCATGGGCAGGAGCAGGTTCCAAACAGGAAGTCGGCAGCGGGGAGCCGAGGCAGTGCAGCCTCAAGCCCCAGACTTCCCCAGTGGCCACGGAGGCCACTTCCTGTGACCAGGCCCCTTTGTGGGAAGTCACTTCCTCCTGCCCTCAAGATCACCCGCGAGGCTTCCAGATGACAAGGGGAACCTGCCAGGACGTCCTCAGACCATTTCCACCCCTGACCTGCCAACCTGGGACCTGGCCTCCAGGATCTTCTGGGGCTCCCCAGAGAGCAGCGATGTAAGGACTCCAGGTGCCACACGCGCTGTCTCCAGCTTCTGACACAGGAATCTTGGCTGTACCCCCCATACCCACTCTCCTCTGAGTCTCACAGGGGAGTCCCTGCTCCGGCGCTCTCTGCCCCAGAGTCTGAGCGTCCAGGACAAGAGAGGAGTCCCAGCAGGGAGAGAGACCAGGGCCTGCCTGCGGTCAGAGGACCTCTGGGCCCCTTGAGCACCCGAGCCCCCTTCCCTCCCGGCCTGGCTCCCATGGAGGGCTCCTCTGTGGCACTCAGTGGGGCTCCCAGCCTGAAAGACAGACAGAGAGGAGTTGACGGAGGGAGGGAGGGAGGGACAGCAGACCAGGAGATATAGCAGACACGAGGCAGGTTTGAGCATCAAAACCAGGTAACGCAGAATGAGATGCACCCCCAAGCAGAAGATCTGGGGAGAGACACCACCACAGAGAAGAGACAGGCGCCCCCAGGAGCAGGATGCACAGCCAGTACCAGAGTCCCCCACCTCCCCATGAAGCTGCCACAGGCCTTGGCATCCTCTGAAAGGGACGGGCCACCTCCGTGTGCTGGCTGCCCTCCCAGTGCCCGGCAGTCTGGGGCCCAGACAGCCGGAAATTCCACTTGTGATGGGAAGCTGTCGGCCCCGTGGGCCACACTGGGGCGAGACTGGGCGGCTCTTGGGGCCGGTGAAAGGGATTCGCACTCCACTGACCTCGGTGTCTGGGGGCCTTTCAGATTCTGGAGGGAAGTGGGAGGGGGAGGCAGGGGGACCTGAATGGCAGAAAGATGCGTCCAGGAGATCAAAAGGCCTGGGGCTGCCACCAAAGGGCCGGCTCTGCCAAGGCTCGCCCCAGCACCGGCTCCTCCGGGAGAGGGGGGTGCCCTGTTCCCCAGGCCTAGCGGCATTCCCCATTCCCGAAGCCCATGCCACAGCTCCCTCTGCTCAGAACAGCCAGAGCCCGAGCCAGCCCGCAAGACTCCTGAGCACCTCCCGGAACCAGGCCTGGGCCACGGGGCTGCGCGGAGGACAGAGAGGCGCCCCCTGCCCCGTCTCGGGCATGCAGCAGACACAGGACCATGAAGCGGCTGGCACCCAGGTCACAACAGGCCTCCAAAGTCATGGCGTACCGACCAGGAAGCCCTCCTTGACTGGGTGCCAGGGAGTTCCCTATCCGTCCTCCCTACCTTTCCAAGATCACGCCTGGGTCCTGGGCCCAGTTGGACTGCTGTCTGGAATCGGCCCCTTGTCCCTCCTCTCCCCTGCCCAACTCCGCCTGCTTGGCCCCAGGGACCTTCTTGGGCGCTCAGCTGCAGAAGGATCCCTCCCTAAGGAGCTTTGCAAGAGCCTTCCCAGAGCGGCCTGACGCTCCGCCTCCAGTGGCATCCAAGGGACTTTGGGCCTGCCAGCCCTCCTTGACGGGGGGCCTCCGCCATCACTCACCCCAGCCCCAATACGCAAGTGCAAGCCAAGATGAGCAAGTGATTCCATTGGTAAAGCCTCAGTCGTCTGGTCTGAAAAATGGGGGCGAGGACCCTGCACCCTTCCTCTTGGCCCTCTCAGACCTCTCCTGCTCCAGGATTCTTCCTCAGGCTTCTGAGAACACCAGTGGCGCCCTGGAGGCCCCCAGACCCACCGACTGGGGCCGCCACGCCAGCCCCGGCAGCTTCCCAGTGCTTTCTCCCTGGCCGGCTCTTCTCCAGGTCTCCCCTCAAGACGCTCCCAGCAGCACCCCACCTGCTAATGCCCCCTTCCGCTTGGCTCCTCCCCACCCCATCCCAGGCTCCGCCCAGCCCCAGCTGCTCCACTTCCAGGGATGGAGGTCCCAGGGGCCCTACTGCCTGCTCCTCTGGGCCCCCAGTCCACACCAACTGTGTGGCCTTGACAATGTCACTGTGCTCCCTTCACTGCACTCCCTGGCTACCTCCCTCCATGAAACAAGGGTGGCGATCTCTGCGCCTTCACCACCCCCTGGAGTCCATGCAGGGGGTTCAGAGGGTGCGCGGGGAAGGGCAGGAGGAGACGCCGCACAGAGCACCCAGACGCTGGCTGATATGGGCAAGGGCACTGCTGTCCACCCCTCTGCCCCACCGTGCACACTGTCAGGGAGGCCAGGCGCGGCTGGGGGTGGTCTGGCTGCCGCTGGGGTCCCCCGCTTCTTCATCCTGTCAGCCTTGGGACCATCACAGCATTCTCCCTTAGCCTTCAGACTACCCCTCCCCGAACTGGGACCCCTCCCAAATCCTCCTAGGACCCTACCACAACTGTAAGGATCTGAAACACCATCCAGTGCCACATCTGACTCGATGCTCTCATACAGCAGCCCAGCAAATGCCACTTAGTCTCTACTTGCATCCCCCTAGAGATGGGGTACTCACCACCTCCCAGAGCATCTTTTCACCCCTAGACCACCTGCATACGTGCGAAGTTCTTTCTCACACTGAGCTGCAATTGCCCCTGCAGCTGCCACACAAGTCTCCGTGCCCTCCCCTCCCACTGTCCAAAGGCTCCAACCCAGCCCTGCCTGCCCTGCTCTTCTTCATACCAAACATCCCTGGAGCTGGAGCTGCTCCCCACGTCCTGTTTCTAGACCCCTCTCTGACTGGGTTATGTTCCTCTGGACACAGCCCAGTTTGTCACTGTCCTCCTTAAAAGTCAACCAGTGTTGAGCTGAAGCGTAGCAGGTAAAGCCGCCGCCTACAGTGCCAGCATCCCATATGGGTGCGGGTTTGAGTCCCGGCTGCTCCACTTCCAATCCAGCTCCTGGCTTTTGTGCCTGGGAAAGCAGCAGATGACAGTCCACATACTTGGGCCCCTGCACCTACACAGGAGACCTGGACGGAGTTCCAGGCTCAGCCGTGACTATTCTGGCCACTTAGGGAGCAAACTAGCAGATGGAAGATTTCTCCCTCTCTTAGCTCTTTCAAATAAAAATAAATAAACAAATCTTTAAAAAAAAAAAAAAAAACTCAGTAGCCCCAATGGCCCAGCAGAGATCTGACCTGTGGATAACAGGCTGCCAGTGAAGACCAATGTCACCCACGTACTGACCACTCTGCACCAGCCGGCACAGCATGCCACACAGCAAAGCAATCCTGTCTGTCCGCGGCAGACGTCAAACTACATTTTTTCTTCTTTCTCCCGAAACCTCTGCCTGACTCCCCCACCTGAGCTCTGAGGGAGCCTCTTCCAAGCCCTCTCTCCCCACCCTGAGCAAACACAGCCGGCCCCAGCTGAGGCCCATCTGCTGCAAGCCCAGGTGTCAGTGGGAGAAAAGATGATAGCATCAACCCCATAAACCAACAGAGGTGGACGCCCACTGCCTCCTGCAGCACCGCGGCCAGCAACCCACCTCGTTAAAGACTCCCGACATCTGCTCCCGAGCGCCAGGAGCCGGGAGGGAGGTGAGGCAGGGGCCCCCACCCTCCGGCCGGGAATCAGCCTCACACCCCGCCCCCAACTCCAAACAGAGGCCAGGGCCCGGTGGGCCCAGCCCAGCACTCGCAGGCTTGACTTTCCAGCTAAGCCGGGAAGCGCTCTTAGGGTGCTCCCCAGGGCGCACCTCCTTCCACGGAGCTGGGGCGGCAACGCAGCTGAGGTGAGGAGTGACTGAGTCAAGATCTCGGCCACACTGCCCTAGGGCCCTCCACCGTGGCCTTGTTTTTGTCCTTTTGTGGTTTCTTTCCCTGTTTCCTAAGGGCGTCATTTCTCCTCTCAAATCCATGAATAAAGCAAAGGGGTGGCGGTGGTGGGGCCGTGGCCAGGGGCAGCACCGGCGCGCACCCAGTCAGTCAGCGTCATTCCTCCTCCCAACCCAAGGGCAAGGACGTCCAGCCCCCCGGAGAGCGCCCCCTCATATGGCAGGACAGGGAGATGGCTGCTCTCTCTCCTCCAAGTTTTCCGCTCCTCCCCCCAACAAGGGGACACTGGCGCAGGCCCCTCCACGGCCTGTCCTCCCGTGTCTGCACCCAGAGAACACAAAGGCTAGGGCAGGCCGCATTCTCCACCCCAGAGATTGGGGGGCGAGGGGTGCCGAGGGAGGCCAGCAGGGAAGCCGCAGTCTCAGGCAGTTGCCTGTCTGCCCTCCCAAAGGGCTTGGCCCTTGCCCATGTCCACGGAAGGGACAGGGAGCGGGACTCCGGCCCCTGGGCGGGAAGGAGCACTCGCGGCGGGCACCTCCGCTTCCACCCGAGAGCCCCAGCCAGATGCCATCGGTCCCCCCACGACAGAGCTGCAGCGTGTCTCCTACCTTCGTCTCTCTTGCGCTTGTTGGTGTCGGCGCTGGGCGACGTGATACCCAGGATGCCGCTGATGGAGTAGGACGAGCCGGCCGCGTCCGTGCTCACCGAGGACACCTGCGTCACGGAGCCTGTGGACACTGCACAGAGGGAGAGGGGCGGTCAGGGCAGGCAGGAGGCTGGGGCGGGGCGGGACGCTCCGGGCACTCACCGTTCCCTGGGCGGGGTGTGACTGCGGAGGGAGCAGCGGGCAGCCGGCAGGGCGGCTGTGTGCCCAGGCTCCGCGCTGCTGGGGGAGGAGGAATCCCGGACAAAATGGGAAGTGCAGCGGCTCAGAGCCCGCCTGCCCTAGGACTGCAGAAAGCAGGGGGATGGAGAAGAGAAAGAGGGGATCTGAGGCCCTGCGTCAGCCAATGCCAAAAATAAATGACCTAGGAGGACCCTCTGGTCAAGTTCACTCCCTGTTCACACATCCACCCATGCACTCACGGCCACGAAACAAACTTCGAAGAGTCCCTTGCTAGCGTTTCTTTCCCACTTGGATCTGGGTTTTATTTTTCATGTTCATTGTTCATAGTAAACATGCCCTCCTCTAACTCTGAAAACAGACTTAGAATCTAGATCAGGGGAGGGAGCCAGGGCTCCCCGCGATCACTGGTGCCGGGAACCCAGAGACTGAGGGCGTCACCCCGCAGCCAAGCCGCTCCTCACTGATTACCAAGGAAGCGGTCTCACCGGCTGCACGGAGCGCAGGGTTTCTCACTTGGCGCGTGCAGCAGCCCAGGTGCTATCATTGGTCCGCATTTATCAAATGAGGCACCTGAGGCTCCGCAGGTTACTCTGAGGTGGGTCTCTAACTTCCCACCCCCAGGATAAGAATGGAGGAGGGGACGCTGGGGCAAGTTTCATGTTACAGCCCCGGAGTCCCAGGGAGAGACAAGTCCATGGTCAAGGTCTTCTGCAGCTGTCCAGCTGGGTCTCCAGTGCTGAGCTGTGGGAAACCTGTCTTGGTTCAGACCTCCAGACCAATCTCAGATGCATTTCATCGGGCTGTGACCAGCCGCAGGCTGGTGGAGCCGCCTTTGACTCAAAGCCTAGGAAATGACTCAAAGTGGCCACGGCTGGTGAGAGGCTGCTGGTTGCTTTCCTTGGAGCAGATTCGGTTCCTCGCTCTTAGAGACCCAGAGGGCACGGGCCTTTCTTCTCCCATTTGACTTTGATTTTTAGATCTTCCTTAAGATACAGAAGCAGAAATCGTTAACTTCTGTTTTCCTTCTGCAGAAGCAGCGCCTCAAAATAGATTTATGCAAATCTCACCACCTTTTCTGCCTTTAGGTGCAAAGCACAGAGGAAGAAGGGTCACTTGGTCCTTTCAACAAGTGTCACGTGTGTGTGACCAAGGCGTACCATGCTGCTGGCAGGACCTGTGGCATTGGTTTTGGTATTTTGTGATTTTTGTCCAAAGACTCAGAGCCCAGTACTGGCTCCACCATGGACCGCCAACTTGACCTTGGCCTTGTTATTTAATCTCTCCAAGCTGTAGAGTCCTCACTTCTCGCTAGGTCTGTAAATTAGAAAGGGCTGTATACATGTGGGCTGTTGTTTTAATGGACATTTCTGTAACAGAGCAAAGCATTCCGCTGGACTACAGAATTGTTCCTCTCGACCAATGGAAAGAAAAGCATCCGTTTCTACTAGTTTGATTCTCATCGCGCCGTGATCCAAAACAGTTAAAGCCACAGGTGAAATTTCAGCCTGAGACATTCTCCCAAGAAGCCCTCAGAGCTGGTGGTTCCCTACCTGCTTCTTGAACTTCATCTCAGTCTTGCAATTTGTGTGTCAATTTCCCCCACTGGATGGAGGAGCCCTTGGGGACAGGGACCTTGTCCCACTTCGTTGGGGCACTGGTGCCCAGCACAGCACGGCCTTAGCACACACTTTCTGAACAGACCCTACGTGAGGAATCCTCTCGTGGTGGGGGGGGGAAGCCTTTACCTTCTCTTACCCAAAGAGGCAACCATGGAGGATCACAGAGCACCTGGTTTGTGTCCCTCCATCCACAAGAGAGGAAACGGGCTCAGAGACAAAGGGACATTCTGGGTTTACTGAGTCCACCACAGAGCTGAACTCACTGCCAGGCCATGGTGGTGAGGACATCATGGCTGGAGTCACAGAGGGCGCGGCCGTGCTGAAGGCGTGGAAATGCTACCCCATCTGCGGCGTCATGACGGGAGGCTGACAGGGGCGGGGGAAACCAGCACTGGCCGAGGCCTGCTGAATGGCTGGCTGCTTCCTGACCACTGTGGGACACTTTTCCTCCCAGGTAAGCACAGGTGTTTCCTTTAGCTCACCTGGAGACATAGCACGCCTGAAATAGACACAAGTCGCTTGCACGTAACGGTCTTTGAAGGCGAGGCAAAGGAAAGGGCTGAACTCCCGCCCCTTCAAACCATACTCTCTCGCGCTGCACTCCTGCGCACCTGCAGCCCCACCGGCAGCCCTCAACAGTTCACGGAACACAGGAGATCGAAGCGACAGAGACCCAGAGAAAGAAAGTTTGGGAAGTTTTGCCACATCTTCACTCAAGACTGCAAGTGCACAAAGAATTGTAGAAGGGCTGGTTGATAGGAGAAAAAAACACATTCAAAACTACTTACTGACTAATGATGCAGAAAATGTTATGAATAAGTATCCCTTTCTTGATTTATTACTTTAATTATCTGACATTCTATAGACCCCCATTAGTGGATTTTTTTTTTTTTGGCTTAGATTTCAATTTTCTGTCTCATGGTGAAAGCTATTTATCATAATAATCAGTAAAATTCAAAACCTTTTAGCAGTATTTATAAAATTCATTTACCAGGTTCAGCCCTTGGAGAATGACAAAGAAGGCGCATTAGTACGCATGCCGAAGTGTTTTATGCAGAATTATCTGTCCATAAGAATGATTAAAAGTTCTTTAGAATATTTGGAGCCCATTAGAGTTCTCAATTTTTTTTTTTTAAAGTTCTTCTTACCTATGCTGTGACTGGAAGCTGGGACCGGCTGATTGGGTGGCTGCTGTACTTTTGTCCGGATGATCCTGCAGCAGTTGGGGGAAAAAAAAATGGCTGCTTACCACCAGGAAGGAGGAGACACCACAAGGAGCAACGCACGCACAACCGGAAACTCCATACCCAGGCTGAGCCGCGGAGCAAGCTGGGACAGGAAGAAAGGCAGGGGCGGGGCGGGGCGGCGCCCCGAGAACTTGGACTGGGAGTTGGGAGGCGGGAAGAATGGCGGACTAGTGCCAGCTCCTCCTCAGTCGCCCTGGGTGTTCTGCAGTGACCTGCATGTCCTGTCTGGGCCTCGAGCACCTCTTCTGGGCAAGGGGATGATGTGCTAATTAGGAGGAGGCATCCTTTCTCAGCTACAGCCCCGGCTCTACAAGGAGCTCACTGAGTGACTTCTGAGTGTTGCTGCCTCTGCCTAGAGCTCAGCCCTCCTGTGGGCCTGAATACAATAGGGAGCTAAAACCAATCACTCTTTGCTTATTTTAAGTCACCACAACCCTTTTTAAAGATGTATTTATTTAGGGGCCGGTGCTGTGGCATAGCGGTAAAGCTGCTGCCTGCAGTGCCAGCATCCCATATGGGCACCGGTTCAAGTCCCGACTGCTCCACTTCTGATCTAGCTCCCTGCTGTGGCCTGGGAAGGCAGTGGAAGATGACCCAAGTGCTTGGGCTCCTGCACCCACATGGGAGACCCAGAAGAAGCTCCTGGCTCCTGGCTTTGGCCTGGCCTAGCACTGGCTGTTTCGACCTTCTGGGGAGTGATCCAGCAGGTGGAAAATCTGTCTTTCCCTCTCTCTCTCAACTCTGACTTTCAATAAAACAAAATAAATCTTTTAAAAATGAAAATCTTGTGAAAGAGATGACAGCAATACAGCATCCCCTTCACCCCGGGCAGCTCTGAAGGCCTCTGCAGCACTTTGGGCCCTAGGGAGCCTCCTTTGGAAACTTCGCCCTGGGCCAACGCACGGGCCCTCTGTGAGTCAGGGAACCCGGTGCGTCTGAAAGAACAGAACACGACCTAGACCACAACTCCCTTTGGGCGCTGCAAGAAAGTTCTGCCCCAGCATTGGGGAGATGGGGAGGTTGTAATAAAATGCTCACATCTTTGGAAAGTTCTACTCCAACCTCAAGCTGCTATATATTTTTTTCTTTTTTCTTTCTTTTTTTTTTTTTTTTTTTGACAGGCAGAGTGGACAGTGAGAGAGAAGAGAGAGAGAGAAAGGTCTTCCTTTACCGTTGGTTCACCCTCCAATGGCCGCTGTAGTCGGCGCGCTGCGGCCGGTGCACTGCGCTGATCCGAAGCCAGGAGCCAGGTGCTTTTCCTGGTCTCCCATGGGGTGCAGGGCCCAAGGACCTGGGCCATCCTCCACTGCACTCCCTGGCCACAGCAGAGAGCTGGACTGGAAGAGGGGCAACCGGGACAGAATCCGGCACCCTGACCAAGACTAGAACCTGGTGTGCTGGCGCCGCTGGCGGAGGATTAGCCTATTGAGCCGCGGCGCCAGCCACTGCTATCTTTCGAAAGAGTAATTTAGTAGTTTTTTCCTTTGCTCTCTCATTGTAAAAGTAATGTGCGTGTGGGTGTTGTGGCACAGTGGGTTAAGTAGCCCTTGGCGGTCAGACTCCCATCTCCCATCCAGCTCCCTGCTGATGCACCTGGGAAGGCAGCAGACGGCCATCCTTGTGGGAGACCCAGATGCAGCTCTTGGCTCCTGACTTTGCCTAGCCCAGCCCTGCAGGCATTTGGGGAGTGAAACAGCAAACAGAAGATATCACTTTCTCTCTCTCTCTCTCTCATCTCCCCCTCTCCCTCTCTCTCTCCCTCCCTCTCTCTGTTGTTCTGCTTTATAAATAAATAACTTTTTAAAAAAAATAAAAGACATAATGGTTCACTGAAAACTATTTGGACAGCATGGAAAAATACACAGAAGACATCAGAGATCACATTTTGGAATGTCCTAAATACCAACACTGCTGTGCATATTTAGAAATATGCACTTTAGGGGGCCAGCGCTGTGGCTCAGCGGGTTAATGCCTTGGCCTGAAGCACCGGCATCCCATATGGGCACCGGTTCTAGTCTCGGATGCTCCTCTTCCAATCCAGCTCTCCACTTTGGCCTTGGAAAGCAGTGGAAGATGGCCCAAATCCCTGGGCCCCTGCACCTGCATGGGAGACCCGGAAGAAGCTCCTGGCTCCTGGTTTTGTATCGGCCCAGCTCCAGCCGTTGCAGCCATCTGGGGAGTGAGCCATCGAATCCATCGGATGGAAGACTCTCTCTCTCTCTCTCTTTCTCTCTCTCTCTCTCCCTATCCTCACTCTGTGTAACTCTGACTTTCAAATAAATAAATCTTTGAACAACAACAAAAAGAAATATGCGCTTTCAACAATGTCAGGATTCTACCGTGTGTGCGGTCTGGTATCTTGCTCTTTTCCCATAATACTCCATGAGGAGCTTTTTCACATTCTGGACCATCACACCTGAAGTTCATTCCAAGGCCACACCAGGGCTCTGAACAGGAGTGGCAGTTGCCTCCCCATAAATTCACTGGGCAAAGCCTCTGCCCTCCCTGACTTGATGGCTGGTCTGGGTGCCCTGGAAGCACCTGTTGGCCCCACAGTCTGGCCCCAGGCCTTTTGCCCTTCACTTATCCTAACTAACGAAAACAGAGCATATTGGACAAAGACCTGGTCTTCCTACCAGCTGGAATCGAGGGGGTGTCTGATCTCATCTGTGTATCATGTATGTCACACACGTCCTGTGTGTGCGTGTCCACAGGGACATACAGGAAGACACAGCTACAATAGACATCGACACGGTTTATATAAACATATCATAAAACATTTCATAACTATTTCCCACTGCAGTCCTGTTACCAAGCTGTTTTCAAAGTTTCATCTGGTTATTAAATTTGTACAAAAGCAAAACAAAGATAATTATGTTTTCCTCCCTTTTCTTTTAAAATATTTGTAAATCATCGGTGCTCACATTCGCCAGAAGACAAATAAATAAAGTATTCATAAATCATAGGGAAACTATCCTCAATCCCTTCAAATCACAGAGAGGCAGCTCCGGCACAGCTATTGGGAGTGCAGGCTCTGCAACCAGACTACTGGGGTCTGGAACTCAGCCCTGCAATTCACCGGCTCCATGGCCTTGGGTAAAACCCCCTGGCTTTCGTTGCTTTATCTCTAAAGTGGGACTGGGACTCTTGCCACCTCAGAGGGTGATTCTTAGAATTAAAATAACAAACTACTTAGAAGATAGTGAGTGCTCAGTAAACATTAGATGCGGAGTTTCAGTGTTGTCTTCACAGAGATAAATGACTGAATATTCGTATATTTTGACCTGTGCTGTGAAAAGCACACAGCCCTTGGGAAACTGTGCTGGTGGGGAGGTAGCCATCTCCCTACTTTAAAAAAAAAAAGATATTTTTTTTCTATTTGAATGGCAGAGTTACATATAGACAAAGGGAGAGATCGAGAGAGAGATATCTTCCATTCACTGGTTCACTCCCCAAATGGCTCCAACGGCTGGGACTGAGCCAGACCAAAGTGAGAAGCCAGGAGCTTCTCCTGAGTCTCTCAACGTGGGCTCAGGGTCCCAAGCACTTGGGCCATCTTTGGCTGCTTTCTCAGGTGCATTAGCAGGGAGCTGGATGGGAAGTGGAGCAGCTGGGACTCGAACCAGCACTCACATTAGATGGTGGCATCGCAGGCAGCAGCTTAACCCATTACATCACCATGCTGGCCCCATTTTTTTTTTTTATGTTTATTTGAAAATCAGAGTTACAGAGAGAGGGAGCGCCAGAGAGAGAGAGAGATCTTCCATCCACTGGTTCACTCCCCAGAGGGCTGCCCCTCTGTTTTAGGGTTGCAAAGGGACTGTCCTCTATGGGGGAATCCCAGCATAGTAAGGAATCCCCCACAGCCATCCCAGGGGTGAGAGATTTTACCCAACTGCTTGCAGACACCAAGTAAAAGTGAGAAGCAGCATCTTCCATGGGAGGAAACGGCAGTGGGGAGAGAGGCTGTAACTGATTTACAGCAGCTCTACAAAGAATTTAAGTGGGGCATCTCAGACAAACGCCAGTTCAAGTCCTGGCTGCTCCATTTCCGATCCAGCTCCCTGCTAATGGCCTTGGAGAGCAGCAGAGTGCCTGGACCCCTGCACCCATGTGGGAGACCTGGATGGAGTTCCAGGCTCCTGGCTTTGGCCTGGCCCAGCTCCAGCCATTGGGGCCATTTGGGGATTGAACTAGCAGATGGAAACCTCTCCCTCTCTTTCTTTCTCTCTCTCTCTCTCTCTGCAACTCTGCCTTTCACTTGATCTTAGCCAAAAGGCCGAGAAGCGATGCAACTCTGCCTTTCAAATAAATAAAAATAAGGCCGGCGCCGTGGCTCAGCAGGCTAATCCTCCGCCTAGCGGCGCTGGCACACCGGGTTCTAGTCCCGTTCAGGGCGCCGGATTCTGTCCCAGTTGCCCCTCTTCCAGGCCAGCTCTCTACTATGGGCCGGGAATGCAGTGGAGGATGGCCCAAGTGCTTGGGCCCTGCACCCGCATGGGAGACCAGGAGAAGCACCTGGCTCCTGGCTTCGGATCAGCGCGATGCGCCGGCCGTGGCGGCCATTGGAGGGTGAACCAACGGCAAAGGAAGACCTTTCTCTCTGTCTCTCTCTCACTGTCCACTCTGCCTGTCAAAAATAAAATAAATAAATAAATAAATATCAGTCTTAAAAAAAAAAAAGAAAGGAATTTAAGTTAAAAAATGACAAGCACAACAAGAGTGCACTCGGGACCCTGTCAGAGCTGGAGACGGTGCAGCCTAAGTGGTAGTCACCACTAAAAGGCACGCTCCTGACCCTGGATCCCACTGGATCATCACGGAGGATCCACCAGAGAAAGCCGCTCAGCAGGTCACCTATTCCCACAGACGGGGAGACGAAAGCACAGAGCGCTCAAGTGACCTTCCCAGGGTCACACAGCAAATCAGCAAAGACTGAGCACTGTGCAAAGGAAGTCATCCCTGTGCTAAACGCTTCCTAGATGAGTACGAGTTCCACCTAGAACCTGAGCATGAAAACTCCAAGGGCCTTCCGGTCCTGCAGGCACTTGAGGGGCCCGCCTCCTCCACAGCTCTCCCTCTCCTCTGAAGGCTAGGCTGCCTTGGGTACAGCATGAAGCTTGGGCCATCAGCTGGGCTCAAACCCAAAAACTTGCGGTCCTCTGGGGTGAAGCCGGGGGGTGGGGCCCAGGCGGCTGCAGGCCTGAGACTGATACGGGGAAGAAAGAGCGGCTGGGTCAGCAGCCTCAGGAGCTTGTTGCCAACATCAGCATCACGAGCAGAATTCCCAGCCTGTCTCCCACAGGCCCTCTCTGGCACAGAACCCTGCGTGGTACGGTTCTTTGTGTTTGAATTAGTTGCTAATAAACACCTGACTTCTAGTTTGTCTTGAGAGCTCAGGACACCCAGCGACGCTGGCTTGGCATTCTCACATGACAGCCACCATCAGTGCTGGAATGAGCTGCCTCCCCCGTCCTGGAGAGAGTGCAGTATGACTAGGACCTCTGAGCCCCGACTGAGAGCCTTGGCACTGGCACGCAAGAGGAAGACCCCATTCCGCCCACCGTCGGAGCCGGCTCTGGGACAGCCACTTCCATCAGACTGTAAAGCGGGATTCCCAGAGCCCCTGTTGGAGGCGGTGCACCTGTTTGTCCTTAAGAAGCCCCAGGAGGCCGGCGCTGCAGCTCAATAGGCTAATCCTCCGCCTGCGGCATCGCATCAGCACCCTGGGTTCTAGTCCCAGTCGGGGCGCTGGATTCTGTCCCAGTTGCCCCTCTTCCAGGCCAGCTCTCTGCTGTGGCCCGGGAGTGCAGTGGAGGATGGCCCAGGTCCTTGGGCCCTGCACCAGCATGGGAGACCGGGAGGAAGCACCTGGCTCCTGGCTTCAGATCAGCGCGATGCACTGGCCGTAGCGGCCATTTGGGAGGTGAACCAACGGAAAAAGGAAGACCTTTCTCTCTCTCTCTCTCTCTCTCTCTCTCTCTCACTGTCTAACTCTGCCTGTCAAAAAATAAAAATAAATAAATAAAAAAGAAGCCCCAGGAGCGAGCTGGTGCAGTCTCAGCATGTCTCCCACGAGCCTGGCAGAGCTGGCTCAACGCTGCTTGAGGACCCCATGCCGGTCATGGTTTCTCTGGCCGATGCCCCTGCAAACAGCAGGAAGGCGCGCACTCCTGGGGGTGGACAATGGGGAGAACTCCACGGCCACCCAAACAGCTCCGAGTTCGGCCGCTAAGCCCTCGCTAGCTGTTGGAGGCAGGGGAATGGGGGGATGCGGCCCCTTACTCAGGGGCGGTGACGTCGGCCAGGCAGGTGTTTAGAAGCTGCGTCCCTTTGAAGGCAAGGAGAGCTCTACCTTGCCTTTGCAAAACGTAACGGGGCAGGTGGAGTGCCTTGGCATCAGACTGCCTCTGCGCTTAGTGAGCACTCACTGAAGAGGGCGGCAGTGAGGGGCCTCCAAGTGACGCAGTGGGCGGGGGAGTGATGCCGGCATCCCACATGGGTGCCAATTCTGGTCCCAGCTGCTCCACTTCCGATCCAGCTCCCTGCTAATGGCCTGGGAAAGCATCGGAAGATGGCTCAAGTCCTTGGACCCCTGCCACCCACATAGGAGACCCAGATGGAGTTCCTGGCTCCTGGCTTCTGCTCGGACCAGCCCCAGCCATTGGGACCATTTGGGGAGTAAACCAGTAAATGGGAGATCTCTCTTTCTCTCTCTCTCTCTCTCTCTCTCTCTCTCTCTCTCTCTCTTCTCCTTCTCTTTCTACAACTCTGACTTTCAGATACATTTTTAGAAAATATTTTTAATTAAAGAAAGGGGTGCAGTGAGGAGCCATAGGGCGTGCCGAAAGGGCAGACAGGCAGCAAAGCACGCAGCCTCGAGACCCTGGGGTGGAGCAGGGAAGACATCCAGTCCCACCCCGCCCGCCCCTCTCACAGCTCCTCAGTTCTCCCCTGCAGAAGCTACGCGGCAGCGGTGGGAGGACACGGCCTCCCCTCCCCTCTCCGTCTCAAAGTCCCTGGGCCTCAGGAGGCAGTCAGGCCTTGAGGACTGCAACAGACTACAGAAGTCAAAGCCCCTCAGAGGCCCGGGACACGCGGAGGGCCCTGAGAAGCCGGCGCGGGCCCTGCCTGCAGCTCTGGGACAGAGCACCTGCTGCCCCATAAGACCCCCTCCGTAGCTTTGGCCACATCTGCGACCACAGCTCGGTTTGCTTCTCACATTCGTTTCTGATAACCTGCTGAAGCAACTTCATTTCATGAGCCAATTGTAGTTTCCCACAAGAAGGGGAGTGGGTGGAGGGGCGGCCCTAAAGCCAACAGCCTCATTGGTTTGGTCCGCGAGGCATCTGTCAAAAACATCCAAATAAATTCATCACAGAATAACGTTCAAGGCAGCTATTTGGGGTAATGGTTAAGATGCTGTTTGTGGGGGCCAGTGCTGTGGCACAGCAGGGAAAACCACTATCCACAGTGCCCAACATCCCATATGGGTGCCAGTTCGAGTCCCGGCTGCTCCTTTTCCAATCCAGCTCTCTGCCTGTGGCCTGGGAGAGCAGAAGATGTAAAGTCCTTCAGCTCCTGCACCCCCATGGGAGACGCAGAAGAAGCTCCTGGCTCCTGACTTTGGATCGGCGCAGCTCTGGCCATTGCGGCCATTTGAGGAGTGAACCAGCTGATGGAAGCCTCTCTCTCTCTCTCTCTCTCTTTCTCTCTCTCTCTCTCTGCCTCTCTGTAACTATGATTTTCAAGTAAATAAACAAAAAAAAATCTTAAAAAACAAAAATGATGCTACTTGGCACACCTAGATTCCACACTGGAGTGTCTGGGTTCCAGTCCTGGCTCCACTCCCAACTCCAGCTTCCTGCTGGGGTGCACCTTGGGAGACAGTGCAGACTAGCTCAAACACTGGGCCTGTGCCATTCACCAGGGAGGCCCAGATGGAGTCCTAGGCTTCTGGCTGAGGCTTGGCCCAGCCCTGAGTGTTGGAGGCATTTGGAGAGTGAACCAAAGGATGAAGATCTCTCTCTCTCTCTTTCTTGCTCTCTCTCTGTCTGTCTCTCGCTCTGCCTGTCTTGCTCTGGCTCTGTTTATCTGCCTTTCAAATAAAATTAAAAGAGTTTGTTTGTTTGTTTGTTTGTTTTTATAAAAGGGGGAAAAAATGTCAAACCTACCCTCTAATTTCAGATACTGTCATCCTCTTATTACAGAGGCTGTAACCAGAGCCAGGAGCCCCGGAAGTGGGTTACGCTGTCCTGCAGCAGGTCCTTTTTCCACTTGAGATTAGTTGCCACCATTCAAAGGCGTAAAGATTTCACAAACACACATACACACAAGTCCTAGCTTCTGGCTTCCCTTAATGAATGGAAAAAACCTGGTAAACACTACACCCACATCCTGGGAGCTCCAGTGGCAGCAGAGAAACGACTGTCCCTGGCTTGCACTGTCTAGTCTGTCACAGACCCTATCTCTCCCTCTCGTCTCACACCTGGCCTGCATCCCTCAGTCCGTTACCCGCCTGGTCCCATGGAAGGCATTAGAGCTTATGACCCACGGACCGCCTGAAGTTATCTTGGGAACCACTGACTATGTAGACCATACGGTGGGAACCTTCCAGGCCTCTGAAGCCTGACTTGTCTGAGGTTCTCCTTGCAGAAGAGGTGGAGCCATGCGCCCTGCTCCTCACCCACCCTATTGGAGGCCCAGAGAAAAGTCGCAATGCTTCGTGCCATGCAAAGCCTGCGGTGAGTCAGAAGTAGGGGACTCACAAAGCACCCTGGAGCATCCTCATAGCCCAGAAGAAGAATGAGTTATCACTGCCCTCAGCCCAGCACCACTACCGCCTCCCATATGGATGCCGGTTCGAGTCCTGGCTGCTCCACTCCCGCTCCAGCTCTCTGCTGTGGCCTGGGAAAGCAGTAGAAGATGGCCCAAGTCCTTGGGCCCCTGTACCCATGTGGGAGACCTGAAAGAAGCTCCCAGCTCCTAGCTTCAGATCAGCACAGCTCCGACCGTTTGGTCAATTGGGGCGTGAACCAGCAGATGGAAGACCTCTCCCTCTCTCTCTCTCTGCCTTTCCTTCTCTCTCTGCGTAAATATGACTTTCAAATAAAATAAATAAATATTTTTTTAAAAAAAATAAAAGAATTAAAGCCAGGCGAGCAGCTCAGGATGCAGCAGGGCTCAGCGCACCAGCACACCCACACCCTCACACAGCGACCGTGCATCTGAGTCACTGCCGAAGGAACAAGTGTCTGTACCGACGGGACCTCAGAGGCGTGCCAGTGTGACCACCTCTTTCTGCACAAGTGAGAGGTCCCCTGTGCCTAGGCAGACTCTGCATTGACCTTGGAGAGAGGGGAACTGTTCAAGTTTTCAGTCTGTTGGCTTATTTATTTATTTATTGGAGTTTAGAGACCACTCATTGCTGTTCCTCTCACGGCCTCATCTCTAACTCTGGGTTTAAGTGAAGTGCAGATTATAATAGAAAACTTTCTTCTGGAAATGTATTTTTCAAGCTCCGAGCATGTCATTCGATCAGACTGGGGAAGAGAGGGAGCCCGGGCAGGTCCATGCCTGCCACCTCCGCCCACCCCAGGGGTTCCTCTGGCTCTTTCTCTCCAGGGGAGAGGGCAGTCCCCTCATTGCAGAGCAGCTCAGCCTCCTGCACGGGGCCCTGGGAGCTGGGAGAGCCGCAGGAGAGCCGCCAGAGCCCTGGGCACTCAGAGAGAGGGGGACAGAGCTCACTGGGCACTGAGGCCGGGCAGGAGTAAGGAGCCAAGCCTTCCAGCCCCACGTCAGGGTTCTACTCTGCACTCTCCCTGGCTCAGCCTCTGCGCAAACTGCAGGTGGAATATCCTTCCTGGGAACCTCTGGGGAGACCCTGGGTTAATACTTGGCACAATGACTTTTGTCATGACTCCGGCAGGACAGTTCACTGCATGGTGCTCCACACACAGGGGCAGGTGGTGACGGGAGGGATGGGAGAAATCTCAAGCAGCCAGGGTGTCGACACGCCATCTCCCGCCCCAGCCCGAGGCCCAGGTCTCGTGCCCACGTTGCAGAGAAGAGAAAGGCAGCAGAGCCCCAGCAGCCCCGTTAGTTTCCCTCCTGTCCAGTCACCCCAGAGCAGCCCGGTCGCAAGGAGAGACCAAGCCTTTAGGGAAAGCACACACAAAGCCTCTGGGCCCATGCCCCACCCAGTCCCCAGCCCCCCACAGCCACCCACCCTCACCTGTTGATGGAACTGACGCTGGGCACGGTGTCATTGTCACACACTCGCTCCGCCAGCAGCCGGTCCCTGATCTCCCAGGCGAACATGGTGGGGTTTTGGCGTTTATACTCAGCGATCTTCTCCACCACTTTGGGCGTGGCAACCTTTGGTTTGGATCCTCCGATTACCCCAGGCTTGATGCTTCCTGTCTCGTAATACCTAGGACCCAAGGACAAAGGGGCTTAGCCACGAGGAACCAGCGAAACGCACAAATATTTGAGATGCGGCTGGCACTGTGAATACAAAATACACACCAGATTGTAAAGGTTCAAGACAAAAAAAATGTAAAACACCTCATTAATAATTATATATGTTGACACGATCGTTTTCAGAGATTGTCAACTGCAAACAAAGCTCACACATTAGACTTCCTCTGGACAGCGTTAGCAGGACGCTACGCACTCACAGAATTTCTCTCCCATCCGTAAACCATTCTAGAAAGCTCTCGAGTCAGTTCTCTCATTTGATCCTCAAGAGTTCTGGAGCACATTCACGGGCTCTTGCCAAAGCTCCCGGGGAAAATACACGCTATGAAAAAACGATGCTTGGGTTTCAAAATTCCCTTGCTCTGAAATACATTTCTCTTTCCACTTCCATTTTTCCATGGACTTTTTGAAGTACCCTTGGAAAGTGCGCTGAGTGAATGAACAAATAAATGAAGCAATACCCATCTACAAGCATAAAACAGGGATTCTCGGGGATGAAACAGCTTCCCCCGGGGGCACACAGGACCAAGCGACCACGCCAGGACTGTCGCCCAGCCTTCTGAACTAAAATTTCCTCCGAAAGGCGGCCCTTCCTCAGGACTCACCAGGCTTTCCATTCTCTGGCAGAATCGCCAGCATCCTGTGACACTATCCCCTAAAAACACAACCTGGTTTTTTGTTTTTTTTGTTTTTTTTGTTTTTTTTTCTGTAGGAGAAAAACAATAACCCTGGTGTGGAATTAAAAAGAGTGCTGGATTCCGGAATTAACTGGAAATGTGTGTTGTACGTCAAAACCCAAGCAATCAGAAAAACCAACCACAAGTCGCGGCAGCTCCTCCAGAGACCTCCCTGGAGGTAAATGGCTGTTTCTAAGGACATTTCCATGCTATCAGCTTTTCCTCGTTAACGCAAATAGGATGTCAGGGTTTTACAGTGAAACCGAGACCAGGGAGAGTGTGCCATGAAAGATCTTTTCAGGGGGAAAAAATGACTTGATTCCTTTCTGAATCTGAGCCGTCACTCGATGTCTCTCTCAATATGTACACAGGAATTCTTGCCTTTCTCTTCCAAAGGAGATTATCTCGCAGTTGGATGTTTTTGTCACCAATAAGACATCTCAGAAATGACTAGTAATTTTCAGCCCCGACGAGAGTTTATAATAAGTGAGGGAAGGAGGTGCTCTTGGAACGGGAGGGCAATGTCACCCAGGAACAATGACTGGGCACGTTTATAGAGTTGCCAGGGTAGGTCTGCCTAGGGCCCAGTTAGCGAATGTTCGAGAAGAGATGGAATAATTTGGGAGCAGTGATGTGGAAGTGAAAATTCTATTTTTCATCGAGAAGGAGGAATCATTCGCAAATGTTGACTCCAAGGCAAACTTCAACCTCTCTGCTCTCTCTCTGCGGGGAGGAAGGTTGCTTTCATCAATTTTTCTGTAATTGCTGATAAATGACCTCTTACAAACAAGTTTCTCAACAAAGCCAAGAAAATACTTTTTTTGCCACAGCTCTAGAAAAGTGCCAGAATGAGGGCAGCCAGCAATCTGTGCGGCCCCGCGTCGTCCTGTCCACCTCCCCACTAAAGACAAGTTTTCCGAGAACACAGCTCGTCATTCCGGCACAGCGCTGCCTCAGGTGCGCTCAGCCCTCACACCAATGCTGTGAGGAGGCCAGGGCTTTGCTTCTAGAAGGGAAAACAGACGATCGGAAGGCTGAGCGACTCGGCCACCTCCCCGCTGGAAGGCAGAGCCAGCCCCGGCTTTGAACCCTGACCCGAACCCGGCGCGCTTCTCACCAAAGCAAACCGTTGTTTTGCTCAGAAAAACAGAAAGAAGAGCGATGATGAACCTTTGCCGCTCTAGAGAGGCTTCCTGATCCCCAGGCATTTTCTCAGGCTTCTGCCATGCATTCTCTCACTTGCTCCATAGTCACTGCGCGCCTGGTGTGGCGGCTGTGGTCCCAGGGAGGTGCTCACACACACACAGACAACCCTGGGCTGGACACTCAGAACACACCCGTCGGCAACTCCCAGAAGGCGGAGGATAAAGGCCAGGCTCGTCCATGGCGATGGGTGGTGCCGCTCAGGGCTCGGGGCCCACCCCACCTGAGCAGTGCCAACCATGGCAGGCTGTGGTCTGGACACAAGAGATCTCTGTCTTCCTTTTGACTGACACGTGGACCTGGCACTTAGAAGGCAACCTTGACCTTCCCGAACCCCTAACTCGCATGTGTGTCAGCGAGGGTTTAGACTTAACAGCCATCCTTTCACGCTGGCGAAACAGCCGCGCGGTCCTTTGGCTTACAGACAAAAGACGCCCGGCAGCCGCCACCACACGGGGTCCTCCGGTGCAGACAGCGTGGGTTTGGGAGTGAAGTGGAGCAGGTGCGAGGCAGTGGCTGGGACACTGACCCTCCACGGGGCCCTGCTCAACTCCCTCGGCCTCTCCAGGCCTGGCTCATCCCGTTTGCAGACTGCAGCGAGGACATCCGTCCCGCTCGCCTCGCAGGGCCAGCGTGGGGACAGAAACACAGACTGGTTCAGACAGAGCTTTGCAAAACACCATCAAAGAGCAGGCCTCGAGGATGAACAGCCTGAATGCTGATTAGTACTGTGTGACCCAGCACCCAGTTGCAAAGGACCAAACCCTCCCAAGAGGTTCCTGTGAACAGAGACGACAGCCAGGCCCTGGGTGTGCGTCCTTCTGCCTCCCACGCCACCGGCCTGTGCCGCCTGAGCCTCTTGGGGCCAGGAGAGCTGCAGCCTGACTGTCCATCTTCTGGAGTCAGTGACGGGGGCTCTGCCCACCCAGGGACTTTGCATGCCTGGCCATACAGCCTCTGAAAACCACAGCCACCACATACCACATGCACTCAACAATCTGTCACCTAGCGTGTGCCCACTGCCGAATCCCCGTGTAACCAAAAAAAAAAAAAAAAAAAATTTCTGCGGATGAACAGTCCCCCAGTTCAGAAATTCCCGGCCGCACTGTTTTAGGGCTGAACTTGTTTCTTAAAAGGCAGTTCTAATTAGAGTGACATTTTGTCCACTGTGGTTCTTAGTTATGAAAATAATGAGCTATGAAATTCCAATTTATTGTTGACAACTTAAACGGCCAGGCACCGGAGCGGCGCGTAACTTCCGCGTGCCACTCTACCTAGTGACAAATCTATTCTGGGCCGCGGGAGGCTGCCGGCTGGGCTGGGGAGGATCCTTGGCCCCCTGAGTCTCCGAGAGAGATGTGGCGGGCTCCAGGGCCCCGTGACACTGGGACCCGTCACTTGGACATCCCCTCTGAGACAGGCTCAGGACCCTGCCCTGCGAAGGTTTCAAATAGCAAGCAAAATGTCGGCTCCTCAAAAACAAAGGGAGGGCCTTCTTCCTCCTTCCCTCTCCCTCGGTACAATGAAGAGGCTGCGCGCAGAGCTGTCTAGGATACATTCGGCTCTGGAGTCCAATCCTGAAACAGGCCAGACTGTTTCTTCCTCTCTCTCTCTCTCTCTCTCTCTCTCTCTCTCCTCTCTTGTCTGCGTTTCTCTTTCAATTTCCATTTCTCTTGCCTTTTAAAAATCACTCTGTTCTCATTAGTTTCTTACTCTCTGTCTTCTACCTTTCTTCTATTCTCACTCTCACCGCCCCACCCCCCCAGCCAAAAGCCACCCCCTACCAAGAGCCCCCACACTGAACCCCTGGGTCCTCGCTGAGCGCTACACAGGAGTGGGGCCTCTGTGACCAGAGCGACCTGCGCCGGGCCAGACGGCGAGGAGTAAACGCAGAGCTCCAGGTCCCCGAGGAGCTGGCCTGTCCCCTGGCCCTGCCACTTCTTCCCCTGGCCTCAGGCAAGGTTCCCCAAGGCTGTCAGAAACTGTTGCTCCCTTCCTCGGAGAGAACCGAAGGAAAACTGCAAGCAGAAAGTCGCCATGTCACTGACACACTCCGAGATGTTCATTTTCTATTCAGGCGTCTGTTCCCAAGCCACAATGCAAGCTCCTGGACAAGGGTTCTTTTCTGACCCAGGGAACGAAATAGCAGGGAGTGCCGAAGAGCCAACCCCCAGGATGCTCCCGTCTGCCAACACAGAGCCTCTAACGACCTCACGTGCCTGGCTTCAAACCTGCGGCCTCGTTTCCGGGGCGCAGAGAGACACAGCCTTTTGGGATCCATCGCAGCCTGTGCAGTGAGTGGCTGCAGGAACCTGGGTGGTGGCTTTGTCCTCCTAGGTTTACTTCCTCTTCTTACAAGGAGCTTCCCCGGACCACAGGGAGGCCACCAAGAAGACACACAGGGGCGATCACGGGCCACACGGCCTGCAGCCACTCACAGGGTCAGGTGGCAGCTTTCAATGAGTTGGGGTTTGGTTTTTCTCCTCTCTAACTGAATGCATCCTTAGGATGCTCATCCCCACGAGCACAACGAAGCACATAAAAGGGAAAACATTGCCGCCCAACGCAAGGTGGACGACGCCCCAAGGCTGGAAGTGAAAGCGGAGTTTGAATAGTCAAACGTGCAAGCACTGAACTCTTACAACCAATAGATCTCCCACCCAGCCCTACCCAGGGCCCTAAGATGTATAGTGGAAAAGTCCCAAGAGCTTCTTTACTCTTGGGTTCTTTAGAATAATTCAGGAAACACGTCGTCGTCCTCCCCAGCTCAAGCGCCCTGTCTCACTTGCGCTTTCCCGGGCTCCTCTGAATCAGATGGCCTCAGAGGGCCTGTGGGACTGCTGTGCGCGTCCACAGAGCAGAAGGCGGCCACGACTCTCACTGTGACACCGGCACACTGGGCAGCCGCTGGGGTCACGTTTCAGGTCTTTATTTGAAAGATGAAGGGAAGCCTGGAGCTCCTGTCTTTACCTGCCAAGAATCTTGCTGACACAACCATGGCTGACCCGAAGCTGCCTGGAGATGTCGCAGGGCCTGACACCTTGATGAGCAAGTTCCACTATCCTTTGGCGGACTACATCCGGGAGTGGCCGTCCATTCACAAAAACCCCCCCAAGCTGATTCACTCCTCCATGTCCTGAAACAGATCAGAAACAAAAGACAGGGGAAGGGTGGTTAGAACCAGTCGCACTGTAAAAGCGCCGCGTGAGCACCCAGAGCCCGGCAAGCTGGGGGTCTGGCCTACAGTCCGTGCAGACCACGCCAGGACCCCAGATTGCTTTGCTAAATAAATCTCAGCACTGGCCATCTGCAGCCAGTCAGCTGAGCTATCGATAGCAAGCATCCTCGTGCTCCGTTTCCTTCCTTTCCCAGCATTTTCCTTGTAATTATTTTTTCATAATGCAGTGTGTGAAAACCCCAATCTGGACTAAAAGGGCACAACTTAGTACATAGCGCTGAGGTTGAAGGGAGATCTTCGGGAGAACTTACGTTTTAAAATGCATTAAATTTAAAGAAAAAGATGAAACTCTTTTCCTTTTAACAAATGTCTTTAAAAGTGAAAAGAACTAATCCAGTAAACCTATATTTCAGGGGGAAAATTTTTAATCAGCAGTCTAAGTTCAAGACTTTAAAAACAATGTTTTAACAGTGCCTGCACAGCACTGAGACGAAACTCAACCCCTGCCTTGATTTTAGAAGAAGAAGAAGAAGAAGAAGAAGAAGAAGAAGAAGAAGAACCTTTCCTAGGAAGGTGAGGCTGACGTATAGACTTGACCGTGCACCCTCCCAGAGTACACAAAAGAAATGGGGTCGTGGCATCTTCTACACAGCACATTCTGCTCCGCAGACTCCGAATTTGCTATAAAGGAGTTCCCCTGGAATTTTTGTAGCATTTTGCGTCAGCAAGCAGCTTTAAGTTGGTTCTGGGAGAAATAAAGAAGCCAGCGAAAGCTTCAGAGTCCCAGGTTTTACAAGGGCTCTGCGATGGATCGTAAGTAAAGGGGGTTGGGAACGTGCCCCCTCCACCCATTTGCTCCCTTGTCTTACATCACAGTCCATCTGGAGGGAAACAGGGACTCAAGTCAATTGAAGAGCCAAACCAGTAACCACAGAGCGATCCAATGCAGCAACATCATTGACCTTGTAGCTGTTAATCAGCCACTAACTGATGTCGCTGAGGACTGGAGCCAAAAGCCAAGTCCAAGCATTTACTGATGCTGCTGGCAGCTCAGAGGCCAAGGAGGGGCAAACCTCCTCCCCCAGCTGCGCCTGGACTGGGACTAGGCTGGACGAGGGGAGCAAAGGCATGCCAGAGGTCACATACGTGTCCATACTCCAAGTCTAAAACATAAATTAGCCACCTCCTCTCAACCATTTCCTCCTCCCCAGGACTCAGTTTCGTGAACGACTGAAATTGAGGAAGCAAAAACATCCACCCTGTGGCCTAAAAACTGGCCAAGCAACCCACTGAAGTTTCCCTTGGATATTGCCCAAGATGTCCAGGCTCAGGCTTATTTCAAGGAAAAAACACAATCGTGTGGAAGCCTGCATCCTCATTTCCAGCTCTAAGCCAAATTTCGCTCTGATTTCCAAAATGAGCTTTAATTGTTGTACAACACCCCAGCCTTAAGAAAAAAGGAAAACCACCCTGGACAGGATGTGCAGACAGGAACACAATTGCACAGTTTACCTACAACAGAAAGACAGCAGCCTCCCTGGTCAAGAACCTCAGGATGGCTTTGTCTGGGGCTGGAAGCAGCCGGTGAAAAGGAGCTATACAATCTTTCCAGTGCAGTGGGGATTTAAGTAAAACAAAGTGAATTCAAAATCGACGTGAGCTCCTCTTGGAGGACAGAGAGCAGGACAAGGATGCTAAAACACAGAGCACACCTGTCATACGACCTGGGAGTCCAGGCACAGTGGCCCATCTGCAGTAGCCTGTTCCTTACAGCACCAGCAATTCAGACTTTCGGTCCAAAACACAGCAGCAACCTTCAGAGGATCTAAATTCCAAGAGCACTCGTGCAGGACATGTGTGAGCTTTGTGGGCTGTTTTGTATCTCGATGGGGAAAAGAATTCCCAGGAGTCTCCTAGAGCCTGGTAGCTCTACAGACGATAGCAGGTTCCCAGGCCCTCTACCCGGGACCACAAAGGCTGAGCTCCCACAGCTACTCCACAGTTAGCCACATCCCAGGATGACTCGGGAGGCTCTTATCTCCTTCAGCTTCCTGGAAAGACCCCCAAACCCACTTGGCCCTGTCTGCCTCATCACAGTCCTACTCAAAAGAGATCTTCAAAGGTGATGGTTGGAAGGTTTATGGCTGTGGTCTGAGGAAGGCTACCCAGCCTGGGATTAGGGGAAAAAGAGAAAGAGAGAGAGCCAGAAGCCTGAAGTCAGAGAGAGGGGAGGCAAGACAGGGAAAGAAAAGAAGATAGGAGAGGTGTGTGGAGAAAGGTGCACAGTCTGGGAACTCAATGAGATAGCAAGGAGAAAGCCTGGGAGGGGAGCAGCCGGGTAAGCGGGCAGGGGGAAGCAGAAGGAATGGAGAAGCCAGAATTGACCAAGAAAAAGAAAGGTGAGTGCGGCCCACAGCTGCAGGCAGGGAGGAGAGAAAACAGGAGGCCCAGGCAGGGGGCATCTGGAGCACAGGAGACCCCTGTTTTGTGGGGCCCCCACTTCAGCTCTGTATCTCCTTGGAGAACCCAAGTCCCTGCCTCTCCCACCTGTGCTAGGGAAAGCCCTGGGCTCAGCTCTACTGTTCTGGGGAAGTAGAATTTAGAGTCTGATGCAGAGACAGATACACACCAGGAAACAGACACAGGAAACACAGACCAGTCCACACAGGGCAGACTGGGCGGGGTTTGAAGGGGGATGGGAAGAAAGGTTGGATCCCAGATGCTCCTGGGACCTCTGGCTCTGGTCTGGAAGGGGCGGGGCCCACAATGCCCCTCAGGCTGCCCATCAGTAGCCCTCCCACACCCCAAAGGCACGAAGTCCAGGGGAGAAAGAGTCTGCGGGTACAGCAGACGCAGACTGCTCCAGAACCTACAGGGCATTGAAATTCCTCCTACTCACTGGCACCAGAGAGAAAAAATGAAGGGCACACAGGCATGCAAACAGCAGAACACGCAAAGGGCAGGGGTGAATTCTCCCTAGTGGGTACTCCCCGCCCAATAGGCAGGCGCAGACACACACGGAGAGTCAGCCCAGGGGCATAGATGGGGTTGGACCAGAGAGAGAGAGGACTGGAACATGTGTGCGTTCACCCACCACCCAGGTCCTTTCTGGGATGGGTGGCCCTCCTGCTTCCATTCCTTGAAGCTTCTGAAGTCTCATGCTTATGCCTCTGTCAGGGAGAACCAAAAACTAGCTCCAGCTTTCCCCACGTGAACTTCCTATTCGATCTTTTGTTTCACTGACCTCAGCAGCATATTCTGTAAAATGGGTATAACTGAAGGTTTAAGGTCCAGTTTTTGTAGCCAGTGTCAGGTAGGACACATTGGCTACAAAAGTACTTTAAAGCTGATGGAAACAACTAGGGGGAGGGAAACACAAGTGGGGATGGAGGAAGGAAATTGTATTGAATAATGTATCTAAAAATATGGAGTGGGGACACCTCTGATCTCCGACCTCCGGAGCCCATTTCCTGGCAGTGTCTGCCCTTCCCTACTGACCTTATCCTGCACTAAACTGGCAGGGGGTGGGAGGAGGGACCGGCAAAGATGACAGGAAGAAATTGACCAGATCCAGGAAGGAAGGTGAATAGGTGGGACTTGGACTGAGCCCCTACTACCCCAACAACCTCCAGAGTCCAACATGCCCCTCCCATCTTCCTCGGCACCAAGTTGGCTTCCCGAAGCTGGCCCACATTGTGCAAGCAAACAGCTTTGGGCATTAGAACCACAGATAATTCCAGAGAAGCCAAAGTCTGGAAGGTTGGTGGGCTGGGGCCCAGCCCCCACTGCACTGCCGAGAGATTGGAAATGGGAGGAGTGAGCACTTCCCGAGGAGGGGGCAGATTGAAAGCTAGGATGAGGCACAGACATTAGCAGTTGGCTAACCTGCACCTGCTAGGAGCTGCCTTCTCTGTGCTGACACACAGCCGGCAGACCACAGGGGCTCATGCCATCTCCCCAGGGAAGGGGGCACGACCTCTGGGTCACCGAGCTCTAGGCAGAAGGAAGCAGCGGGGGTCTGCAGGTCCCCACCAGCAAGGAGAGAAGCTCAGGGGCTGTCCCTCCCCAGCTTGTCCCCCAGTGTGTCCTTGGCTGAGCCACGGGCTTGACCACCTCTCGGAGTACTGCCCCCAACCAGCTTGTTGTCAAGCTCACTCTGTTATCAAAGCCTCCCAGAGCCCAAGCAGGAAAAGACTGCGGACCGCGCTGGGGTCACCACAGACTGGAAATCGTTTGGGCACAGGCCCCAAACCACGAGTAATCAAGTAATCGTTTGGGCTGAGACTAGAGCAAGCGCTTCTCTGTGCAAATGTCCCCACTGGTTTGGGGGAATTAACAGCGACTCGGGAAATTGACACAAAGAGAAACTGACCTGCCTGCAGCCTGCCCCAGCCGCCCAACCCAGCCTTCCCCTGTCTGCCAGGCCACTCGGCCCTCCGTGGCAGGCACTGACACACTCGCCCTGGAAGCTCGCCTTCTCTCCAGCCGGGTCTCGGCTGCCTTTGTTAAACAGGGGACCCCCGTATGGAGAAGCTGGATCCCCAGCTGTAGGAGGGGAACGGGGCTTGGAGAGGGCTCCCAGTCCCGTAGCAACTCCCTGCCCGCAGCGAGCAGAGACCGGCGCCGGGCAGTGGACTAGAGGCTGCCAAAGCCCCGCGCCTTCCTCCGCCTGCTCAGCAGCCAGCCGAAGGGAAACTCGATTCGTTCCACTTGGAATTTCCTTAGAATCTCCGAGTCTAATCCGGCGTCAACTCACCGTGAGAGGAGCGCTCATCTCACACGAGGCTGTGCTACAGTGAACTGGCAAGATCCCCCGAGTCAGGCAGCCAGGCCGGCCTTGCCCGGCACGGAAATGACCCTTCCCGTCTCCTACACAGGCAGTCTCAGAAGGAGGAGGGGGCGCCGGTATGGTGACTAATTGACTGCTTCTTTCTCTTTCTTTCCTTTCCTTTTTTTTTTTTTTTTTTTTAAGGGATAAGCCGGCCCGAGGCAGACGTCCTGCAGAGGAGACCCAACGGGGTCTTTCAGGGTCTCTGTGTGAACTGGCTTAGCTCAGGGACCGTTTCTTCGTTGATTTTTCAAATTCCCCTCCTCAACGGCCAGGGTGCCTTCGCAGCCCTGGACCTCTCGGCCTCTTCCTCTACACACAGAGGCACTGGTTAGAACACCACTTTCCCTCCAAGCGCCAGTCTCCATCAACCCGGTGGCTGGAAAAGGCGCCATCAGGGTTGGGATGTGGGACGCTGTCTTGAGACCCAGGCTGACCTCTCCCTACAACTTCGCGCCCTCCAACTGGCCTTGCCGGGAGCCCTTTGCGAGTCCGAGCTGGGATTCTCCGGACGCGTTGAGATTTCGCGCCCCAAGCCCCCGGAAAGGCTGCGGCTAGTGACTACTGCTACGCGTTGCCGGAGGCGGGATTCCTGGACCAATGCTCAGGCCCCGGCAGCCAAGCGCGTTGTTCCACGTCCCCTGCCCGGGAACCCTGCACTTGGCAAAGTTGGCTGCGCGGCGACAGAGGTCCGGGATCCGCCCGACCTTAGCACCTGCCCCGCGGTCCTGCACCCCCAACCCGGTCCCAGCCGGAGAGTGAGAGAAGCGAGCTCGCCGCCTACTTACTATGCATGGATGCAAACGGGTCGTGCTTACAGTGTATTTCCATCGGGGCGCTCCAGACTGTAGGCCGGCCCACGCCGCCGCCTCCCGGCGCCAAGGGGCTGCCCAGGGCGGCGAAGGAGCCGCACCACCAGGCCGGGCACTGTGCGAGCTGGACTCCGAAAACACTGCCGGAGGTCGCCGAGAGCTGCGCGCCCAGGCGGGAACCCGCGCTAGCGCAGTCCGCCTGGGAGCTGGCGCCCAACTCTGCCTCGCCTCCCTCCCCGGCTGGCTCTCAGACGGCGGGTCCCGGCCCGGCCCGGGGTGGCTGCGGCCCAGGCGCGCGCGGCTTCGGGGGCATAGCGTAGGGGCCCACCTCCGGGAGGGCTAGGAGCCCCCGGCCCGGATCGCCGCGGCTCGGGGGAGGCCGCAGGAACGCACGGGCCTCGGCCGTTCCTGGGTGGCAGCGAGGCCGACGCGCTGCCAGGCTGGTCCCGCGGCCTTGCTGCCTCGAGGGTTCCTCCTCGACCCCTCGGTCTCCGCCAGATCGGTCCTCTCTCCGCTTTCTGAGTCTCTGGGCTCGGACTGGCCCCTCGCCCTCCGCGGCAGGCTCTCCGATGTCTCGGGCGAAGTTGCGAAGAACTTCCTCTCGGCCTCGTCGTGCCCGGCGGGTTCGAGGACGCTTCCGCTGCTGGCGTCCGGGCCGGGACGCCGGGGTCCCCGGAAGCTGGGTGCCCTCAAACCCTGGGACTCGCTGCCTTCAAAGTTCGCGCAGCCCCTGCAGTTCCCTCATGGCTGAGGCTAGGAACGGGCGCGACAGTGGCGGGCTCCTGCGCGCCTGGGGATCTGCCTCGCGCCCACCAACTCCACGAGACACGCTACCCTGTCTCAGGGGTCCTGCTAGACCGTCTTTGAGCTGCCTCTTCCGGGACGGCCGCCGCGCCTTCCCCAGGCGGGAAGCGAGGGACCGAGAGGAGAGCGGAGGGTCCCCGCCACCAAGGCCGCCAGGACTATAAGGCTGAGATCGAGCCGCTCCTTGCTTGCACTGGCCTCGCTGCCGCCGCCGCCGCCGCCGGCGCTAGCCCTCCGCCTGCTCGGCGCGCACAGTGCGCCACCGCGCCGCCCCGGAGCCGCTTTCAGGACCCGCTGCGTGTGGACAGCGCCGCCCGGGGCTCAGCCTCCCTCCGGGCGGGGGCGGGGCGGGGGCTTACCTGCCAATCACGCTCCCCCGAGCCAATCAGAACGGCGGAAGCCGGGCCTGGCCCGAGACAGCGTTCCATTGGCTAAGCAACCCATGGGCTCCGCCTGATTAGCCGATACCTGAGCAATGGGAGAGAATAGGGGGCGGAGCCCCGGTGGCGGCGCCACGTTCATTGACAAACGCGCGCGGAGCGAAGGCCTAGTCGTGGATCGCGGATGGGGGAGGGGGATGGGACCTCGCAGTGCCTGGAGAGTCCAGCCGCCGGCCCTGCAGGGGCACGAGCTCCTGAGGTGCTAGGACGCCCTGAGGGACTGGGGGCAGCCAAGGTGGGGGTGAGGGTGGGAGAATGGTCTCCAGACGGAAAAAACACAGAAAAACTCATGTTAGGGAGAGCTCAGCAGCGCAATAGAGATCAGGCCTTCAACTAGGTATGGGCAATCCCTGCCCTTTCTGACCTCCCACTTTCCTAATCTGTAAAATGGGCAGAGTTGGGTCAACTTGGCTTTGATGAAAGCCCCTTAGAGCAGAAGTACGTCCGGATTTTACCAAGAACTCACTAAAGAGTGCCGGGGGCCTCCATCCTCCCTTCCCTCCCTCTACAGCAGGGCCCCCAACGCTGCATGCACCCAGGGGAGACTCCTTAAAAACTGGTGCTGGGAGGGGAGGGGGAGGAGCTGAGGCTTTGAATCAGGTTGCCTAAGCTGCCACACGTTTGGGAGCTGGGGATGCACACAGCTGAAGGCTTCTGTCTGCAGAAACAATTCCACATCCTGCACAAGTTCTCTTGGAAAACGAATGAGCCCAGTCGTGTCCAGTGCTAGAGTCCCTGAAACCCCTGAGTGGGTGGGTGCATTCCACCTACGAGGGTCTCACAAGCAGCCCGGGGGGGGGGGGGGACGCTTCAGTGCTGCAGCTTCCAGCTGTCAGGGAAACCTTCTCCCGCACAGGGAAGTTCCTGCCACTTCTGCGACAAAATGAATGGTTTCTAGCAGAACATTCCCGAACTAGAAGGGCTCTTTGACCAGCGAGTCTCAATTTCTCAGGGGGTAGAGGCTCTGGGACCACAAGCAAAGGAACCAGACCTTGAAAAGGAAACACGTGACAGCCATTCTTCACCCCAGAGGCTACAGTTCCGTGAGCCCTCTGTGTCCCCGGGGAGGATTCCTGGGCCCTGGCAGCTTGTAGGAGTGGTCTGGAGACACCATTTCTGATCGTGAGGATCCTCCAGCATTAAAGCAGGCTTAGGCTTGTAAGGGAGACAGCGCACGCTGATTCTGGGAGGGGCCCAGCTCACCCTTTTGCTTCATCCCTGACCTCAGTTTCCCTCTCCCTAACACTGCTCCACTTCTCACACCTCTATCCTGGGTTAACCCCTGGACCCACCTTCTGTCACTGTCCCAGGCCCAGCTGCCCCTGACCGGTAGGCAAGTTTCCGGAGCTGACACACGTCCCCACCCCCGCTTGGGCACAGCTGCAGAAAACGGCCCCAGGCGGGCCTCTAGGGACACAGGAGGCTGCAGTGGGCGGGGCAGGGCGGGGGAGGGGTGGTTATCTCTCCTTTGTCCAGGACCCTGGATCTTCACCCTCTGCCCCCATCTTGGAACAGGAAGGTCACACCTGGACCAGAGACCAGGCTGGATTAGGGTTCCTGTGTTCACTTCACCAGGTGGCCCCAGTGGATCAGAAATGACTAGAATTCCGAACCTGAGGTCCTACTCCACGTGTGGGGGGGGGGGGAGGGGGAGAGAGAGAGAGAGAGAGACTCTGCATTTCCCCTGGGAGTGAGGAGCTGGAGACGGTGGCTCCCGGAGGGACAAAGCTAGTGACACCCCCACCCCGGCTCTCTCCTTGAGCTCAGGCCTGAGATTCTGGGGTCCAAAGCGCCAACCGGGCCCTGAAACTGTATTCTTTTCCCATTCTACAGATGCATAGCCCGAGACCCCGACCTATCCAAGGTCGTACACACAGCCAGTCCAGGGGCTGGACACATCCCTTCCAGAAGCGCCACTGCAGAGCACTCTCGGGACCACAGGTTGTCGGTGGGGGAGGAGGGTTGCTGTGAAATCAAGGAACGCGGCTGGAATAGGTCTGCTCTAGCCGACTTGCCTTCCCACACCAGCGCGGCTTGGACAGAATCCGCCGTGCACCGCCAGGGTGGATGTCACAGCACTACCAGAACAGGAGTGGCTCAGACTCCCCATCTCACACAGTAGGTGTTTGGCTCCCGGACGGCGTCCGTCCGGCGTTCCGCTGCGTGGCTCCCACAGGGCCAACCTGACCTCCCTCCCGCACCTCCCGCCGCTTAGGGAACCGGGACTTTCCCTCCGGGTGGGGGTTGCCCACGCCGCTCCAGTGGACCGGCCTCGCGGGACTTCCAGCCTCCAAAGGCGAGAGCAGACCCAACAGCGTGGCCACCTAAGCCCAGCCTTACAGGCCACCAAATGGCGGCCCAGAGAGGTTAGGAGACTAGCCCAAGATTACACAGTGGTTCCATGGCGGAGCCGAGCTTCGGCGCCTCCGTCCTGCCTCTGAACGCCCACGAGCAGCAGCCCGAGCCCGGAAGACGGCGATCAGCAGGCGGCCGCTCTCGCCGCCGCGCCGAGTGCGGTTCAGCCTCGCAGTGTGCAACAGTTGCGTGGCTTCTTAGGCCTGTCCCCGTGCTGGGCGCTGAGGCCAGATGACTGGGAAAGGAAACTATCCCGGAAGAAACCCAGCGTATGCAAATCGAATTGCCTTTCAAAGTTTTGCTATTGAAAGAAAGCCCGCGGTGAATAGTGCTTGCGATGCCAGAGCACCTCCCGACAGCGTCCACCTCCGTCTGGGACCCCAAGCACACAGCCCCCGCCGGGCTTCCCCTTCCCCTCCTGCCCACCCCCTCCTTCGCACTGCGCTGCCGCTGAGCCAGGAGGCCCGGGCTTCTCTGGGCGCCGGGAGACTGAGACCAACTCCTGCAGCCCAGGGCCAACCCATTTCCCTCCTCTTGCTTCCCTCAAAAGGAGGCCTCTAGGGCTCAGTTCGGGAAGGATGGGGGTTGCACGAGTCCTGTGAGATCCCAACCAGGTGGGTTCTGTCTAACCCTTTAACTTCAAAAGCAACAAAGACGCAAAGCAACTGACCCCAGGCTACATGGCAAATGGAGATCCAGCAGGTTCCTGCGTGGTTCCTGGGCCTGGATCTGAAGATCTGCCCGGCCCAGGTCTGTTTGCAGGAGTCATTGCCTTGGTCCAGGTTCTCTATCATTACCAGCCTGCTCTGCAGACCAGAGGCACAGAACTCTTCTCCCAGAGACTTATGACTGGGCAGCCCTTCCTTCTCCCAGCCTCTGCCTCCCATTATCTAATGCAGACACAGCCCCTGGGATGTGGCCTCCCAAAGCTCTGTGAGATGAAGTTTGTGGACAGGGGAGTATTACCAACACTCCATCTGCGGCTCAGTCCACAGCTCTGGGACTGGATGCCCACGCCCAGTGGGAATGTGTTCAGCCCATCCAGGTCTCCCTGGCCTAGGGTTTCAGGGGTACCCACCACAGGTAGCTTGCCCAATAGTAGTCCTCCAACAGGATACACACACACACACATGTCTACAGGGGGTGATCCAGCTCCTGTCCCAATAGAAATAAGAGCTCCAAGGGCAGAGAAGTCCTAACTCCTGCCTTAGGATTGCCAGGTTGCCCCTGCCCCTCTCCAGACTTCTTTCTCTTTCCCATAATATGAGGAGGAGGTCCTTAAGTGGCTCCGTGTGAATGGGGGGCGCTGACCTGCTCTGGTCTGAGGCTTACTGCCTGGAGGTCATATTCCCTCCCCACTGCAGAGTCAGGGAAACTGAGGTCAGGGGAAGGAGTGGAAAGGGGTTGTGAAGGAAGGAAAGGGAGATCCATTGGCCCAAGAAAGGCCTAAAAGTTGGAAGAGATGCCCTTGCAGGAACTGGCCCCGGCAGCCCTTTTGAGCACCAGCCTGGACACCTTTTTAACCCTTTCCTCTTCCCCAGCCTGGGTTGGGACCTGTGCAGACAGGTGGAAGTGCAGTGTCACCTGAGCTTCTGCCCTTTCTCAGGCCAGGCGGCCCTGGCCCCAACCCCTGGTGAGGAGGAGGCGTGGCTCTCCAGATTTTAAGCTCTGGCCAGCCTAGAGCACCCCCCCAACCCCACCCAGTCCGGCTGCGCAGAGGAATGAAATGCTTTATTGATTAAACGATTATTCAGGCGATTGAACTAATCAAAGAGCCCATCGACCGCCATGAATTACATTCTTTGTAGACAGCTTGTCCGGAGAGGCAGCCAGCGAGCTGCGCAGACCCGTGGTCGCCTCTGACCCAGTCCCCACATAGACTGAGCACACAGTTCAGGTGCAGGGCTTCTAGGAGTCCCATCTCCTGAGGGGCCCGTGCCTCCAGAGCAGGGGAGTTGGGAGTCGACCATCAGGGAGATGGGGATGGAAGACAGAGTTCCTCCTTCCTGGCCCTTACCCCATCACTCTTCTGATTCCCCGGCCGGCCGTTAGCTCTCTGTCCTCACTTCTCTTCACTTACCATTTCAGAAACTCGTCTATGCCCAAGGCATTGTCCTGAGTGTGGGGTCCAAGAGTACCCCTCTATTCTTTGACCTTTATTTGGGACTGGAATAGAGATATGAGCTCCCAGATGGCCCAGGAATTTTCTTACGTGCTGTGCGTGCGGTAGAGGGGACTGGCACAGTGGTCTGGTGAGTAGGAGAAGCCGCTGCAGCAATTCTGTCTCAGAGCAGAGGCCTACTGTGCCTGCCTCCTCTTCTCAGCCATAAACATGCCCTGACATCCACTGCCTGGGCCTACGGGAGGCACCCCAGGCCCTGTGCCAGAAACACCTGTGTGCAGATAGGCACTTGAGCTGAAAGCCCAGGCCAGGCACCCATGTCCACCCACTTGTGCTCTCCTCCATTGGAGCGGCACCCACAGGATAAAACCTGAGCACACAGTGAGTGCGTACACACACACACACACACACTGGTGCTAGAGGCTTGCCGAGGTGAAGTGACGAGCAGGCTGAGGGTCTCTAGAAATGTCATCTCTAGCCCACAGGCTGCCTGCACTCATTTGCCAATGTTGTGCCTGCCACCGGTGAGCTTCGTGTCCAAGTGGTGGGCTCCACGGTGCCCACACAGGGCGGCAGTGCACACTGCACACTGAGGGGATGCACACCCTGAATCACACTCGGCTCCGGGCGCAGTCTCCCCCAAAAGGAGACCTAGGCTTGACTGTGCACACCGCTAGACCCCCATAGGCTCCGACCCCCTGAGACAGACACTTTGTGTACATTGGCATACACACTGGACAGCTGTTGACATCCAGCGATACGGAAGTCAGAGCAATCCCCTCTTTCTTATTTCCATAACCACCTGGGATATGACAGGTGAGTATAGGTCTCCAGAGCAGTAGATATGCACTCAGACATTTGTCCAAATTATGTACATGACACGTTGTGGAAACTCAAAAATACACTCACACACACATCCAAGTCATAAACACACACCAGTACACTCACAGGCATAATACACACAGACACACAAACTCTTGGACAGAAACTCAGACATTCTGAAAACATACACAGGGAGAGACAAACCCAGTGTCACTCACAGACATGCTGAGCTCCTAATGTAAACACACACCCAAACTTGCACATCTCCAGACAGCCAGTAACGAACATTAAGGAAGACCCGTAGACACTTGGACTGATGCAGAAGCATGTGAACCGATTGGTGAAGACAAACAAACACGCTGCAGACAGCCAGGCCCTGCCACAATGCAGCCTACCCCCTCCTCCTCCGGGGTCGCCCTGTGCAGGGAGCAGCTCCCCGTTGGGTCCCAGTTAGCAAGTGTGGAGCCCGCTTCGCGGTCCTACCTGTCCTGCCGGTCCGAGGAGTCGGGTAATTTTTCTCTAAATCCATTTTGATTTTTCAGAACTTGATGGAATGGACAGGGAAAAAAGTTTCCACTTTTTTTTTTTTGTGCCTCTCTCTCTCCCTCTCTCTCACTCACTCTCTTTTTTTTTTTTTTTTTTTTTTTTTTGGTGCCAGGGGCCGCTCACAGGTCGGAATAATTCAAGCCTTCCGCTCCCCCGCCGAGCTGGGGTAGCTGATCACTGAGCTGAAACTAAACGTTTTAGGTGGAAAAAAAGCGTCCGAAGGCACCGTGAAATGATTAAGGAACTAAAGAGCTTCTCGCCATGTGAGATCATGTCCTGTTCTCGCCAACATCACAAGATGTCCCCAGACACGCCGCGCCCCCAGCGCGCCGCCCCGCACTGCCGGCCCAAGAACGGGGAAAGGGTGCCCGCGCTGCGCGGCCGGGCCTGCTCAGCGTGCCACAGACGGGGCGGGTCGGGCCGGGCCGGAGCGGAGCGGGAGGCCCGGAGAGCAGCAGTGCCGCCGCCGCGCCGCCCCGGACTTTTATAGGGGGTTGGGGGGAGGGAAGGAAGGCTTCAGACTGCGCCGGGCGCTAGCCCGCGCGCCTACGGGAAGGGGCAGACCGAAGCCCAGCCCGGAGCCCGCGCCTCGAGGCCGCACCCTCTGTTAAGCTCCGCGCCGAGGGATCGCGGTCCTCCCCGCTGTTTGCGGGGCGGCGACCCCTCCACGAGCAAGCCCCGCAGCACAGGTGGGCGCGGGCCGCGTTTTTGTTTTTCAAGAATTAAGCCGCGCTTCCCAGCAGGTGCCCTGCAAGGGGGTGCAGGGGCTGGCAGTGTCGCCAGACACACGGGACGGCCCAGTATCCTCAGATTCACCCCTAGGGCGGCGCCCGACCTCTGGGTTCCCAGCCACCCCACCCCCATTGGCCGCTCGCAGACGAAGGCAGGGCCCCTGACTCTAGGGCAGCAGGCCCTGAAGCTACCGGGTCCCATTCGGCCTCCAGGTCCCAGAACCCCTCCTCACGCCCGGTCTCATTGTGGCCCGGAGCACAGAGATAAAGCTGTGAAGTGCGGGAGATAAAATCCGAGCCTCGGCTTTGGAGTACCGGGTAGGAGCCCAACGGTTTCAGAAGGTCCTTGGGACAGGCAGGAGTTCCAGACACCTTACCCAGGCCCATCAGTAGAATCCCCAATGCCCTCTGGGCCGGAGACGTGGCACAGTCTCCGAGCCCCAGGATTTGATTCCAAAGGGGAGATAAGATGGAGAGAGATGGGGCAGAGGTGTGGCATGTCCAGCCCGATCTCTTCGGCCCAGGCTCAAGGTTCCCCTCCCGCTCCCGCGCCCCCTCCCCAGCCCCGCGTCCAGCCGCTCTGCTCGGCCACTGGAAGCCCGTGGGGCCCCGCGGCGGGGTGGTGCCGAGGGGAAGGTTCTCCAGGGCGGGGGAGCGCTCCGCGGGAGGACTCCGGGCCCGCCGGACAATGGCAGTTTCAGAGAGTGAATCGTCCTCAGCATGAGTGTTGTTTGTTTTTTTTGGAGGGGGTGGTCACGAGGCTGGGCCGCAACCTAAGGGGAAGAGCGCAGAGCTCGAGGAAGGGGGGCGGGGGGCGGCGGGAACCGGACATCGCGCATCCACTGCGCAGATTTCGCCACCATCGGGAACGTGGCTGTGGATTCCCGGGCGGCCCCCCCACCGAGGGGTCTGCGCAGTCCCCCTGCGCCGCCTCCTCCCTGCAGCCTGCAGATCCCGGCCTCTACCCGGAGATTTGATTTTTGGCCATTTCTGCGCGCTCGGTTCTCTCCCTCGGCAGCCGGGCCCCCAGCACCGGCTTCCCGCCCTGCGGCCTCGCCCGCGCCGGGAGGCAGCGCCGGGGAGGAGCGGCCTGCCCACGCCGGGAGATCAAAAGCGCCCCCGGAACTGACATTTCACCCCGGGCTGGGGGCGGGCGTGTGTGGGTGGATTTTCTTCTCCTTCTTCTTCTCTTTAGGGGGTTTGTTTTGTTTTTGTTTGTTTTCTGTTGAGTTTTCATTATTTATGAGAAAAGCTTTTGTTTCGAGAGTGTCGCGTGTTGGTTTTTTTTTCCCCCTGGGGGACTGATTTCAGCGAGTTTTGCCCTGCGAGTCTCGGTCTTTTGGGTGGCTTTTGTTTTCTGCCTGGTGCGTTTCGATTTTCTGTGGGTTTTGTACTTTGTCGTCGTTGGTCGTCTTTCTGGGTGTGGTTTGGAAGGCTTTTCCTCCTGCGCCGGGTTTTGGTGTGTTCTGATTTGGGGTTAGCGGGTGTCTTGTGTGCGCGCGCTGCGTGGGCGGATTTGGGGTTTGTTTTCTTTGATTTTGTTTCCAGGCGCTGTGCGTTGGGATGGGGATTTGGGGGGCTGTTTTCGTGTGCTGCCTCGAGTTTTTGTGTCTGGAGGATGCTTTGGCCTTGTGGGGCTTTGGCATTGGGGGGGGGGGGGACACTCGTCACTCCTCCGTTCCCGCCCGAACTCAGGAGGGCCCGAGGATTAGGCCGAACGTCACGAACTGTGGGCTTGCCGTGCTCCGAAACACCCGACCCTGGCGCCGCCGCTTCTCGCTCCGTGCGCCTGGGGCCGGCACAAAACGAACGTGCATTCCCGAGGGGGCGCCCGCTGCCAGCACGTCCTGCGGTGCCAGAGCTCAGGTCCGGATCCCCGGAGCCTCCGGCGCAGGGTAGCCAGGCCTGGCCTGCTTCCCACGGCCCACCCTGTCGGCTGTGAGTTGGTCTCCACGCGCCGGACCCGGAGTTGTGAACCCCACCCCCACCCCAGAGCGCGCAGCGTGAGGCCGAGGGGCGGCTCTCCGCCGCGGAGCCAGACGCGCCAGCCTACTTCGGAGGACGCGGAATCGTTGCTGCGGCCCTCGAGAGACAGAGCAAGGGGCCGGGGCGCCTGGAGTGTAGGCGCAGATCGACGTCGGCGTCGGGATGCTGCGGAACCCCCCGCCCCCATACACACGTCCTCCTCCCGTGCCGCAGTAGTAGAATCCTAGAAATCCAGTTCTGCCGCGCGTTCGGTTTGGAGCGGCCGCCCTGGCTTGCGACCCTAGACACATCCACACCCGCACACACGCCTACCCAGCTGGAGAACGCGCGAGCGCCAGCCGCGCCTCGCGAGCGGCGGCCTGCATGGCGGAGCCAGCGCGGGCACTGCCTCAAGGGGACACCACACTGGAGTGACCGGAAACGTCCCGAGGACAGAGCGAGGCATTCTTTCTGTCCGCGTTTGCCGGCAACCTCATCACAGCTCGGTTTATTTTCACGCTACGCCAGGGAGGAATGGAGAGCCAAATGGAGAGGCAGAGAGTCCTGCTAGCTAAGCTGTCAAGGAAATGCGAGGAGAGGCTGCCGAGAAAGAAAGGAGTGAGAGAGACGAGGAAGTGGGGAAAGGCCGAGCCGAGGCCCGGGAAGGTCGGCTGGTGCGGAGGCACCTCCGGGCCCCTGCGCGCTCTGGCTGTCTGCGACGCGGGGAAAGCACCAACCGAGAACAGAGAGTGGCAGGAAAAGAGAAGAGGTGCAGATGGGGTTGGTGTAGGCACGCCGCGAGTTCCCCTCCAGCTAGGACGCTGCAGTCAGCCGAGGGAGGGAGAGGCCGAAGTCGGGGGAGCCCAGGGGCCAAGGCCCGGCTCTTCAACTCGGCCAGAAAGCACCGGAGGGCTCCGGGGCCTGTGACGCCGAGCCCGGGGCTCTGTCTTGGCCTTGCGCCTCCCGCCCCCACAGGGCGAACGTGAGGCCAGTGCTGTCTGCTGCTGGGCCTCCCCGTGAGCGAGCCCTAGGAGAAGCTGCCGCGAGGACCCTGTGTCGTACGGCTCCCCGCGGGACCCGGCGCCGTGGCTGGGTGGGAGCCGCCGTCCAGGCCGTAGGCGAGGAAGAGGCCCCGCCCTCCAGCTGCGGGGTTCTGCCTGGACCCTCCGGCCGGAGCTGGACTCGCAGGATCCGGGGTCCGCGCAGCGCGCACGTGCTGCAGCGCCTTGAGCAGGCGGCGCCCCTGATGCCCTGCCCCGCCCTGCTTGGCTTGCCGGGCCTGGACGGTGCCAGGATGGAGGGAGGACACCGAGCCATGGCCGGCAGGCCCCAGGCGGTATAAGTTTGGGGCTCGCTTGCCCACGGCCGGTGCCAGGATGAATGGGGGCACTTCTCCACTCGCAACTCGCGCAGCGCAGAGCGCAAAAAACGCGCACCGTGCGGGCCACTCGCCGCCGCGGGGTCTCAGATGGCGCCCGCGTTAGAAAGGGTCTGACGATTGCTTTGGGTCAGAACACCCATTTCTGCTGCCGGTAGGATCCGCTGCGCCTAAAGGTCGAGCTCCAGCTGCCGGCTCGCTAGGGCACCTTGTGTCGGCGACTCGCCACCCGGAAATGCTCACGTAGCGCTGGGTTACACGATGGGGCTGTGTTCGGGGGACCTGGTGCACTCGGCGGGTCTTGGCTATTGTTATTTTACTTTACTGCCTTTCTTGCTTTAATTAAAAGTGTTACTGAGAGAAGCCTCGAAGAGCGCAGAGCTGCGTCGTTTGGCTGCGTTCATTTCAGATGCAGGCGTTCAGTTCAGTTCCACGACTGGTTTGCAGCGCGCAGGCACACATGGCAGATGCCAAGGGGCTGCTTTAGACATATGCACCGAGACGCCGTTGGAAAGCAACTCTCAGAGAATTTGGAGATCAAATTCACTGTACTGGAGTTCCAGTCGCAATATATGAATATGGAAAACAGGCAGTCAGTTGGGTTTAAAACCTGCCGGTGCGTCCCAGAAATCCACTGTTAACTAAGAATCCAACACGCGGCTCTGAAGATTTACTGGCGTTCTGATTGTCTAACGCTGAGAGCAAGCGTGGATCAGTTCGTTCCTTTTTATACTTCCTTTTAAATTCAACGCTATCATAATTTGTAGGGAAAACGATCGTATTTAGCTAAAGGCAGCTCACGTGTAGAATGAGTTATTTCCATCAGTATTTATCCGATGAACTGTTAGCTCTCAAGACCGGTTTCTTCTATTTCTCCAAGTAAGGTGGGCTTTAAATATTCATGCGCCAGCCCAGAGTTACATCTATTTAGTGTGTTTTAAACTAATAATATTTTAATGCGATATAATTTGAGGCCATGAAGTACTGGAGCATGGGGGAGCCTACTTCCCATGCAGTTTCCAGTGAGGGGGTGTGCACAGATTATAGATTCTCCCAGTCTGGGACGCAGATCAGAGGGTGCCAGGGAAGCCGAGGGGCCTCTAGGTAGGCCCTTGAGTGTTCTCACCGACTTCCTTGCCATTTCTCCGTCCTAACTGGAGAGCTGTGGCAGAGGCTCACAGCAGGACTGGGCAGCTCCCTGGATCCTGCTGTGTGGACCCCTAGATCCCCCAAGTGATAACCCAGTTTCAGGGGCCGGTTGTCAGGCGATTTTTATGTTTTCTTGTTGGGAGGAAATCTTAGGAGGAGGTCAGGGGATTCAGGATATAAAGCCTGGATCTGAGAACATGGCTGGAATAAAACTGTGCTCTAACTTTTTTTTTTTTTTTTTCAGATTTGTTGCTGATTACTTTTTTATAGTGACTTGAGCAGCTGTTTGCTGGTAGCTTCTTCCAGAACTCAGCCCAGAGTAAGATGGAAAAGGGGAGCTAGGCTTGGGGCCAAAGGGTCTTTGAGATGAACCCTGAAGCCAGCCCCAGTGTCTGGCCCTGACCAGAAACTCTCCCCAAAGCGCTTATTTTGTTTACTTGGTACCGGAGGTGGGGGCATCTACTAAAAGTTGTCTACAAAAAGATGTCTTCTCTCCTGATTTCTTTTCAGTCAAATGAAAGCCATTTGGAATATCAACTTACTATGAGGAGGTTAGGAACAGAGAACAAGAAAGTCCTTTTCCCCTCTGAATTAGAAAATATTTCTAATGGGAAATCATGATATTAAATTCTCTCAGAAACAGAGAACCTACCTATCACATTAGAAAACTTTACTGGTCCACTATTTCCTAAGATCCAAAGTGGGACATTAAATACAGATAAAGACTGAAGACAAAATATCTGTATTCAGACTAAAAACGTTGTTGCAACTTCAATTAAAACAATTTTTAGAACAAGTGTTAATTTTCTGGTGAAAGCTTCGTAAATTTCCCCCAGAAAAATCAATTAGGGAATATGTGCTCAGATTTCATATCTACAGTATGTGCTCACATGTACGCACATAGGAACTGTATGTTCACATACGTGTGCAAGTTCTCTGCGGAGGCAGGCTGGGAGCTCACAGATGGGCTTCTCTTTCTTGGGAACAAATTCTTAGAAACAAGATCTGAGATGAAAACAGTTTCGTGGATTGAGAGAGGGGCAGTTTTCCCCCAGTTTGGTGCAGCAGTTGGTGTCTGATCTCTCATGCCATCTGCGTGCAGACTCCTGTACCCCGTGAGGTGACAAAAGAGAATCAGGCGGGGGTAGAAACCTGCCGCTGTCCGCAGGCGGTGCCTCAAAGCGCTCCCTCGGACACACGTTCCTGGTGGTGGGGAGTTTGCTGCCTTTAAACCAGGCCTGACCTTTTGTCTTTTGACCTCTGATGCATGAAATTAGGTAGCAAAAGAAAATGCGAAGAAAAGGATACAAAAACATGGAAAAACAGCCCTCCTTGACAATAGTCATTGTATCAGATCATAGCGGAGCAGCCTGCACTGCCCCAAGTGCCTGTTTATAAGGCTCCCGGTCTTCCTGGCTGCTGCAGTTCCCGTTCTCTTTTGTGGGCGATCTGCATTTGTTGGGGGAGAGATTAAGCGCTCATTTTAATTAAGCTCAGAGCGGAGTTTTGTCCTGGCTCCTTTCACCAAAGCCTCTGTTTCCTCCACTTCCTTGGAGGCCCTCTGCGCAGGCCGGGTGTCTGGGCTGCGCCAGCCAGCCAGCCAGCCAGCGGGGGCAGTTTCCAGGGCCCACAGGAAAACTGCCCCTGAGGCTCTTCTGGCCACCCAGGCTGAGGCTGATTCCCAGCTGGCCTGGGGCTTGGAGGGGGGCAGCATGGTGCCTGGTCCTGAGGGGTCACATGCCCTCCACTCTCTGCAGACTCACGCGGGGAGCCTGGGGTACAGAAGGCTGGGTTCCCTGTCCCCTTGGCCAGGGAGGAGGGCAGAGAAGCCAGCCTCCGCACCGCAGGCTTTGCCCTTTGCAGCCGCCCAGCCCCCTTGTCCCAGGGGAGACAGACCTCTCTGCTTAGACCCCCTCACTGCTTGAGGCTGGGTGGGAGCAGAGCTGGAGCTGGGAAATCCCCGCACAGCGGGTGGGGGCGGGCCAGCCTGGCAAAAAGGAGGTGAGAGGGGAGCTCTTGGGGGAAGGGTCTGGGCATTGAAGGGTGAGGAGGACTTGGCGGGGCAGAGGAAGACACAGAGGGCATAATTAACATCCCCATTTTGCAGGTGAGGCTTCTGTGTTCTGGCACACAAGCAAAATACTATATAAAGATCTGACCCCAGGGCCGGGGCGTGTGTGTGTGTGTGTGTGTGTGTGATAAGAATGACTATTGCTTCTGAGGAAAGAAATTCACAACGGTTTTGGGAACAAGCAAAGGAAGCTGGGTGGGTAAGGTGGGCGGGCCCCTGGCACACCTCACCCAAGATGGCCAGAGCAGCAGCTGGAGATACCAGAAGGAGAGGCTGGATCCCAGGGCCCAAGGAGAGGAGCACTGGGGAGTTCATGTCTACCCATTTTGCATCTCCTCCCCTGGGAAGTTGGCACAGGAGTTTCCTCATGAACCTTAGCCTTGGAAAACAACCCTCAGCCTGGAATGGTCCCCAGGCACCATACTAACCCCTCCACGAGCCACGCCTGCTGGCCACAGAGCCCTGAGCACTCCCTTCCTGTTCCCTGGTGGGTTGCAGAGGAAGTGCTGTGTCCAGTCTTCACTCCTCCTCTGTGGACTCCCATGGGGAGAGCTTCACCTCTGGGCACCAGCTTTCCCAGCAGTAAACCATGCTGTTCTCTCGTTACAGTGGCTTCCACACGTCAGTGTGAGAGGAGTCATGTGCAGACCCCCCCCACACACACACCCTGCATCCGGGGGCCCAGCCCCAGCCCCAGCGAGCTTGCCTTAGTGCTGTGGGACAGTGCTCGGAGCCTGAGTGTTCAGTAACTTTCCAGGTGAGGCAGATATGCAGGATGTGATTTTCTGTCCGTTGAGAAATACCGGCTTGATAGCTCTTCCAGGGCGAAGACCACATAACTGTGACCCACTGAGCCCCAACCCCTTAGCAGGCCTACCTGTTCAAACGTCACAAATTTGGAACTTTGTCAGGGTGGCTGCAACCAGACCCCCAGAGTACCAGCAGCCATATTTGCAGCCCATTCCCAATGTGCTCCCCAAAAAACCAAAAAATCATCTGGCTTTGGAGATGGATGTGTGCCCTCATCCAGTTTTTTTTTTTTTTTTTTTTTTTTTAATAGATTTATGGCTCTCAGGTCAAAATGGTGGCGGGAAGGCCTGCTGTTGCAGCATCAGGTCGGTGGCTGGATGGTATTCGAAGGTGGTATTACAATGCTGCAGGGGTCAATAAACTGGGATTAATGCGAGATGATACGATACATGAGGATGAAGATGTAAAAAAAGCCATAAGGAGGCTTCCTGAGAACCTTTATAATGACAGCATGTTTCCCATTAAGAGAGCACTAGACCTGACCATGAGACATCAGATCTTGCCTAAAGAGCAGTGGACAAAATACGAAGAGGATAAATTCTACCTTGAGCCATATCTGAAAGAGGTTAATTGGGAAAGAAAAGAGAGAAGATTGGATGAAGGAGTAGTTATATATTTGAAATCTGTAGATACAGCTGTCCTCATTTTTTTTTTCCCCAAAAATGATTAAACCTGAAATACAACTTAAGACTTATTTGGTCTGTAGATGCACTACTTTACATAAATGTCTATTGTAGTCACTGTTGGAGTTTGTTAACTTCTAGACTTTATCCTGGACAATTACTGAATCCAGTTATCTGTAACAATTCTTTACAAAGACAATTCACCCCCTAGTTTGCTAGGACTGGGAAGCAGCCCCTTCACCACTGCTTTCCAGATAGATCTGACTTTGCATCCTGCTGTTTTAAAAGATATAACATATGCACTCCTGTGTCAATATAGAATAGAGGTCTTTAGGAAATTCATGGAAGATACATACTATAAAAAACTAAAAAAAAAAGTATTTATTTATTTGAAAGGTAGAGTGATAGAGAGAGAGAAGGAGAGATGGCGAGAGAAAGATACGTTCCATCTTACCAATTAAACCCCCCGAATGCCTGCAATAGTTGGTGCTGGGCCAAGCTGAAGCCAGGAGCCTGGAACTCCATCAGGGTTTTCCCTGTGGGTGGCAAGAATCCAAATTCTTGGGCCATCATCTGCCTCCCAAGTGCAGGAGCAAGAAGTTGAGTTAGAAGCAGAGTAGTCAGGACTCAGTGCCAGGCACTTTGATGTGGAATGCTGGTGTCCCAGGAGGGGCTGAGCCTGCTGAGCCACAACGCCAGCCCTCCATTTTAAATTCAATCCTATTAGAGAGAGAGAGACAGAGAGAGAGAGACAGGAGACAGAGGCAGAGGCAGAGAGAGAGACAGGAGACAGAGGCAGAGGCAGAGAGAGAGACAGGAGACAGAGAGAGACCAGAGACAGAGGCAGAGAGAGAGACAGGAGACAGAGGCAGAGGCAGAGAGAGAGACAGGAGACTGAGACAGAGGCAGAGAGAGAGACAGGAGACAGAGAGAGAGAGAGACAGGAGACAAAGAGAGAGAGAGACAGGAGACAGAGGCAGAGAGAGAGGCAGGCCAGGGCTTCATCCTAGAGGGGAATCAGAGCCTCCTGCCCTCCAGTTGCTCACAGTCAGATCAGAGAAATAAGCCTATGATACAAGGTCAGAGTTGATAGAATTTGAATTAAATACAATTAGGAAAACGGAGGTGGAGTCCTTCCTGCCTGCCAGGGGAAATCTAAGGAGAGTTCTCAAAGCAGATCATTTGATCTGAGTGTGGAAGGCTGAGTTAAAAAAAAAAAAAATGGGGGCCGGCGCCGTGGCTCAACAGGCTAATCCTCCGCCTTGCGGCGCCGGCACACCGGGTTCTAGTCCCAGTCGGGGCACCGATCCTGTCCCGGTCGCCCCTCTTCCAGGCCAGCTCTCTGCTGTGGCCAGGGAGTGCAGTGGAGGATGGCCCAAGTGCTTGGGCCCTGCACCCCATGGGAGACCAGGAGAAGCACCTGGCTCCTGCCATTGGAACAGCGTGGTGCGCCAGACGCAGCACGCTACCGCAGCGGCCATTGGAGGGTGAACCAACGGCAAAGGAAGACCTTTCTCTCTGTCTCTCTCTCTCACTGTCCACTCTGCCTGTCAAAAATAAAAAAATTAAAAAAAAAAAAAAGTGGGGAGACGAATGCTACAGACCGAGGGTTCTGATAAGCAGTGGCTTAGATGTAGAACATACTTGGCTATGTAGGCACTGCCAAGGCAGGAAGATAGAGAATTCCCTGGTGATGCAACTGGGGTCAGCTGAGTAAAGAGGATCCCCACGGAGACATCATAAGAACTGCACTAGAGCAATCTTCAGGCTTGGTCCACTTCACTATTCCCACACGGCACCCATGGCAACAAACAAGCTTCCTTCGGAGCTTTGCGAGTCTGTCTTGTGGAGCCTGCTTGGCTGCGCAGGGTTCGCCAGCTCTTGTGTCCGCACTGTGCTCGGGGTCACTGTGTAAGTGATCCGACCGGGCTCCTTCAGATCTGCTGATGCCTTTGTCACACGCTCATAGCCCTTGGCCTCTTTTCTTGCTCCCATGAAAGCAACGGTGCGGTGTCAGATACGCCTCTGCGACCCCAGAACAGCCCAGAACTTGCACATAAAATATGTTCATTGAAGTGTCTGGTGGGGGCAGGTTAAACCACCATCTGGAATGCCAACATCCCATATGAGTGCCAGCTGGAGTCCTGGCTGCTCCACTTCTGGTCCAGCTCCTTGCTAATGTGCCTAGGAAAGCAGAGGCAGATGACCCAAGTGCTTGGGCCCCTGCCAACCACAAGAGACCCAAATGGAGTTCCAGGCTCCTAGCTTCCACCTGGCCCAGCCCTGGTCCTTGTGACCATTTGCAGAGTGAACCACTCGATGGAAGATAGCACTCCCTCTTGCTCTCTCTCCATCTCCCATCCCCATAACTCTGCCTTTCTAATAAACAAATACATCTTTTTTAAAAGATGTATTTATTTATCTGAAAGGCACAGTTACAGAGAGGCAGAGGGAGAAAGAGAGAAAGACAAAGAGAGAGAGAGAGAAGTCCTCCATCCACTGGCTCACTCCCTAAATGGCTGCAGCAGCTGGAGCTGTGCCGATCCAGAGCCAGGAGCTTGGAGCCTCCTCCAGGTCTCTCATGTGGGTGCAGGGGCCCAAGGACTTGGGCTATCCTCTGCTGCTTTCCCAGGCATAGCAGAGAGCTGGAACAGAAGAGGAGCAGCCAGGACTCGAACTGGCAGCACTGCAGGCGGCAGCCTTACCTGCTATGCCACAGCGCTGGCCCCAACAAATAAAGATTTAAAAACAAATTTGATGAAACAACCAATGTGGTGATGGGGAAATCTTCCCTGTATTGGGCCTCTGCAGCCTATGATGCTAGCTCCTGTTTTATCATATCCTAGAAGTATGGCTTCACTTCTCTGTCCCTCAGTTTGCTAACCTGTAGAATGGGGAGAATCCTTGCTGCCCACTCAACCCACCTCTCAGGGCTGTCGTGAAGAACAAATGATACAACAGCTGGACACTTGCTTCAGGAAGTATCATTCCGATGGGTTTATATTCCCCAACTCTGCTCAAGGAAAATCTTTTTTGGCTGACTAAATATATTTCTCCTTTGGTCGATGGCCCAGCATTTGACAGGAGTTATGAGTAAAGGTTTGTATAGGAAGAACCCAACAGTACTCATGTGTTAAAAAAAATGTGTGTTTCTTTTTAAAGTATCCTTTTCTAGCACTGAAAGAGAGAAAGCAAAGAACAAAAAATTCAACTCGAGCACATCCCAGAGCCAGAGGTTAACAGCTGTCATGATACCGCTGCTAAGATTCTGAAAAGACAATGTTGGATCTGGCTGGGTTAAAATACAGCTGGGCAGAGCTGAAGGGGGGAAAAAAACCTTGAGCGTGCAGGGAAAATGAAATGACATAATTGCCGTCAATAGTGCATTAATGAGGTGACCTCTACTCTATACTCTATACACCCACGTGCATGTACACACACACACACATCATGAACTGTGCAAAGAATTTCACTCTGGACAGGAGGCCTCAGGAGGATGAGTCCTAAGTGTTCTGTCTGATTCTCCACCAACTCCTGCCTCCAGGATTCTTTCAGGGGGCATTTTCTTCAGTGAGCAACCAGAATAGACCAGAGCCTCCAAGATGGTACAACCAGTAGTTTGCCAATTGATGGACCACTAATTAAGTACTAGTAGTAAGTGGACAAATAGTTCATTACTGGCAGAGAGACTCGGAGTAGCGGGCCTTATGAATCCATAGGTAGGCTTGCCACGCCACAGCCTCCCAGCCAACAGTCGCTCAGCCCCAGGTTGGATTCCTCGGGGGACAGTGAGCTCACTGATTCCTCGCGTTGGAAGTGCTTTCCCTCACTGAGCACGCATCCGCCTCCGGGTAGCTTCCATCCACTTGTCCTAGTTCTTCCCTTTGGGGTCATTACCATCAAGAAAGAACAAACTGGGTGGCACCGTGAGTGGTGCTGCCCAAAGCCCTGCTCAGCCAGTGTGAGACTTCCATCTCCCCCGTGAGTAAGCCCAGCTGGAAGGGGTGGGTGCTCTGTCCGGGAGCGGCCGGTGGAAGAACTGCACTCAGCAGTAAAGCAGGGGCGATGTGGGGCTGAGAGCTCGGTCTGCAGAAAGTTTCAGGGACCTAAACCCCACCCCACCCCACCCCACCCCACCCCATGGGGTTTTATGGTACCCGCTTCAGAGCTGTAGCCCCGAGTCGGAGCCTCAGACACACCCACAGTTGCCCTGGATCACACAGTTAGGAGACGCAGAGGTGGGATTGGAAAGCCAGTTCTGGTTTCAGAGCCACCCTTTAACCATGAACACTCCACTGCTTTCCTAAACTCTAGCCCCCCTTCCTCTTCCACACTCACCTTGCTTCTACCCCTGTGTGCCCTCATCGTGCTGCACTGACTCCCAAGCGAAAAAGAGCCAGGTGGCCACAGTGCTGGAGGGTTTGCCAGGCACTTCCGTGTCTCCCTACACATTGTCTCAGGGGATCCTAACGCCCCTCCAAGTTGTGGCCTGGGCAGAAGTTAGCATCCTCTTTCCTTTTCTTTCTAATATTTTTATTCACTTGTTTTCATTTTATGTGAAAGGCGGAGAGACAGAGAGAAATCTTCCATCTTCTGGTTCACTCCCTAAACGCTGGTAAACCCAGGTCTGAGCCAGGCCAAAGCCAGGATCCCAGAACCCCATGGAGGTCTCCCATGTGGGTGGCAGGGACCCAACTACGTGGGCTATATCACCTGCTGCCTCCCAGGGTATACGTTAGCAGGAAGTTGGAATCAGGAGCACAGCCAGGAAGTGAACCCAGGCACTCTGAGAGGACATGCAGGTGTTCCAAACACCGCCCAGGGCTCACGTCACTTGCTCAATTTCACAAGGCGGAAACTGCTGGGGTCCCTTCAGCCTGACGGGACCCTCTCCACCACTGTCAGTGTAAGGGCATGGAGGTCGAGAGGCTGAGAAACGCATGCAGTAGCAACGGGGACCTGTGGCCCGCACACAGGGAAGAACAGACATGGAACGTGCCTGAGAAACTTCATACGAAAGAAAAAGAGTGTATTTTCTCCCTGTATATGTTTGAAATAGAATAATGAGATAATCCTGGATTTTAAAAACTCAACTCTGGCGTTTCTATTTTAATTTATTCTCAGAAGGGTAGGAGGGTCGAGAGGAAAGGCAATATGTGGGTCGTGTTTCATGATTTGCTGTGGTAAGCCACAGTTAATCCCTTTCTTCAGTGAAAGGATTTATGAAGAATCACACAGAATGCATCTATCTGTTGCATTCACTGCACTTTCCCCAGATTTGTAGTTTATAATATTATAACAATCATGGAAATTAAAGGGAAAGAAAATGATCTCTAGCCCTCCCACTCCAGTAAGTCAACTGCACGGGCTCCTCTACTGTCCTTTTTTTACGGGATGGAAGAGGAACTTAAGTGAACTTCACCTGTGCGGCTCGGCTCTGCCTTCTGTCTTCTCACTTACACAGTGATCATTACAATACCACACAGTCTTCGTGATTATCAGTGAAAAATCAATGTTTTAATAATTAGTTTAATGGGGCTGGCGCCGCGGCTCACTAGGCTAATCCTCCGCCTTGCGGCGCCGGCACACCGGGTTCTAGTCCCGGTCGGGGCACCAGATTCTGTCCCGGTCACCCCTCTTCCAGGCCAGCTCTCTGCTGTGGCCAGGGAGTGCAGTGGAGGATGGCCCAAGTCCTTGGGCCCTGCACCCCATGGGAGACCAGGAGAAGCACCTGGCTCCTGCCATCGGATCAGCGCGGTGCGCTGGCCGCAGCGCGCCTACCGCAGCGGCCATTGGAGGGTGAACCAACGGCAAAAGGAAGACCTTTCTCTCTGTCTCTCTCTCACTGTCCACTCTGCCTGTCAAAAAAAAAAATAATAATAATAATTAGTTTAATGGATGCTTAGTACTCTTTTAAGTGGTTATATCACTCTCTAGTGGAAGGGCTCCGAGTTTTCACTATCACAGGCAATCCCAAAGTGCACGTCTTCTTCATGTAAACCGATTTCTCCTATTTGTGTCATTTCCTTAAAATTCCCAGGTCTAGATTTGCTGAGTCAAAGGACCTGGATTCTTGCATGATTCTTAATACCTATGAGTATATCACTTTTCAAAGGCTTTTATACATTCATTTTGTCTCTAGCAATAGACCATAGCTTCAAACCACACTCTTGCTGCAGTTGAGGGGATCTACTAAGACATAAATATAACTTGATAAGCAACCTTTTTACTTCACTAAAAAAATGATTTGAGGGCTGGCGCTGTGGTGTAGTGGGTTAAACTGCTGACTGCAGCACTCGCATCCCATATGGGTGCTGGTTTGAGTCCTAGTTGCTCCACTTCCAATCCAGCTCAATGCTAATGCATCTGGGAAAGCCTCAGAGGATGGTCCAGCTATCTGGGCCCCTGCACCCCCGTGGCAGACCTGGAGGAAGCTCCTGGCTCTTGACTTCGGCCTGGCCCAGCCTCAGCTGTTTTGGCCATTTGGGGAATAACACTGGATAGAAGATCTCTGTCTCTCCTTTTCTATCTCTAACTCTGCCTTTCAGATAAATAAATAAATTTTTAAAATGTTATTTAATTATTTGAAAGGTGGAGTTACACAGAGGCAGAGAGAGAGAGAGAGAATGAGAGAGAGAGAGGTCCTCCATCTGCTGGTTCACTCCCCAGATGGCCGCAATGGCAAGAGCTGTGCCAATCCGAAGCCAGGAGCCAAGAGCTTCTTCTGGGTTTCCCGTGTGGGTGCAGGAGCCCAAGAAGTTGGGCCATCTTCTACTGTTTTCCCAGGCCATAGTAGAGAGCTGGATCAGAAGTAGAGCAGCCAAGACTTGAACCAGTACCCATATGGGATGCCGGCACTGAAGGCCAGTTATACCACAGCGCTGGCCTCATAAATGAGCTTTTAAAAAATAAAAAAATAAATGATTTGAAATTGGCACTGTGGTGCAGTGGGTTAAGCCACTGCCTGCAATGCTGGGATCCTATTAGTATGGGTTTGAGTCGTGGGTATTCCATTTCCAAGCCAAGATGACCCAAATACTTGAGCACCTGCCACTTACCTGGGAGACCTGGATGAAGGTCCTGGCCCTTGGCTTTGGTCTGGCCCAGTCCTGGCTATTGCAACCATCTGGGGAGTGAACCAGTGGACAGAAGTGTGCTCTCTCTCCTTTTGTCTCTCTCTCCCCATTAAATAAATAAAATAAATCCTAAAAAAAATAAAAAATAAAAAATCTATTGGAAGTTCTCTACTATTTCTGTTACTGTCATAAGGCAGATGCCTCTACAAGAATTTAGGAAAGCAGTAAAGCAATTATTATACTCTCTTTATAGCTGAGGGAACTGAATCTCAACTCGGGGCTTCACCCAAGGTTGCACAGTGAAAGTGGGGAAGTGGGGAGACTTGTGCAGCATTCTGACTGTAGCTATTGTGAACCAAAGTGATGGCACTGGTTTCTTATAACCTCCTGGAATAGCTCCTGTTTTGTCTAGTCCCTGGGGTTCTTGGAGAAGCTGGGAGAATCCATCCACACCAGGCACACGTATGTCTGATGCTGAACAAGCACCACAGATGCCCACTCTCCAGTCGCTCCTTTTGGAACAGGGGCTCACTGTGGAGCAGACCTTTGGTATTTCTTGCCTTCAAAGCTGGAAGGGACATGGAGATGGCCGGATACAACTGACTTCTTTTGGAGATGAAGAAGCAGAGGCCCAGAGACGAGAAATGACGCGAGAGTTCATGCCCAGAGCTGGGATCTGCACCTGGCTTCAGCTGTTGCCTTGAGCACATGGGTGGGTCACGTGTGTCTGTGAGATACTAAAAAGTTAGTACTTTTAGAAAGGACACTAAGGTCATTTGAGAAATACTGGGCATCTTCAGTTTCTTTTGAAGCTCCTGCATGAAATGTCTGGGTAACACTGAGTTAAAGTGAGACAGGATTATTTATTAAGGAACCTCCCCAAATGTAGTAACTCAAATGGCATTTATTTTGTTTTTCTTTATTCTTGTTTATTGAAGATTTATTTATTTGAAAGTCAGAATAACAAAGAAACAGAGAGATATCTATCTATCTATCTATCTATCTATCCATCCATCCATCCATCCATCTGCTGGTTCATTCCCAAATTAGTCACAACGGCCGGGGCTGGGCCAAGCCAAAGCCAGGAGCTTCTTCTGGGTCTCCCATGCGGGTGCAGGGCCCCAAGCACTTGGGCCATCTTCCACTGCTTCCCCAGGCACATTAACAGGGAAGCTGGATTAGAAGTGGAGCATCTGGGACTCGAACCGGTGCCCATACGGGTACCCATATGGGATGCTGGTGCTGCAAGTGGTGGCTTTACTGGCTATACCACAGAGTTGACATCTTCTTTATTCTTTTAGTTTTGTTCTGTGGATTTTTATTTAACTTTAAGCAAACATTTATTTTTTACTTTATATTTTATTATTTTAATTCTTCTAACTAGGGAGTACTTATAGCTCAAATTCAAAGTGTCCAAAGGAATTAATTTCAGTGTTTTCCCTAGGATTCATGTGTTGGCAGCTTGGTCCCCAGTGTGGTGATGTAAACAGACCATGACACCTCTAGGAGCCTAATTGGGCCTCTGGAGAATGAACTCAAGAGCCCGGTTAGGTCACTGGAGAGTCCCCCCTAGAAGGGATGAAGGTCGTTCTTGTGGACCCCTCAGTTAGTTCTTGAGAGGGCGAGTGGTTTCGAAGCCCAGAAGATGACCCTTGAGTCACTGGGTGGATTCCGTCTCATCATGAGTTCTCTCTCCCCTTCTCACATGCACTCCCACCACTGTCTTCCACATGTCAGGAGGTCCTCACCAGAGCCAAGTTAACACCGGCACCACGCCCTTAAACCTCCAGAACCGTGGGCTACAAAAACCCTTTTTCTTTTTCTTTATAAAGTTACCCAGCCTGCAGTATCTCTGAAAAGTCACAAAGCATGGGTTGATACACTGAGGGAAGGTGTTTCCTACCTGTGTCTCTCAAGTGCCCAGCATAAGCCCCTGGTAACCCGGTAATTCATGTTATTGCAGTGGCAGCCTGAATATGGCAAACTTGACAACATAACTCGGTGACTGTTCCACACTGGTACACAAAGAGCTTCTTCATTCTTTGCATATTTTTTCCTGAAGAATAGTATTCTGATCAATATGCTTTTGGATGCCCAATTGGCATAAAATACCCACTCTCAAGGAGCACACGGTCCCCTGGACAAATGAAACATGCTCACTGTGACTGCTTAGAGAAGGCAAAAGGTGCTCAGGGGAGCAAATGAGGGTACCTCAAGAAATTCACCAAAAATGGAATTTTAAAATGTTTATTCTGGTGCAAAAAATTTTTAGAATTCATGCATATGAGAGAGTCTTCAGAAAGTTCATAAAAAAGGGGGCTGGCGCTGTGACATGGTGGGTAAGGCCACCACCTGCTGTGCCAGTATCCCATATGGGTATCAGTTTGAGTCCCAGCTGCTCTGCTTCTGATCTAGCTCTGCCGTGGCCTGGGAAGGCAGTGGGAGATGACCCAAATCTTTGGGCCCCTGCAGCTGCATGGGAGATCTGGAAGAAGCTCCTGGATTGGCCCAGCTCTGGCTGTTGTAGCCATTTGGGAAGTGAACCATTAGACAGAAGACTTCTTTCTCTCTCTCTCTCTCTGCCTCTGCCTCTGTTAACTCTGCCTTTCAAATAAACAAATAAATCTTTATTTATTTTTAAAAATATTTTATTTATTTATTTGACAGGTGGAGTTATAGACAGTGAGAGAGAGAGAGAGACAAACAGACAGAGAGATCTTCCATCTGCTGGTTCACTCCACAAATGGCCGCAACAGCAGGAACTGTGCCGATCCGAAGCCGGGAGCCAGGAGCTTCTTCCTGGTCTCCCATATAGGTGCAGGGGCTCAAGCACTTGGGCCATCCTCTACTGCTTTCCCAGGCCACAGCAGAGAGCTGGATTAGAACAGGAACAGCCGGGATTAGAACCGGTGCTCATATGGGATGCCAGCACCGCAGGTGGAGAATTAACCTACTGCGCCACGGCACCGACCCCACAAATAAATCTTGAAAAACAAAACAAAAAAGTTCATAAAAAAACTGCACATGGTTTCAATATTTTTGACACCAAAAAAAAGGTATCATTAGATTCCATATATGCTTGTCCATGGTATAGCAGCCAGAGACAGAGCATGGCCAGCTGGGCTTCGATGCTGGCTAGGCCCTGGAGCTTGAGGTGTTGGCTGCAGGTGAGCCTCTGGCTAAGGGATGGTGACAAGCAGCTGTTCCTCACACTGACCTTTGTTTTAAAACAAAGACAGCAGCGTGTATGAACCTGGCCAACATTTAGATGCTGAGCACAAAAGCCTGATTTTTATTAGCTATATTTGTTACCCATATATTGGAACCGATCTTAAACTGGAAGTCAGACGTGTAGATCAGATATCATTTGGAGTAATGAGTGTATTTTCCTAATCTTTCCAACACCAACCTAACAACTCATCTCCAATAGCATGCATACTAATTAATTTGTTTTCCATATAGTAATAAGATTAACAACCTCGCATTTACACGGGGTACTGAGTCATGTTCAAATAAAACAAGTTCTAATGAGAAAAATTGGATGCGGCAGCAAATCATGTCCCACCCGGCAATCCAGGTTTATGTGTGTTTGTCTGTCTTTGTGACACGTATTTGTGTCAGGATCTCACTGTAAACAAGATGATTCCTTTCATGTTGGGTTAGTCTGGGTAAATTTGTTTAATGAACAACAAAGTCATTGTAAACACTGCACAAATCTGAGTGCCTTGTGGCATGGCTGGGAATCTTTTAAGCTGCTTCAAAAAATAAAACGTGTTAACCAAAAACAATATTGGGGAAAACACTATTAATATATCAAGGCTCTTAGGTATTCAGTCTGGCTCGGTTCTATCCTAAACAACTGAAGGGTTTGCACTGGAATGAGATGTGACCTTGCATGGTCGTTCCCCCTCCCCTCGTCGGGCCTCATTTTCTTCCTCTGTCAGCTGGAGGGAACTGTCTAGGACCGTGAAAGTCCCACTGCTCAGCATCAGCATCAGCAGAGGGAAGCAGCAGAAGGGGTGGCTTTCAAAATCGCACATGGGAGCAGGTGTTCAGCCTAGCAGTTAAGACACTGCCAACCTATATTGAAATACCTGGGTTTGGAGCTGGTGCTGTGGCGCAGCGGGTAAAGCTGCTGCCCGCAGAGCTGGCATCCCATATGGACGCCGGTTTGAGTCCTGGCTGCTCCTCTTCTGATCCAGCTCTCTGCTGTGGCCTGGGACAGCAGTAGAGGATGGCCCAAGTCCTTGGGCCCCTGCACCTGCATGGAAGACCCAGAAGAAGCTCCTGGCTCCTGGCTTCAGATCAGCACAGCTCTGGCCATTGCGGCCAATTGGGGAGTGAACCAGCGGATGGAAGACCCCTTTCTCTCTCTCTCTCTCTCTCTCTCTCTCCCTCTCTCTTTCTCTGCCCTCTGTAATTCTACCTCCCAAATAAATAAAATAGTAAAGAAAAAAAAAAAAAAAAAAGCAATGCCTGGGTTCAATTCCCAGACTCCAGCTTCTGCTACTGCAGAGCCCAAGGCAGCACTGACGGCTCCAGTAGCTGGGAGACCTGGACTGAGTGCCCAGCTTCTGGCTTCAGCCCTGGAGCAACCCCGGCTGTCACAGGCATTTGGGGAATGAACCAATCATGGGAGCTCTCTCGGGATCTTTAATTAATCAATTAATTAGTTCATTAAAAAAATTACACACAGCCGGCGCCGCGGCTCAATAGGCTAATCCTCTGCCTAGCGGCGCCAGCACACCGGGTTCTAGTCCCGGTCGGGGCACCAGATTCTGTCCCGGTTTCCCCTCTTCCAGGCCAGCTCTCTGCTGTGGCCCGGGAGTGCAGTGGAGGATGGCCCAAGTGCTTGGGCCCTGCACCCCATGGGAGACCAGGAGAAGCACCTGGCTCCTGCCTTCGGATCAGCGCAGTGCGCTGGCCGCGGCGGCCATTGGAGGGTGAACCAACGGCAAAGGAAGACCTTTCTCTCTGTCTCTCTCTCTCACTGTCCACTCTGCCTGTCAAAAAAAAAAAAAAAATTATACATAGCCAAGCTGTCTTAGTAAATCCACTCCTTCTAGACCTCCAAACCCTAATCTCTGAGGCCTGGGGTCTCTGATATGTATTGTTTAGGTTTATTTTTTTAAAAGTTTGTTAAGTGAAGACAGAGAGACAGAGACAGAGAGAAAAAGCACTCGCACCCACCAGTTCAATCCCCAAATGCCCATAACAGGTCTCCAATGTGGGTGGCAGGAATCCAACTACTTGAGACATCATGACTTCTTCCCAGGTCTGCATTAGGAGGCTGCAGTCAGAAACAAGCCAGGACTTGAATCCAGGTACTCCAGTAGGAGACACAGGGGTCCCAACCAGCAGCTTAACCTCAAGGCCCAATGCCCACTCCTGTATTTCCAAAAAGAAAGCTCCTCAGGTGACCTGATGACTAGCCAGGTGTGGGGCCCTCTGGACTAGGGAGATTACCACTATCACCACAAAGATCTTTTCCACTGATCTCTTTCTTCATGATTGCACAGCCGTAAACACTTGTGATTCTGAAAACATGTCTTGGAAAATACTGTTGTGTGGGCCTGGGTCAAGGAAGAGAACTATTTTGAAAGGGAGGAACGTGGACTCTAGTCCTGCATTCTCCTCAAGCTACCCAGATGACACTGGAAGTCACTGCGGGAGGGGGGGGGGGGGGGGCGTGGCATAGCACATAAAGCCATGACCTGCAATGCTAACATCTCATATTGGTGCCAGTTTGAATCTCTTCTGCCCCACTTCCAATCCAGCTCTCTGTTATGGCCTGGGAGAGCAGTAGTAGAAGATGGTCTAAGTCTTTTGGCCCTTGCACCCACGTGGAAGATCTGGAAGGACCTCTAGGCTCCTGGCTTTTTTTTTTTTTTGACAAGCAGAGTGGACAGTAGAGAGAGAGATAGAGAGAAAGGTTTTCCTTTTTGCCGTTGGTTCACCCTCCGATGGCCACCGCGGTAGGCGCACTGCAGCCAGCGCACCGCGCTGTGGCAGGAGCCAGGTGCTTCTCCTGGTCTCCCATGGGGTGCAGGGCCCAAGGACTTGGGCCATCCTCCACTGCACTCCTTGGCCACAGCAGAGAGCTGGCCTGGAAGAGGGGAAACCGGGACAGGATCGGTGCCCCGACAGGGACTAGAACCCGGTGTGCCGGCGCTGCAAGGCGGAGGATTAGCCTATTGAGCTGCGGCGCCGGCCGGCTCCTGGCTTTTGATCGGTCCAACTCTGGCTGTTGCAGCCATTTGGGAGTGAACCAGTGGATAGAAGCTCGCTCTCTCTCTCTCTCTCTGTTTCTCTGTCTCTCTGTCTCTCTCTTTCCCTGCTTCTGCCTTTCAAATAAATAAATGTCTAAAAAAAAAAGTCACTCTCAAAAGTAGGGTGATGGCAGAGGCAATGTCAGAGGACCGGACTCTCCACTTTTGGGAGCCTAATTTCTGACCCCTTTGGGATGCCCTCATTTGTACACAAGCCACCCCCAAGTTGACTTTGAGAATGGAGATTGGTGGAGAACACTAGTTACGCTCATCTGCAGTAGCCCACTGGTTCTTTCAGAGGCCCAGGGTACCCCCACAGCAGGTCCCTCTGCGTCTGCCTCTGATTCAGAAGAGCTGAGACTGTGTCCAGACAGCCACACACTTCCCAAACCCCTACTCCATCCCCCCCACTTAGGACTCAACTCAGTCCAGCTTTTCCTATTTCTTCAAGGCAGACTCCATGCAAAGTCCCACAGCCCAACCAATCCCATACTCTCACCCACCGCATTCTCAGCCCAGAGACCCCGCCCCCCACATAGTTAGACCTCAAGGGAATTTGAGAAATGAATGAATGTGTATATGAATGAAAGTCACACGCAGTTGCTTCTAGATCTGATATTCAATGCCCCTGCAACTGTTGGTCCTGAGTGGGTTCTGCCATCAGTAAGAAGGCTAAGATGTCAGGTTTACACACTGAACGAGCAAACCAAGAGCATGTCCACTTTGGGGCTGGCGTTGTGGTGTAATAAGCCTCCGCCTGTTTGAGTCCCGGCTACTCCACTTTCCAAGCTAGCTCCCTGCTAATGTGCCTGGGAAAGCAGTGGAAGATGGCCCAAGTCCTTGGGCCCCTGCACCCATGTGGGAGACCTGGAAGAAGCTCCTGGCTCCTGGCTTTGGCCTGGCCCAGCCCCGGCCATTGTGGCTATCTGGGGAGTGAACCAGTGGATGGAAGATTTTCTCTCTCTCTCTCTCTTTCCTCTCTTTCTCTCTCTCCCTCTCTCTCTGTACCCTGCCTTTCAAAGAAATAAAATAAATATTAAAATTTTTTTTTATTTTTTAAAAAAAAGGCTTGTCCACTTTGGCCAAATATGGGGCTTGCTGGTTTTTTAGACTTCATGTGTGTGGGATCATACTGCCTCTCCACTGTGTTTTGCTTCCTTTATCCAATATTATAATCTATTTCAGTGTTCACTTTTAATTATTCATGACACTAGGCATGTGTTTTAGTTATTTTTCAGTGTCCACATTATATTTCTCAAAATTACTGCTCAACTTTGTCTTCAGAAACAACCTAGAATAAGTGCTCTCTCTTAGAAAAAAATGACTTGAGAACTTGCAAGAATTTTCACAGAAGGTTAAGATCCTTGAGGAAGTTTTTCATTGGAGACATCGCCTTGGAGCTTCTCCAGTGTTCCCAGCCCATAACGAGTATCCAGTCAACAGCACCACTGGCCTTCCTTCACACATCACACATCACCCGAGGCCGGCCCCCCATCAAGTGACCGCGCTTGCCTGCGCACAGCAAGGGGCAAGGGTGGGCACACATAACATGAGGTACCAGGACTCAACTTGTCACACCCAGCCTGGGTCTGAATCCTCACATATGGCTAAGTTGCAGTGTGGAAAACAGGGTTACAGGCTTTATGTTGATAAACCTGAGAAAGAGTGAGGAAAAATCATTTTCCATTAGGAGACCCAGTTCAGCAACACTCCAGTATTACCTGCCCGGGCTGCCTCATGCATGCCTCTGTGGGGAGTCAGGGTTTAATGAAGTAGGATAAACCACACACGCACATTAGTTAGCCTCAGCACAGGCAGGATTAACTTTACACTCCATTTGCAGGAGCAAAGCTCCTCTCCTAGAGTTTGTTATAAAGGGATTTAGAATCACAGAATGATAGAGCTGGAAGAGAGCCCCTAAGACATCATCATAATCCTCTCCCGTCATTTGACAGAGGGTCAAACTGAAATCCAGGGAGCAGAAGGGACGCGTCCAAGGTCACCTACTGACTTAGCAGCAGCGCTCAGTGCGGCACCCAGTGTCCCGCTCCCTGGTCCTGTGTCCTCTCCACTTTGGGTCATGTTCAGGGTGCCTTGCAACACAGACAGGGAAGCACACTTCTCTTCCGCTTCGCCCCACCCTTTGGTGCTCACACTCTCCACATTCAGGTTCCGCAGGTGCACATCCAAGCTTTGCACTTACTCTGCTTAGCCAGGCTCCCTCCCATCAGTTGGCTTTGCACTTCCGGTTCCTTTTGTCCAGATCCATCCTCCCTCTCTGCTTCTTCCAGAGGCTCCTCCAGTGTCACCTCCCCTAGGAAGCCTTCTCTTCAGATCTTCTAGACCATGAGCTTCCTCTAGAGAAGGCACCATTTTCACCTATCTTTGTATCCTTACTGCCTCATTCCAGAACTGCCATCTGGAAAGCACAGAGCCGACCTTTGTTGCATAGATGCTAAGTGATCAGGCAAAAATTAATCAGTAGTTAAATGCATGAATGAGTGAAGGAAAAAGCCCCAGGTAGTATTAGGTCATATCTCTCTTTGTGGAGGTCTGGCCGTTTTCTTTCTTTTTAAGATTTAATTATTTTTTTTGAAAGGCAAAGTTACAGAGAGAGAAGAGGAGAGACAGAGAGAGAGACAGAGACAGAGAGAGAGAGAGAGAGGTCTTCTATCTGCTCCCCCAAATGGCTGCAATAACCAGGGCCGAAGCCAGGAGCCAGGAGTTTCATCCGGGTCTCCCATGTGGGTGCAGGGATCCAAGCACTTGGGCCATCTTCCCTATGAGCATCCCAGTTCTAAGAACACTTGATTAAAGATGCCTTTGGATAGTTCTTGTTGATATACATATTCCTGAAAGGAAAGCCTGGGAGTGTGCATGTGTAAGTGCATAGAAACAAGGGATCTTCAAAAAGTTCATAGAAAATAAGTATTATTAAAACCTGGCTTAGGGGCTGGCGCTGTGGCATGATGGGTAAAGCCACTGCCTGCACTACCAGCATCTCATATGGGGGTTAGTTCGAGTCTCTGTTACTCCACTTCCAATCCAGTACCCTGCTAATGCACCTGGAAAAGCAGCAGAAGATGGCCCAAATCTTTGGGCCCCTGCATCCACATGGGAGACATGGAAGAAGCTTCAGGCTCCTGGTTTCAGATTGGCCCAGCTCCAGCTATTGCAGCTATTCGGGGAGTGAACCAGCAGATGGAAGGTCTCTCTCTCTCTCTCTCTTTCTCTCTGTAACTCTACCTTTAAAATAAATAAATCTTTTAAAAAATGGCTTAAACTTTTTTAAAAAAAGTATTTTATTTACCTAAAAGGCAGAATTACAGGGAGATGGAGAGAGAGACAGACAATCTTACATCCACTGGTTTACTCCCCCAAATGGCTGTAACAGACAGGGGTAGGCCAGGTAGAAGCCAGGAGACTGGAACTCCATCCGAATCTCCCACATGGGTACAATGGTCCGAGCACTTGGGCCATCTCCCACTCTTTTCTCAGGTGCATTATCAGGGAGCTGGATCAGAAGTGGAGCAGCCAGGACTGGAACCAGTACTCACAAGGAATGTGCAGATGGCAGCTTTACCCGCTGCACCATACCAGTCCTGCTTAATTTTTTTTTTTTTGCCTAACAATAATTTATTTTTCATTTCTGTTTTCCCTTGAACTTAGTCGCTTGTATGTGCATATGTTTACATAATAAGCATTATAATAGAACTCAAGAGACCTGGGTTTCAGCCCCACTTTTGTCAACACAGCCAAATAATTAAACATGAGGACTCTGGAGTTGCACTTGCTGGGTTTGAGTCCCAGTTCTTCCACTTATCAGCTGTTCAGCATTGGGCAAATCATCTAAAAGTGCTGGGATTCATTTCCTCACCTGTGAAATGAAGGTAATGATATCGCCTCCTAGGGCTCCTGTGAAGAATCAATGAGGCAATGTATGTAATATGCTTAGAATTGTGCCAGCACATAGTGTTAAGTGAATTTTAGGAATTACTGGCATAGCAGAACCACGGCTGATGCTATTCTCTGCTGGGACTGTTTTTTCCTGTGGCGTGATGCATGCCTAACTCATCCTCACCTTCCCATCCCTCTTAGGTGCCATCTCCTCAGAGAACTTCCTTGGCTATCTAGTTCGGGTTTTCGCCTCTACAACCATAACATCATTCAATATAATCTGGAGTTGATTAATTAATCTGTATAATTGTTGCCTTTTTCCTTCCTCTAGACTGAGAGAGGGAGCTCCAATAAGCCAGGCTGATTTTGCCCAGTGCTCAGCACAAGGCCTGGCAGACTGTAGGTGCCTGATAAGAGGTTTTTTTTTTTTTTTTTTTTTTTTTTTTTTTTTTTTTTTAGCTTGCTGTTTTGGAGGTTCAAGTCCAAGAGTGGGAAGCCCATTGGTGTGGTGTCTGGTGAGAATGGCAGAGACAATGGTGGAGTGTGTGGAGAGGGTCATGAAGCAGACCCAAAGTTGAGAACCACCTTCCATGGGCATGCCCACAATGACCTAAGGACTCCCCACCAGGCCCCAGCTCCTAAATACATAACTGGATTCAGATTCCACCCTTTTACTGTCACTGACACATGACTTTGGGGTCCAAAGTCCTGCATGAACTCAGGGTCCAAATCACATTCAAAGCATAGCAATTCACTGGGGAACCTTGAAATGCCTCTTCTTCTCTGCAGCCTCCCTGCCTCCATTAATACAAGGATCTGCACTTCAGGCTTCTAAGGTTCTCAGACTCCTTAGAAGATCTGCCTGTTGGCCAGCGTTGTGGCTCATTAGGCTAATCCTCCACCTGCAGCGCCGGCACACCGGGTTCTAGTCCCGGTCAGGGCACCGGATTCTGTCCCAGTTGCTCCTCTTCCAGTCCAGCTCTCTGCTGTGGCCTGGGAAGGCAGTGGAGGATGGCCCAAGTCCTTGGGCCCTGCACCCTCATGGGAGACCAGGAGAAGCACCTGGCTCCTGGCTCCTGGCTTCGGATCAGCGCAGTGCGCTGGCCACAGCGGCCACTGGGGGGTGAACCAACAGAAAAAAGGAAGACCTTTCTCTGTCTCTCTCTCACTGTCCACGCTGCCTGTCATTTTGGTGAATCTGTCTGGGGAGAGCTGGAACCAAACCATGAAGGAAATGCAGCTGCAGACACAGAGTCAGGGACAAACACCCTCCTCCTTCTCCTCACCCTGCAAGCCCCTGCCAATGCCTCAGGGTCCCACCCACCAAGACACTGTTTACAGGGAAGTCCTGTTCCCCTGCAATACAGATGGGGGCAGGGCAAGGCAAATAGTGAACAAGAGGGCCAACAGGCCAGGGGCAGACACTACCCCCGTAGCCAGGGAGGCCAAATACTCCAGTCCAGAACCACAGGGAATGAAGTGGCAGCGGCCCCCTAGAAGTGGGTGTTGTAATTACAAAGGGGAAAGGGTCCTGGGCAGTTTTTGCCAACTGTCCGATTATGAAGCGGCTGCTTGGAGGTAGTGAGATGTCCATTGCCGGAGGTGCTCAAACAGAGACGAGAAGCCCATCTGTCAGGGGTCCTAGAGGGGCATTGCTGAGCTCATGGAAGGTGGTGCAGAGTGTCTCTAGATCCCTTCCAATTCTTTCCCTGTGTATTTTGGGGGAAGATGTTATTATTCTCTAGACCTGCTGCTCCTCCCATGGTCCCATTCATGTGATTAGCACAGAATAGCAAACGTGGAAACCACAAGCATATCTGATTTGGAGCACTCTGAGGAATCTGGCACCCTCAGGCGGGCCACTGATTGCATTTCCAGCTTGCATCTGGTCCTTCTTCTTACATCTTTGCTCCTGTGCCAGAAGTGCTGTTGCCAAAAATGGGTAGAGGCTTCAAAGTTTACTTTGACCTTTTTGGCAGTATCAATAAACTGGATTATTAAAGTTTTGTCTTCCCTCTTTGAAGCTCCCCAAAGAAAGGAAATCATAGGAACAGATCTCAGCACAGAAAGAAAATGAGACAAAGAATGTAATCATAATCCTACTGAATAGTTTTCCGACTGACATCTGTACATTAAGAATATGTAAAAATACCAATTTCATGCTCTGACAACTTATTCTGCATCAGGGGTGGGGTAGCGCCTTGGGAATGCCAATGTCAAAGAATTACATAATGTCAGCTATTCATGGCCTCCTTTGATGAGATATCACTGGGAATGGGAATTCCTGAAGGGAGGGATGTCTTAAAAAGAGGGAGAGGAGAGGGAAGCCAGAAGGAAACGGAGGAAAGGAAGAAAAGAAGGACAAAGGAAGAGAGAGGCTGTTAAGCCCAGAATAAAAGAGTAGCCGTGCAAAGAAAAGCTAATGTGTATAGCTGCATTTTTAAGCAATACACACAATCTCAAATCTTAGCCACCATGTACAGAGGTTACTCGTCTCTGTTCTGATTTCTCACAGTTAGAACATCCATGTTTAATTTCTTTTCTTCATGTGTGTAGCAACGCTGATTTTTCCCTGAATTTTCATATCATAAATACAAGCCTCAGTGTAAAATATATCTATGATTCTCTCACTCCACCAAATCAAATCTGCTTAATTTTTCTGTCCCATTCTAGTTCTTGTACAAATGCATAATTTCACACAGTCTAAGTAAAAACTCACAAGCTTTCTAAAATTTTACCAAGGGAATTTCCCCATACAAGGGTACTTCAAAAGGTTTGGGGAAAAAAGATAAGTTAATTTTGCTATATGGAAAATGGAGTTAAAACACAAGTCTATTTTAACTAAGATGCCACTTAGGATGCCCACATCCCGTATTGGAGTGCTTGGGTTTGAGTATAGGCTCTGTTTCAATTCCAGCTTCCTGCCCTGGGAAGCAGCAGGTGACAGCCCAAATAGTTAGGTTCTTGCCAGCCATGTGAGAGACCCAGATTGAGCTGTGAGCTCTTGACTTTGGCCTGGCCCAGCCCCTGCTGTAGATGGCATTTGGGGAGTAAAGCAGTACATGGAAGATCGTTTTCTTTATATTGATCTCTCTACCTTTCAAATAAATAAAAATATATAAATTAAAAAATTTTTGTTTTAAAGACATACTCACTTATTTGAAAGAGTTACAGTGAGAGAAGGATAGACAGAGAGAAAGAGTGCCATCTGGTTCACTTCCCAGATGGCTGTAATGGCCAGGGCTGAGCCAGGCCAAAGTCAGGACCAGGAGCTTCATCTGGGTCTCTCATTTGGATGGCAGGGGCCCAAACACTTAGGCCATCTTCCACTGCTTTTACCATTAGCAGGGAGCTGAATGGGAAATGGAGCAGCTGGGACACAAACCAGCACCCATACATGGGATGCCAGTGTTACAGGCAGTGGCTTAATCTGCTATGCAACAACACGGGTCTCAAATTTTACAAATTTAAATAAATAAATACAAAAGATCATTAGCGATTACTATGAACAACTATATGACAAAAATTTGATAGCCCAGAAGACATGGACAAATTCCTGGACACACACACCTTGTCAAGATTGAACCATTAAGAAATAGAATACCTAAACAGACTAATAAAGCGTGGTGAGGTTTAATTAGCAATAAAAATCTTCCAACAAAGAAAAGCCCAGGCCCAGATGGATTCACTGCTAAAATCCACCAAATGTTTAAAGAAGAATTAACATAAATCCTTCTTAAATTATTTCCAAAAAATAGAAAAGGTGAGAATTTGGGGCTGGCACTGTGGTACAGGAGATTAAAGCCCTGGCCTTCAGTGCCAGCATCCCATATGGGCGCTGGTTCCAGTTCTGGTTGCTGCACTTTCAACCCAGCTCCCTGCTAATGCACCTGGGAAATAGCAGAAGATGGCTCAAGTCTGCGGGCCCCTATACCCACTTGGGAGACCTAGAAGAAACTTATGGCTCCTGGCTTCGGATCTGCTCAGCTCCGGCTGTTGCATCCATTTGGGGAGTGAATCAGTGAGTCAAAGGCCTTTCTCTCTGTCTCTATGTCTCTCTATAACTCTTTAAAATAAATACAATAATTTTTTAGTAAATCTTTTTAAAAGATTTATTTATTTATTTGAAAGTCAGTGTTACACAGAGAGAGGAGAAGCAGAGAGAAAGAGGAGAGGCAGAAAGAAAGAGGGAGAGGGAGGGAGGGAGGGAGGGGGAGAGAGAAGGAGAAAGAGAGAGAGAGAGAGAGACAGAGAGAGAGAGAGAGAGAGACAGAGACAGAGACAGAGAGAGAGAGAGAGAGGTACTCCATTCACTGGTTCACTCCCCAGATGGCTGCAATGGCCAGAGCTGCACCAATCTGAATCCAGGAGCCAGGAGCTTCTTCTGGTCTCCCACGTGGGTGCAGGGCCCCAAGGACTTGGACCATCTTCTACTGCTTTCCCAGGCCACGGCAAAGAGCTGGATTGGAAGTGGAACAGCTGGGACTTGAACTGGCGCCCATGTTGGATGCCAGCCCTGCAGGCAGCAGCTTTACCTGCTATGCCACAGCACCAGTCCCAATAAATGTTAAAAAAAAAAAAAGAGGTGGGAATTCTTCCAGATCCATCCTATGACGCCAACATCAACTTGACACCAACACCAACATCCTTGATGAACAAAGATGCAAAAGTCCTCAATAAAATATTAGAAAATTGAATCGAACATCACATTCAAAAGATTACTCACCACAATCATCCCAGAGATGCAAGGATAGTTCAACATATGAAAATCAATAATCATAATTTACCACATAACAGAATAAAGAACAAAAATCACATGATTACCTTAATACACGCAGAAAACATACTTGATAAAATTCAACATCCTTTCTTAATAAAAGCTTTGACCAAATTAGGTATAGAAGGAAAATACCTCAACATAATAAAAGCCCTATATAAGAAGACAACAGCTAACAGCATACTGAATGGAGAAAAGCTGAAGGCTTTCTAAGATCTGGAACTAGACAAGGATGCCCATTTTTACCACTTGTATTCAACACAGTACTGGAAGTTCTAACCACAGCAATTAGACAAGAGAAAGAAATAAAGGACATGCAAATAGGAAAGTAGAAAGTCAAACTGTCCCTATTTGAGATGACCTGATCTTATATATAGAAAACCCCAAAGACTTCACCAAAAAGCTATTAGAACTAATAAACAAATTCAGCAAAGTCACAGAATACAAAGTCAATGTGCAAACACCAATAGCACTGTTATACACTAATAATGAATTATCTAAAAAGAAACCAAGAAAGCAATCCTGGGGTCAGTGCTGTAGCATAACATGTTGCTGCCACCTGCAACGTCAGCATCCCATATGGGTGCTTGTTCAAGTCCTAGCTGTTCCACTTCTGATCCAGCTCCCTGCTAGTGGGCTTAGGAAAGCAGAAGAAGATGGCCCAAGCATTTGGGCCCCTGGACCCATGTGGGAGACCTAAACGAAGCTCCTGGTTCCTGGCTTTGGTCTGGCCCAGCCCTTGCCATTGCGGCCAACTGGGGAATGAATCAGCAGATGGAAATCTCTCTCTCTCTCTCTCTCTCTCTCTCTCTCTGTGACTCTGCCTTTCAAATAGAATAAAATAAATATTAAGAAAGAGAAAGCAATCGTATTTCTAATAGCTGCCAAAAAAAAAAAAAAAGAATAAACTTAACCAAAGAGGTTTCTACAGTGAAAATTATAAACCATTAGTGAAAGAAATTGAAGAGGAAACAAAGAAATGGAAAGATTTCCTATGTTCACGGATTGGAAGAACCAATATCCAATATATCATCTCAAAAGTTATGGGATACAGCAAAAGCAGTGTTAAGAAGCAAGTTTATAACAACTGGTGTCTACATCAAGAAATTGGAAAGGCACCAAATAAATGAGCTATCAATGCATCTCAAAGACTTAGAAAAACAACAGCAAATCAAACCAATACTAGTAGGAAAAAAGAAAAAATTAAAATTAGAGAAGAAATAAACAAAATTGAAACAAAAAATACAAAAGATCAGCAAAATGAAGAGCTGGTTTTTTGAAAAAATAAACAAAATTTACACACCATTGGCCAAACTAACCAAATCAATACAATTTAGAGATGAAAAAGGAAATGTAGCCGGCGCCGCGGTTCACTAGGCTAATCCTCCGCCTTGCGGTGCCGGCACACCGGGTTCTAGTCCTGGTCGGGGCACCGATCCTGTCCCGGTTGCCCCTCTTCCAGGCCAGCTCTCTGCTGTGTCCAGGGAGTGCAGTGGAGGATGGCCCAAGTGCTTGGGTCCTGCACCCCATGGGAGACCAGGATAAGTCCCTGGCTCCTGCCATCGGAACAGCGCGGTGCGCCGGCCGCAGCGCGCTACCGCGGCGGCCATTGGAGGGTGAACCAACGGCAAAGGAAGACCTTTCTCTCTGTCTCTCTCTCACTGTTCACTCTGCCTGTCAAAAAAAAAAAAGAAAGAAAAAAAAAAAGAAAAAAGAAAAGAAAAAGGAAATGTAACAACAGACACCAAAGAAATAAAAAGAATCATCAGGATTACTGATGATTACTACATTAATACATAGAGCTGTATGCCAACAAATCAGGAAACTTAGAAGAAATGGATAGAATCCTGGACACATACAACCTATCTAAATTGAGCCATCAATATATAGAAAACCTAAACAGGGGCTGGTACTGTGGCACAGAGGGTTAAAGCCCTGGCCTGAAGTGCCGGCATCCCATATGGGCACTGGTTCAAGTCCCAGCTGCTCTACTTCTGATCTAGCTCTCTGCTATGGCCTGGGAAAGCGGCAGAAGATGGCCCAAGTCCTTGAGCCCCTGCACCTACGTGAGAGACTTGAAGAGGCTCCTGGCTCCTGGCTTTGGATCTGCATAGCTCCGGCCATTGCAGCCATTTGGGGAGTGAACCAGCAGATGGAAGATCTCTCTTTCTCTCTCTGCCTCTATCTAACTCTGCCTTTCAAATAAATATATAAATTTTTTTAAAGAAAAACTAATCAGACCAATAACCAAGACAGAAATTGAATCAGTAATAAAGACCCTCCCAACAAAGAAAAGCCCAGGACCAGATGGCTTCATTGCTGAATTCTGCCAGACATTTAACGAAGAACTAACTACAATTCTTCTCAAGCTGTTCAAAAACTATTTAAAGGGAGGGAATCTTCCCAAACTCCTTCTATGAAGCCAGCATGACCTTAATCTCCAAACTTGAAAAAGATACAACAGAGAAAGAGAACTACAGACCAATTTCCCTGATGAACATAGATGCAAAATCCTCAACAGAATACTAGTCAATCGAATCCAACCCCACATTAGAAAAATCATTCACCCAGGCCAAGTGGAATTTCTCCCTGGTATGTAGGGATGGTTCAACATTCGCAAATCATTGTGATACATCACATTAACAAATTGAAGAACAAAAACCACATGATGCTCTCAATAGATGCAGAGAAAGCATTTGATAAAATACAACACCCTTCCATGATGAAAACTTTAAGCAAACTGGGTATAGAAAGAACATTCCTCAACACAATCAAGATAATTTATAACAAACCCATGGCCAGTGTCCTGTTGAATAGGGAAAAGTTGGGAGCATTCCCACTGAGATCCAGAACCAGACAAGGATGCCCACTCTCACAACTGTTATTCAATATAGTCCTGGAAGTTTTAGCCAGAGCCATTAGGCAAGAAAAAGAAATCAAAGGGATACAAATTGGGAAGGAGGAAGTCAAACTATCCCTATTTTCAGATGACATGATTCTATATATAGGGCACCCAAAAGATCCACTAAGAGACTATTGGAACTCATAGAAGAGTTTGGTAAAGTGGCAGGATATAAAATCAACGCAGAAAAATCAATAGCCTTTGTATAGACAGACAATGCCATGGCTGAGAAAGAACTTCCAAGATAAATCCCATTCACAATAGCTACAAAATAAGTCAAATACCTTGGAACAATTTAAACAAGGATGTCAAAGATCTCTATGATGAGAATTACAAAACATTAAAGAAAGAAATAGAAGACAGCACACAAAAGAAGGAAAAATATTTCATGTTCAAGATTGGAAGAATAAATAGCATCAAAATGTCCATACTACCAAAAGCAATTTATATATTCAATGTGATACCTATCAAAATACCAAGGAAATTCTTCTCAGATATAGAAAAAATGATGCTGAAATTCATATGGAAACACAGGAGACCCCAAATCTCTAAAGAATTGTATACAGCAAAAACAAGGCTGGAGGCATCACAATACCAGATTTCAAGACATACTACAGGGCAGTTATAATCAAAACAGCCTGGTACTGGCACAAAAACAGACATGTAGACCAGTGAACAGAAGAGAAACTCCAGAAATCAATCCATGCATCTATAACCACCTTAGCTTTGATAAAGGAGCTAAAATCAATCCCTTGGGCAAGGACAGTCTCTTCAACAAATGGTGCTGGAAAAACTGCATCTCCACATGCAGAAGCATGAAGCAAGACCCCTTCCTTACACCTTACACAAAAATCCACTCAAAATGGATTAAAGACCTACATCTACAACTTGATACCATCAAATTATTAGAGAACATTGGGGGAAACCCTGTAAGACATTGGCATATGCAAAGATTTCTTGGAAAAGACCCCAGAGGCACAGGCAATTAAATTCAAAATTGACAAATGGGATTACATCAAATTGAGAAGCTTTTGCACTGCAAAAGAAACACTCAGCAAAGTGAAGAGGCAACTGACAGAATGGGATAAAGTATTTGCAAACTATGCAACTAATAAAGGATTAACAACCAGATATATAAAGAGATCAAGAAACTAAACAACAAAACAAACAACCAAGTTAAGAGATGGGCAAAGCACTTAAACAGACATTTTTCAAAAGAAGAAATCCAAATGGCCAGCATACACATGAAAAAATGCTCAGGATCACTAGCCATCAGGGAAATGCAAATCAAAACCACAATGAGGTTTCTAAGCCCATTAGAATGGTTTTCATACAGAAATCGACAACAACAAATGTTGGTGAGGATGTAGGGAAAAAGGTTCCATAATCCACTGTTGGTGGGAATGTAAACTGGTACAGCCACTGTGGAAGACAGTATGGAAATACTTCAGAAATCTGAATATAGACCTACCATATGACCCAGTCATCCCACTCCTGGGAATTTACCCAAGGGAAATGTAATCAGCATGTGAAAGATTTATCTGTAACCCCATGTTAACTGCAGCTCAATTTACAATAGCTAAGATATGGAATTAACCCAAATGTCCATCAACTTAAGATTGGACAAATTATAGGATATGTACACCATGGAATACTACACATTGGTTAAAAAAATGAAATCCTGTCATTTGCAACAAAATAGATGAAACAGGAAAACATCATACTTAGTGAAATAAGCCAGTCACAAAAAGACAAATACCATGTGTTCTCCCTGGTCTGTAATAACTAATAGACACCTAAAAGGTAATCCATAGAAGTGAAATTGACACTTTGAGAAGGAATGAGTTTTAACAGCCCTTGTCTCGACTGTTGAGGAACAGGTTTTTTTTTGTTTTGTTTTTGTTTTTGTTTTTTTTGACAGGCAGAGTAGACAGTGAGAGAGAGAGAGAGACGAGAGAAAGGTCTTCCTTTGCCGTTGGTTCACCCTCCAATGGCCACCGCCAGCGCACTGATCCGAAGGCAGGAGCCAGGTGCTTATCCTGGTCTCCCATGGGGTGCAGGGCCCAAGCACCTGGGTCATCCTCCACTGCATTCCCTGGCCACAGCAGAGAGCTGGCCTGGAAAAGGGGCAACTGGGACAGAATCCGGCGCCCTGACCAGGACTAAAACCCGGTGTGCTAGCACCGCAAGGCGGAGGATTAGCCTATTGAGCCGCAGCGCCGGCCTGTTTTTTTTTTTTTTTTTTCATTCTACTCCTTGAACTTTTTACTTAGTATATAGTTAATCATATGTGTATAACGTTAATTGAAAATAGATCTTAGTATAAAATAAAAATGGGACTAGGAGAGGGAGGAGGTGGGAGTGTGGGTGGAAGGGTGGGTATGGTAGGAAGAATCACTATACCCCTAAAGTTGTATTTATGAAGTGCAATAAGTTTTCCTTAAATAAAAGTATTCCTTAAATAAAAGGTTTCTGGAGAAAAAATTATTGTGGTAATTCTAAAAAAAAATTAAATTCATATCATTAACATATGCATACTACCCAATGTAATTTACAGATGCAAGGCAGTCTCTATGAAACTGTTTACAACATTTTTCACAGAAGTAGAAAAAACACTACTAAAATTTGTATGGAGCCACAGAAGACCCTGAACAGCCAAAAAAATCTTGAGTAAAAAGAAAAAGCAGGAGGCATTATACTGTCTGACTTTAAAATATGTTACAGGGCTGGTGGTTGGCCTAGCAGTTAAGACACCACTTACAGGGCAGGGTTCATGGTGCAGTCAAACAGCCACTTGGGATGCCCAATATTAGAGCGTGGGATTCATTCCTGCCTCCTCTTCCAATCCAGCTTCCTACAAACAGATGTGTGAGGCTGAGGATGATGGCCCAAGGACTTGGGTTCCTTCCATCCATGTGGGAGACACAGATGGAGTTCTGGGCTGCTGGCTTCAGCCTAACTCAGCCCAGCTGTTGTGGGCATTGGGCTCTATCCAGAAGAAGGTTTGGAGGTACTCAAGGACCTCATCAATGAGGCCTGCTGGGATGTCAACTTGGGTGGTGTGGACCTAGAGAGCTCATCTGTCCCACAGCTCTTTGGTGCAACTCACCCTGTGCTCCAGGGGCTGTGACTGCAACCTGGCTTTGGTTGAATTTGCATGTATATGTTGAGACCTCAGCCTTATTGGAGATGCTGCTGTAATATCCTGTGCAAAAGATGGAGTGAAATTTTCTGCAAGTAGAGAGCTGGGAAATAGAAGCATTAAGTTATCACAAACAAGTAATGTCACTAAGGAGGAGGAAGCTGTTACCTGGAGATGAACGAGCCAGGGCAGCTAACTTTCGTGCTGAGGTACCTGAACTCCTTTACAAAAGAAAGCACACTTTCTCCTATGGTAACATTCAGTAGGTCTGCAGATGTGCCCTTGTTGTATAGTACAAAATTTGATTATTTAAAGTACTATTGGTTCCCAAGATCAAGGATGAAGAAGAATCTTAGGCATTCTTGAAATCTAAGAAAATAAACTAAGCTCTTTGAGAGCAGCTTCTGAGACGCCAGCATTACTGAAGTCTTTTCTGTCATCAAATTTGTATCTCTGAGTACATATGTAGATTGTTTTTTCTATAAGTAACCTAATTTTCCCAACATTTTCCACAATTTGTTTAAAGAACAAAGAGCAGGAATCAGTGTTGTGGCATGGTTGGTAAAGCCATTGCCTGCGACCCCTGCATTCCATATAGGTGTCTGTTCAAGTCCTGGCTGCTCACTTCTGATCCAATTCCCTGATAAAGGCCTGAGAAAGCAGCAGAAGATGGCCCAAGTCTTTGGGCCCCTGCCTTCTACATTGGAGACCTGAGTGAAGCTCCAGTCTCCTGGCTTTAGTCTGGCCCAGCGTTGGCCATTGCAGCCATCTAGGAAGTGAACCAGCAAATGGAAGTGCTCTCTCGCTCTCTCTCTCTCGCTCTCTCTGTTACTCTGACTTTCAAAATAAATAAAATAAATCTTTTTCTTTTTTTAAATTTTTTTTTATTTATTTGACAGATAGAGTTAGATAGTGAGAGAGAGAGAGACAGAGGAAAGGTCTTCCTTCTGCTGGTTCACCCCCTAAATGGCCGGAACTACGCCAATCCAAAGCCAGGAGCCAGGTGCCTCTTCCTGGTCTCCCAAGCAGGTGCAGGCGTCCAAGGACTTGGGCCATTCCTCCACTGTCTTCCCGGGCCACAGCAGAGAGGTGGACAGGAAGAGGAGCAGCCGAGACTAGAACCTGGCGTCCCAACTGGGACTAGAACCCAGAGTACTGGCACTGCAGGCGGAGGATTAACCAAGTGAACCATGGTGCTGGCCCCTAAAATAAATCTTTAAAAAACAAAACAAAGCAGGCCGGCGCCGCGGCTCACTAGGCTAATCCTCTGCCTTGCGGCACCGGCAAACCGAGTTCTAGTCCCGGTCAGGGCACTGATCCTGTCCCGGTTGCCCCTCTTCCAGGCCAGCTCTCTGCTGTGGCCAGGGAGTGCAGTGGAGGATGGCCCAAGTTCTTGGGCCCTGCACCCCATGGGAGACCAGGAGAAGCACCTGGCTCCTGCCATCGGATCAGCGCGGTGTGCCGGCCACAGCGCGCCTACCGCAGCAGCCATTGGAGGGTGAACCAACGACAAAAGGAAGACCTTTCTCTCTGTCTCTCTCTCTCACTGTCCACTCTGCCTGTCAAAAATTAAAAAAATTAAAAAATAATAAATAAATAAAAGAAAAAGAAAAAACAAAGCAAAATAAAATTCCAAGGTTAAATTTGGTCTCATTAACCTGGAAATACTTCTGCCGTACTTAGAAATTCTTGTGATTTTTATAGTGAAAGGATTTTAACTCTAAATTTAGGTTTTAAGAATTGTTTTTAAGTTTAAATACAGTTTTCTGAATTTCAAATGTCACAAGAAGCTGTTGATTTCCATAGTATAAATATTTCCATATGGTGGGTTTGGAGTTACCAATGTGATGTCACTGAATGTATGGCTGGGAAGAGGTGCAGCAGCACACAGTTCTGTAGCATCTCCACCACACAGTACAATAGATGTGAACTACCATAAAAGCAAAATAATAGTATAGCGAATGGGAAGTGATGCATCGTGGATGTTTATAACCACCAGAAAATATAATTACATAATTGTAAGTTTATATGATTTAACCGCACAGTCTTATCTATGGTGTGATCTACACCCTGAACACCATCTTAGGCCCCCACCGCCATTGCTGGAAGCCAGATGACCACATGGCCTAACCAACAGTGGCAGCTCCACCCCCATCCTAATGGGATTCGCAGCTCCTGCTTCCCTGCCTGCCCCCTCCCCCAGCAAAGTTTTAAGAGGGCCTGTTCCTGAACATGTGGCTCTCTTTCTCTCTGTCTCTCTGTCTCTCTCTCGCTTTCTTGATCTTCATCTTACACTTTCCTTCTCTTTTTCCTTTTTCACTCCTTAACCTCTGGTCTGCTGGGTTTCCCTCAATAAACCCTTTCCCTTAAAAAAATTTATATGACTTAATTTTAATAGTACCTTCCTCCCCGGCCCCACCAAAGGTAGAGTTATGTGAAAGGCAGAGGCAGAGAGGGATTTTCCATCTGCAGTTCACTCCCCAAATGGCACCAACAGCCAGGGCTAGGCCAGACTGAAGCCAGGAGCTTCATCTGGGTCTCCCAGGTGGATGCAGCGGCCCAGGCACTTGGGTCATCTTCTGCTGCCTTCACAGGCACATTAGCAGAGAACTGGATCAGAAGTGGAGCAGCTGGGACTCAAACTGGCACCATATGGGATGCCGGCACTAGAGGCTGTGGCTTAACCCACTATCCCACAGTGCTAGCCCCTTAGTAGTGCCATTGTTTAACAGCTGCCTTACAAAGTTCCTGAACATTTGGAAGTCAGTTTCTGTAAGCAAGAACAAGCCAGCTCAAGCACATTCCGGCCCCAACTCCCCATGACTGTGTTCCACTTCTCCTGGTCTACGCTCAGAGTCTCCTAACTGACCTCTTTTCTCCAGTCTCACACTCCCCACGAGTCACTGCAGAGATCGTGCAAATCACACATTTGACCACCTTGCCCTTCTTAAAAGTTTCCATGAGCTCTGCCCTGCCCTTGTCCATCTCCTCTTTCTCTTCCCTCCCCAACCATTCCTTTGCCTTCCCTTTCTATTCAATAACAGATTAAGTTCAAGCCTGTGGTCTATTTTCATATCTGTAAAAATTAAGAGGCCGGTGCCATGGCTCACTTGGCTAATCCTGCCTGCGGCACCGGCACCCCGGGTTCTAGTCCCGGTTGGGGCGCTGGATTCTGTCCAGGTTGCTTCTCTTCCAGTCCAGCTCTCTGCTGTGGCCCGGGAGTGCAGTGGAGGATGGCCCAGGTCCTTGGGCCCTGCACCAGCATGGGAGACCAGGAGGAAGCACCTAGCTCCTGGCTTCAGATCGGTGCTGTGCGCCTGCCGTAGCAGCCATATAGGGGATGAACCAACAGAACCTTTCTCTCTCTCTGTAACTCTGCCATATCGGGGGTGGTGGTGGGGGTGGTGGGGGTGGTGGTGGTGAAGCCAGCGGACAAGGACCTGAACTCGTTTCCCTTCTGGCCTCCTAAATCCAGACCATGCCTCCCATTACCCAACTCCAACCAAAGTCCAGAAGATAAGGAAGCTCCTGATGCAGTCCACAGAGACAAGCCCTCCCAGGATATTGGAGCAAGGGAGAGAACGGATCTGGAGATAGATAAGATATACCACATAGGATTCAAAACCAAGATTTCCAACATCTTAACATGCATTGTGAGGCTTCAGAGCACACCAATAGTAGCAAAGGGTCAGTTAGGCTGATTTTTAAAAACCTGTACAAAGAAGGATATTTCTAAAATTTAAATTTTTTTTTTAAAAACAGGCAGAGTGGACAGTGAGAGAGAGACAGAGAGAAAGGTCTTCCTTTTGCCATTGGTTCACCTTCCAATGGCCGCCGCGGCCGGTGCACTGCGGCCAGCGCACCGCGCTGATCCGATGGCAGGAGCCAGGGACTTATCCTGGTCTCCCATGGGGTGCAGGGCCCAAGGACTTGGGCCATCCTCCACTGCACTCCCTGGCCACAGCAGAGAGCTGGCCTGGAAGAGGGGCAACTGGGACAGAATCCAGCCCCCCGACTGGGACTAGAACCCGGTGTGCCGGCGCCGCAAGGCAGAGGATTAGCCTATTGAGCCGCGGTGCCGGCTCTAAAATTTAATTTTAAAATACTGAGTTTTGGGGCCAGTGTTGCAGTGCAGCAGGTTAAGTTGCTACTTGGGATGCCCACGTCTTATACTGGATAATCCCACCTCTGTTTCCAACCCATCCAGCCTCCTGCTAATGTGAACCTTGGGAGGCAGCAGGTGATGGCACCAGTGCTTTGGTCCCTGCCACCCATGTGGGAGACCTGAACAGAGTATCTGGCTCCTGGCTTCAGCCTGACCCAGCCCTGGCTGTTAGAAACATTCGAGGAGTAAACCAGTGGACAGAATATCTGTCTCTCTCTATCATTCTGTCCTTTGAATAAATAAATAAACTTTTAAAAAATATTGATTTGGGGGTCTGGTATGATGGGGCAGAGGGCTTAGCTACCGTTTTTTTATGCCAGCATCCCATATTGGAAGTGCTGGTTCAAGTCCAGGCTGCTCTGCTCTAATCCAGCTCCCTGCTAATACACCTGGGAAAGCAGCAGAGGATGGCCCAAGTACTTGGATCACTGCCATCCATGTGGGAGTCCTGGGTGGAGTTCCTGGCTCTTGGCTCAGCCCTGGTCATAGCAGGCATTTGGGAGTGAACCAGAAGATGGGAGATCAATCTCTCCCCTCCACCCTACCCCACTCTTGTACACATTACTGTTGCTCTGCCTTTCAAATAAATAAATATATCTTTAAAAAAATACTGATTTTAAAACTATAGTATGGATTTATAACAAAACTTCCAAATCTCCATTAAGTAAAAACGGAAAGGCCATCCAACTTCCCATTTCCCTTTCTCTCTCCTTCAACTGACTTCCTAGATGCAGCCCTCTCCCTGATATTCTCCACCACGAAAGCATACATGTTTGTGTGTGGTTATCAGCAGGGTTTGTTCCTTCCGATGGCTGGAGGAGAGAATCTCTTCTATGCATTTCACCTAGCTTTTGGTGATTTGCAGGTGTGGTAGCATTGCTTCTGCCTTCATCTTTATAATGTATTTTTCCCTGTGTATGCATTTCTGTGTCTAAATGTGCTCCTTTTATAAGGACTAGTTATACTGGATTATACGTGAATTAACTCATCTTAACTAATTACATTCCCAACAAGTCTATTTCCTAATACGGTTACATTGTGGGGCAGTAGGGGTTAATATTTCAATATATGAATTGGTGGGTGGGGGAAGGGACAACATATAACATTAGAAAAGACACTATTCTTCAAAACATTTATTTACATGTTTAACTTTATTTGAAAGGGGGAGAGACAGAGATCTCCCACTCCCTAGTTTGCCACCCAAATCACTGCAACAGCTGGGGCTGGGCCAAGCCCAAGCCAGGAGCTGGGAACTCAGTGTGGGTCTCCCATGTGTGTGGCAGGGACCCAACCACTCAAGCCATCACCAGCTGTTTCTCAGGGTGCATATTAGCAATAAAGTAGAAATAAGAATGCAGTCAGACTTGAACCCAAGCACTCTGATATGGTATGTGGGTGTTCCAAGTGGAGTCTTAGCCACTGTACCAACTGCCTGCCTTCTTGAATTGTATTAAATATGTTCAAGAAGATGATGAAAAACACCACAAAGAACTAAAGGCAATCAGGAGAACAATGCATGAACAAGTAGGGAATATAGAGACAGAAATTATCAAAAGAAACCATATAGAAATTTTGGAGCAGAAAAATACAATAGTTGAAACAATAAAACTTACTAGAGAGGCCCAACAGTTGATTTTAGCAGGCAGAAGAAAGAACTAGTGAACTTGAAGACAGGGTAACTATAATTACCCACTCTGAGGTGCAGGAAAAAAATAACAGAACCAATGGGACACATAGGACACCATAAAGCATATCAACACACATATTATAGGAAACTCAGAAGGAGAAGGGAAAGAAGGTCCTAAACCTACTTATAGAAATAATGGCTGAGGCCGGCATTGTGGCACAGTGGGTCAATCTGCCTCCAGTGACACCAGCATTCCATATGGGCACCAGCTCTCTGCCAATGGCCTGGAAAATCAGTAGAGGAAATCTCAAGTGCTAGGGACCCTGCACCTACATGGGAGACCTGGAGGTAGCCCTGGCTCCTGGCTTCAGCCTGGCCCAGCCCTGGCCATCTCAGCTATTTAGAGAGTGAATCTCTCTCTTTCTGCTCCCCACCCCCACCCCCACTGCAACTCTGCCTTTTGAGTAAATAAATAAATAAATAAATCTTTAAAAAATATTGGCTAAAACTTTCCCAAATTTGATGAAAGACATGAAGATGCACACTAAAGCAGATCATAAAAGCAGTTCAACAGTTTAACTACCAGCAAAATAAATTCAAAGAGATCTATACTAAGGTTATAATAAAACTGATGAAAAACAACCTTTTTAAAAATATTTTTCTTTTAATACATTTTATTTATTTATTTATACTCATTTTGTTTGAAAGGCAGAGAGAAGAGAGAGAGACAGAGAGAGAGAGAGAGACAGAGAGAGACGCCCAATGCCTATAATAGTCTGGGCTAGGCCAGGCTGAAACCAGGAGTCCAGAACTCAATCCAGGTCTCTTATGTAGGTGGCAGGGACCTACGCACCCGAGCCATCACTGCTACCTTCCAGAATGTGCATCAGCAGAACGCTGGAATTTGAGGTGGAAAGGCCAGCATTTGAAACAGACACTCCAATACAGAATGCAGGCATCCCAATAAGTGTCTTAACTTCTGAAATAAATGCTCAGAAAAATTGAAAGCAGTAAGAGAGAAGCAACTTGCCATATACAAGGGATTCTCAATGAGTTTAACAATCACTCATAAGAAACCTTGGCTGCGTAAAAGAGATTTACATTTAAAGTTCTAAATAAGGTAACAATAACCCAAGAATTGTATACCCAGTAAAGCTATCCTTCAAAAAACATGAAGGCTGGGGCTGGCGCTGTGGTCTAGCAGGTAAAGCTCCCACCTCTAGTGCCAACATCCCATATGGGCACCAGTTTGAGTCCTGGCTGCTCCACTTCTGATCCAGCTCTCTGCTATGGCCTGGGGAAACAGTAGAAGATGGCCCATGTGCTTGGGCCCCTGCACCCACATGGGAGATCACAAAGAGGCTTCTAGCTCCTGGCTTCGGATCAGCCCAGCACCGGCTGCTGTGGCCATTTGGGGAGTGAACCAGTGGATAGAAGACCTCTCTCTCTGCCTCTGCCTCGACCTCTCTGTAACTCTGCCTTTCAAATAAATAAATAAATCGTAAAAAAAAAAAAAAAGAAAGTCAATTAGATAAACAAAACCTAATGATTTTTGTCCCTAGTGAATTTCCCCTCAAGAAATACTGAAAGGCCAGCGCCATGGCTTAACAGGCTAATCCTCCGCCTTGCGGCACCAGCACACCGAGTTATAGTCCTGGTTGGAGCGCCGGATTCTATCCCGGTAGCCCCTCTTCCAGTCCAGCTCTCTGCTATGGCCCGGGAAGGCAGTGGAGGATGGCCCAAGTGCTTGGGCCCTGCACCTGCATGGGAGACCAGGAGAAGCACCTGGCTCCTGGCTTCGGTTCAGCGAGATGCGCTGGCCGCAGAGGCCATTGGAGGGTGAACCAGCGGCAAAAAGGAAGACCTTTCTCTCTGTCTCTCCCTCTCACTATCCACTCTGCCTGTCAAAAAAAAAAAAAAAAAAAAAAAAGAAATACTGAAAAAAATTCTCAGGACAAACTAAAAGATCATTAGGATGACAACTCAAATCCTTTTGAAGAAATGATTTCTGGCCAAGGTAACTATGTAAGTAAATTCAAAATTCAGTATTTTTAAAAAAGATTCATTTATTTATTTGAAAGTATTCACTTGTAGTTATTTGTAACTACACAGAGAGAGAGGGAGAGGCAGAGAGAGAGAGAGAGGTCTTTTATCTTCTGGTTCACTTCCCAATTGGCCACAACAGCCAGGACTGTGCCGATCTGAAGCCAGGAGCCAGGATCTTCTTCCTGGTCTCCCATGCAGGTTCAGGGTCCCAAGCACTTGGGTCATCTTCCACTGCCTTCCCAGGCCATAGTAGAGAGCTGGACTGGGAATAGAGCAGCCAGGACTAGAACCTGTACCCATATGGGATGCCAGCACTGCAGGCAATGGCTTTATCCACTAAACCACAGCACCAGCCCCTCAGTATGTTTTTCTTTAACAATACTACTCTTTTTTTAAAGATTTATTTTATTTATTTGAAAGACAGAGTTATAGAGAGGGGTAGAGACAGAGAGAGTGGTCTTCCATCTGCTAGTTCACTCCCCAGATGGCCACAATGACCGGAGCTGAGCCAATCCAAAGCCAGGAGCCAGAAGCTTCCGTTGTGGCCATTTGTGGAGTGAACCAGCGGATGGAAGATTTTCTCTCTCTCTCTCTGTAGCTCTCAAATAAATAAAAAATCTCTAAAAAAATAAAAGAAGGTAATATTAGAGGAATTAAGAAATTAGAAAGCTACCAGCCATATAGAAAACAAATAGCAAAATGGCAGAAAGAATTCCAGACTTATCAGTAATCATTCTGTAGGTAACTTAAACTCACCAATTAAAAGAAATAAACTGGTAGAATGGAGAAAAAATAAATATGATCCAACTATATGCTGCATGTGAGACCCACTTTTGACTCAAAGACACAAATAATTTAACAGTGGGCAGAAGAAAAAATGCCTAGTAACTGAAAGACAGTTGGCTGCATAAATATCAGACAAGGGATAGGTTTTGTGGCACAGTGGGTTAAGTGGCCATCAGGATGTCTCCAACCCTTATTGGAGAGCCTAAAATCAAGTCCTGCCTTTGCTGCTGATCCAGCTTCCTGCTATGCACATGCTGGGTATCAGCAGACGATGCCTAAGTCCCTGCCATCCATGTGGGAGGCTGAGATGGAGTTTCTGGCTCTTGGTTTTGGCCTGGCCCTACCCCAGCATCTGAAGGCATTTGAAGAGTGAACCGGTGAAAGGAATCTCTCTCTCTCTCTCGCCTAGCTTTTTTAAAATAAAACAAAACAGTGTTGGTAACAGCCTGGCAGTGTCAGGCCTTAGGGAAAAAAATGCCAGACAAAATATAATTTAATGGATTTTTTTTGTTAGAGTTACAGAGAGGGAGATAGAGATAGAGATAGAGAGAGAGAGAGAGAGAGAGAGAGAGAGAGAATCTTCCATCCACTGGTTCACTTCTCAGATGGCCACAATGGCCAGGGCTGCCAGGATGAGCCCAGGAGCAAAAAGTTTCATCTGGATCTCCCACATGGGTGGCAGGAAGCACTTGGGCCATTTTCTGCTGCTTTTCCTAGGCCATTAGAAGGGAGCTGGATCAGAAGTGGAGCAGCGAGGATTTGAACCAGCGCCCATATGGGATGCCTGGTGTCTCAGGCGAAGGCTTTACCTACTATACCACAAGCTGACCCCAACAAAATATAATTTAAGCTAAAAATTGTTAATATATAACAACATCATATATTAAGAGAATCAGTTCATCAAGAAGAAATAATTATTATAAACATACGTGCATCAAACAACAGAGGCCCTAAATACCTGAAGCAAATCTTCACAGATTTGAAGAAAGAAATAATTTTTATAATAATAGCTGGAGGTGTCAATATTCCCATTGTGATGGTTAATTTCATGTCAAGTTGATTGGACCACAGCTATTCAGATATTATCCTGGGTGAGTCTGTGAGAGTGTTTTTTGAATGAGATCAACATTTGAATTGGTAGACTAAGTAAAGGCAGATTGCCCTCTCTAATGTGGGTGGCCGTCATCTTATCAGCTGAAGGGCTAAAGAGAACAAAAAGATTGATCCTCTTGCAAATGAGACAGAACTCTTACCTGATTGATTGGGATGGGACATTGGTCTTTTCCTGACATCGGATTCAGACTGAAACGTTGGTTTTCGTGGGTTGTAAGCCCACTTGCTGTTGGACTGGAGCTACACCATTGGCTCTTTTGGGTCTCCAGATTGCCAACTACAGAGTTGGAGGCTTCTCAGTCTCCTGAATTGCACAAGCCAATTCCTTCTAATAAACATCTCTATACAGCTATATGTCCTATGGTTTCTCTGGGGAGCCTAATATACCCACTTTCATTAACAGATCATATTTCTAAACAGAAGATCAATAAATAGAAGGCTCGAACAACACTACATAAATCAACATGACCTAAGATATCTATCTATCTAGAACAGTCTACTCAACAAAGGTAGAATACACATTAATCTCAAGATTGCATGGAACATGCTCTAGGATAAATAATAACTTAGGCCATTAAATAATTCTCAATAAATTAAAAATATTGAAATCATTGAAAGTATCTTATCCAACCACAATGAGAGAAATAAAAACCACTAATGGAAGGAAAACTGGACAATCTCCAAAGACGTGGAAATTAAACAACACTATTAAACAATAAATGAGTCAAAGAAGAAATCACAAGGGAAATTTGAAATTATCTGGAGAAGAATGGACATGAAGACACAACATACAAGATGCAGCAAAAGAAGTTCCCAGGGAAATTTACAGGTGTAAAGCCTTACATAGAAAAAGGAGCCTTTGAATCAACAATATAACTACACATATTAAGGAACTAGAAAACGAAAAGCAAATTAAGTGCAAAGGCCAGCAAGAAGGAGACAATAATAATTATTAGAGCAATACAAATGGAAAAGTAACAGAGAATGAATGAAACTAAAGGTTGGTGCTTTGAAAAGACCAACAAAATTAACAAAACTTTAACTAGAACTTATCAAGATACAAGACAGAGAGAGAGAGAGAACATGTTAATAACTAAAATCAGAAATAAAAGTGGGGACATTGCCACTGAACTTAGACAATTAAAGGGATTATGAGAGTATTATGAACACTTATATAGCAAAACATAGATAATATAGATAAAATAATCACCTCCCTAGGAGCACAGAAATTACCAGAACTGACTCAAGAAGGAAATAGAAAATATGAATAAATCTATAACAAGTGAAGAGATTGAATTAGTAATCAAAAAACTCTCAAGAAAGAAAAGTCCAGGACCAGATGGCTTCACAGGTAAATTATTTAAAGAAACATTTACAAAATTAACACCAATGATACTCAAACTCTTCCAAAAAATTGAGGCAGAGGAACTAATTCCTAACATATTCCATGAGCATTACCCTGACACCAAAGCCATACAAAGATACTACATGAAAAGAAAATGACAGAACAATATCCCTTATGAATATGGACAAGAAAACCTTCCACAAAATACTAGAAAACAGAATCCAAGAGCCAACTAAAAGGATTATACACCATGACCAACTGGGATTTATCCTAGGGATGCAAGAGTGGTGCAACATAAGGAGATCAATCAATGTAATACACAATATTAATAGAACAATGGAGGGAACCACATAATCATCTCAATAGACTCATAAAGGCATTTCACAAAATTCATCACCCTTTCATGATAAAAACACTCAGCAAACCAGGCATAGAAGGGAATTCTGTTAACATGATAGAGTGCTTTTATGAAAAACCCACAGCTAACATCATACTCAACAGTGAAAGGCTGAACGCTTTCCCCTTTAGAGTAGAAACAATTCAAGGACACCTGCTTTCATCACTGCTATTCAATATTATACTGGAAGTCCCAGCCAGACCAATTTGGCAAGCAAGAAAACTGTCATCACTTGGCAATGATGGCAATCAATGTCAGGTGAAAGCCCTGGATGACAATTGTCATCCAAATTGGAAGGGAAGAAGTAAACTATCTACAGTTGCAGATGACATGGTTTTACATACAGAAAATCCCCAGGAACACACACACAAAATCTACTAGAGCAAACAAGTGAATGTAGGAAAGTTGTAGGATATAACATCAACACACAAAAAATCCAGCTATGTTTCTATAAACTACCAATAAACAAACTTGGGTCATCCTCTACTGTTTTCCCAGGCCATAGCATAGAGCTGGACTGGAAGTGGAGCAGCCGGGACTCGAACTGGTGCCTACATGGGATACCGGCACTGCAGGCAGCAGTCCCACCTACTACAGCACAGCGCTGGCTCCAGATTTTATTTTAATTACTTATTTTAGTTCTGTCTATATCTATGTTTAAATCCTTGGCTATTTTTTTCTAGGTAGCATAAGATTTTCTAATTGATTTGTGAAAAGTTTTTCTATATGAGAGATACCTTTTGAAATATGTGAGGGAAACATTTTTTTTTTCTCTTTATAGTTCTTCTTTCAACTTTGTTTACAGTATTCTCCCATAAACTATTACCTTTTAATATATTTTTTCTAATCATTTATTTTCTTTTTTTCTGTTTTGCAAGGAATTTATTTAGTTAGACTTCAGAAGGCCCTAAAAAATCTGCATTTTTCACAAGGACCCCAGATGATTCTAGGTTTGGGTTGCTAGTTTTTTGTTTGTTTTTTATTTGTTTGAAAGGCAGAGTTGGAAAAAGAAAGAGAGAGAGAGAGAGAGAATCTTCCATGTGCTGGTTCACCTCCAAAATGGCTGCAATGGCTGGGGCTGGGCCAGGCCAAAGCCACGAGCCCACAGCTTCTTCAGGTCTCCCATATGAGTACAAGGGTCCAAGATCTTGTGGCATTTCTGCTGCTTTTCCAGGTGCATTAGCAGGGAGCTGGATCAAAAGTGGAGCAGTCAGGGCACAAACCAGCACCCATATGGGATGCTGGGGTTGCAGGCAGAGGCTTAACTTGTTACACCACAACACCATTCCCGCAAGTATAGTTTAAGAAAATAAACCTTCATTGTCTGTCAGACTACTGAATTATAAGTTATGTAACTGAACAATTTTTTAATATTAAGATAGCCAAGTAGTTCAAAAAGATAAATATGCTAAACCAAAAGTTATACAACAAGAAACATTAACAGCAACTCCAAGTACAGATGAAGACATTTCTCTGAATTTGCACGTCATTGAGCATCAAAACCCACCAATCTTCTTTCTTTCTTTTTTTTTTTTTTTTTTTTGACAGGCAGAGTGGATAGTGAGAGAGAGACAGAAAGAAAGGTCTTCCTTTTTGCCGTTGGCTCACCCTCCAATGGCCAGCCAGCGTACCGCGCTGATCCGATGGCAGGAGCCAGGTGCTTCTCCTGGTCTCCCATGCAGGTGCAGGGCCCAAGCACTTGGGCCATCCTCCACTGCCTTCCCGGGCCATAGCAGAGAGCTGGCCTGGAAGAGGGGCAACCGGGATAGAATCCGGCGCCCCAACCGGGACTAGAACCCGTGTGCCAGTGCCCCAAGGTGGAGGATTAGCCTGTTAAGCCATGGCGCTGGCCACAATCTTCTTGTTTATTCTTGTACATTAGCCTGTATCCACATTCTCTGCATCTGATTGGATCCCTGGTTTTTATTTCAGTTTTGGTGTGACATTCTCCACAAATATATATCATTAGCTGCCGCTTTGGGGGCTGAACATCCTTCTGGGTATCCAGTCCCTGTGTAGCATGGAGAAACTCTTGTAATACATTTATAATTTTGTTTATTAGTAATTTATCTTTTGAATGGCATTATGCAGGATCTAACTTCCCATTTGTAGTTCTTTCAACACATTTATTGAACATTTCATATTTTCCCACGGATTTGAAATACTAATTCTGATCATTAATTCGAAACTCTTGATCTGTTGGTTATTCCTGCTCCAGGATCAGGTGACAGTGCCTTTCAGTCCTGCACATCTCTGGTGAGACTGCTTATCTTCACCTGTTCACCTGACTGCTATGCTCCTTGTGGCCTCTGTTACTTTCTTATTTGCATAAATACACACCATTTATTCTCTACCATCCAGTGTAACTCCTAGCGTTGCCTGTCCACTGCTTTCCTAGATCCATGTTATACAATTCTTTTTTTTAATTTATTTTTATTTTTTTTGGACAGGCAGAGTGGACAGTGAGAGAGAGAGACAGAGAGAAAGGTCTTCCTTTGCCGTTGGTTCACCCTCCAATGGCCGCCGCGGTAGGTGCGCTGGGGCCAGCGCACCCCGCTGATCTGATGGCAGGAGCCAGGGACTTATCCTGGTCTCCCATGGGGTGCAGGGCCCAAGGACTTGGGCCATCCTCCACTGCACTCCCTGGCCACAGCAGAGAGCTGGCCTGGAAGAGGAGCAACCGGGATAGAATCCGGCGCCCCAACCGGGACTAGAACCCAGTGTGCCAGCGCCGCAAGGCGGAGGATTAGCCTAGTGAGCCGCGGCGCCGGCCGAGACAGTCTTTTTTTTTAAGCCCCTTGTTGCTAATGGTTTCACCAAGTTAGTAAGAAACAATTAAAATGAATAGTTGAAACCCAGCAAAGGGCTTATTACACATAGTCTATTGTGTATAATGACGCTCAAGTTGACTGTAATATGTATATGGCTCATTTGATAGTCTGATCTTAATTATTCTCAACTTTCTCAGTCGTTAATCTAAAGTCCTGAATAAAATAATTCGTGCTAATGTTGTTACAAAGATATGTCAGAACTGAAAATTGCAGCTGAAGAAACCAGGCCTGATGCAGGAGGCCTATATAAGATCTATCCCAGTTTAAGTGTGTGTCTCTTCACTTGGAATCTGCGCATCCAGGGCTCATGGACACTTAAAATAATGTCCTTTTGGAGTGTGTAGCTTCTCAACATATTACTGATGAAATGCTTTCTTAAGTGGAATCTAGTGATTGTTTTTTAAAGATTAATTGTATTTATTTGAAAGACAGAGTTATAGAAAGAGAAAGAGACAGAGAGACAGAGGGGTCTTCCATCTACTGGTTCACTCCCCAAATGGCCACAACGGCTGGAGCTGTGCTGATTTGAAGCCAGGAGCCAGGTGCTTCTTCTGGGTCTCCCACATGGGTACAGGGGCCCAAGAACTTGGGCTATCTTCTGTTGTTTTCCTAGGTGCATTAGCAGAGAGCTGGATCAGAAGTGGAGCAGCTGGGACTCTAACCGGTGCCCATACGGGATCATGGTGCTGCAGACCAGGGCTTTAACCCGCTGTGCCACAGTGCCAATCCCAATTCTTAAATAAATAAGAATATCAGTAGTTTTACTCATCAGTGTTCATTATCTAGTCACTTCACCTTAAGCTTTGAGGAATTCAATCCCACCTAGGAATAATCACAAATGTGGGGCAGCCACTTTGGCACACTGGGTTGGGCCGCTCCCTGCGACGCTGGTATCCCAGCTTACAGTGATGATTCAAGTCCTGGCTCCTCAATTTCCAATGCAGCTTCCTGCTAATGTGCACTCTGGGAGGCAGCAGATGACGGCCCAAACAGTTGGATCCCTGCCACCCACATCGGTGACCCAGATGGAGTTCCATGCTCCTGACTTCAGCCCTGGCTAGAGAAGCATTTGGGGAGTGAATCAGTAGATGGAAGACCTCTCTCCCTCTATGTCCCTCTGCATTTCAAATAAACAAATAAACAATCAAAACTTTAAAAATTATAACAATAAATGGGAATGGAGTCCTTGGAATCCTAGCTCGTTATCGCCAGAATTTTGCTGTAATGAGAATATCATCACTCGTATTATTAGATTTATGGTATGTATTTTTTTTTTGCATTTCATGATTTTATAATGGATGCAGTCTCCAAGAGAAATTAAAAGCCATCTATATGAGTGGCCAAATTTTCAAGAATGATTTCATAGTCTGGTTGAAAATTGCATGCTCTCTCCATCACCTTTCAATTTGAAGAACTGCAAAATCATGAATAATAAAAAAGGATGTTAAACTTTTCAACAAATCCAGATGGGTACCCATGTCATTGAGAATTCCTGAGAATCACCTTGATTGCTGCTTGAGATCCAGGAGCATGCACTGAATGGCACTCACTAGCGGCAGCCTATTGGCTTTAAGTGACAATTGTTTCCCTAATCACAGTGGTGTCTACATTTTTTACTGTTAAAAGTTGTACAGACATTAAGTCTGTATTTTTGGCACACAGAAAACATTCTAGCTTTACAGGGCAACATCCAATCATTTTACTTTCTAGCGTTCCATTTCTGCCTCATCCTTCCGACTTCGGTGCGACAGAAAGAATGATGGATTATGAACAAGAGGCCAGTTTTGGCATTAATTTTGCCTAGGACCTTGCATATCCCTTCCCCATTTTGAGTCTTAGTTTTCCCTTTTGCAAAAAGCAGGAGTTGGATTCTTACAAACTTGATTCTAGGGATTCATCAGAGGATGAATTGGAGAAAAGAAACTGCCAAAGAAATGACTGAGAAGCCCTAAGGAATCAAGTTATTTTCTACAGGGTTTGAGGCTGGGTGTAAGACAGACATACTATTTCCCTTTCCAATATTAGGTGGCCGGGAAGTGTGTCCATGTTGGGCGGTGCGGCTCATCACAGTCCTCTCCCTGACTGTCCACCCCATATCATGCTATGCTCTGGACATGCACTTGTCAGCTTCCTTTGCTCATCGTATTCCTCTGCCAGAAGATGCCCCTGCATTCTCTATCTGCCAAACTTTGTATTCATTCTTTTTATTTTCCCCTTTAATATTTTATCTGGGCAGAATTTCAGACTTAAGAGAAAAACTGCTAATTTCATACAAAGAATTCTCATTTATTTTACTCAGATTCCCAAAATGTTTCTACCTCTCCTTCCACCCCTACAATTTTTTTCTGAGCCACTTTCAGCCATAATGCTCCTTCCCCCCAGTATTTTGTGGATATACCCTAAAAAATGAAGACATTATTTTGCATAACCATAAAATAAATATAAAAATCAGGAAAATAACATTGATCTGGTACTGTCTTGTAATCTAGATTTGGATTTTACCAACTGTCCCACTATCCTTTATGGCAAAAGAAAATCCCAGATCCTATCTTGCATTTACTGTGCCATGCCTCTTCAGTCCTTTTCCTATGCACCAGTTCCTTGGTCTTTCTTTGTTTCTTGACACTTGGTACTTTTGAAGAGATAAGTCCATGCCCTGCCCCGCACTGTGGCACAGCATGTTAAGCCGCTGTCTGCCACGACAGCATCCCATATGCACACTGGTTCTGAGTCTTGGCTGCTCCACTTCCATCCCACTCCTTGTTAATGCTCTGGGAAAGCAGTAGAATATGGCTGAGCTTGGGCTCTTGACACCCACGTGGGAGACACAGATGGAGTTCCAGGCTCCTGGATTCTGCCTGGCATAGCCCTAGCCCCAGTCCTTTGGGTCAACAGGGGAGTGAGCCAGTGGAAGGAAGATCTCTCTCTTTGTAACTCTGCCTTTTAAGAAAAAAAGTCCTAAACATTAAATATTTGGAACAAATACCTCCTCCCATTAAAATAAAATTTTGTAAAGAGGTCAGTCAGGTATTTTGCTGAATGTTCTCCAGTTTGCGCTTGTCTGGTTATATTTAGGTTACATATCTTGAATCTCAATGAATCACATTTTATTTTAAAGTGAAAGTTTCTCTTCAAAAATAATTTAATATTTTTTAAAATTTCCTCTTTATCTCCCTTCACTTCTACTCCCTTCCTAAGAGGTAAATAACCACTGTTTTCAATCGCTATGCATTTAGTATTTTCTCTGTGCATTAATATATACACACACCCACTTACAGTGCAATAAAAACGAATGCATAATGGGAAGCCAAGACACTGTGACAAAAAATATTCTACATGAAGGATCTCTGTGAGACCCCACTCGAAAGAAGGATGTACTTTTCTCTGAAGGGAGGAGAGAACTTCCATTTTGCTTATGGCCTTGTCTAAATACTGATGAAGTTTGTGGGTTCAAAAGGCTTCCATAGCCTTGGCAGTTCATGTCAAGAGCCTCGGGTGGTCACTGATGTCATACATTAGAGTGTTAATTGTTAAATTAACAACAAGAGCCCCTGTGCACTAACTTCCCATGCAAGACCTCTGTCCTCAATGAGTTGTATTATGAGAGTTAACTGTAAAACTTGTTTTCAAACTGCTTCTTTTATATTTTGTGTGTGTGTGTGTGCAAACTGTAGAAATCTTTACTTAGTATAGAGTTGGTCTTCCGTGTATAAAGTTAATTGAAAATGAATCTTAATGGAGAATGGGACTGGGAATGGGAGAAGGACGAGGAAGAGGGGTGAGAATGTGGGTATGGTAGGACAATCACTATATTCCTAAAGTTGTACTTATTAAATTTGTATTCCTTAAATAAAAGGTTTCTGTGGGAAAAAAAATCAGTGCATAATACACTTACTGCTCTGAAACCTGCTTTTCCCCACTGAACTGTGTGTGTCTTGGAGATTTTTCTGTCACTACATGCAGATTTATCTCATTCTTTTAAAAGTAGCACTTAAAAATAGTATAGATATGGCCTTTTTTATTTTGTTCCCTACTGATGAGCATTTGTTTCCACTTTTTTCTACCACAACCTTTGTACACACATTTAAGACCATAGCTCATTTACAATTTGGTAGATACTATCAAATAGCTCTCCTAAAACACTTCCCCAATTTGTATTCTCATTCACTATGTATGAGACAATTTGCATTTTTCTGATTAGTGATGTTGAGCACCTCTTATCATAGTTCATGGCCTTTTGGATTTCTTGTTCTGTGAATTGCCTGTTAGTGTTCTTTGCTGATAGAATGCTGAATTATTGGTCTTTTTCCTAGTTATTTTTTCATATGTCCAGGCTCTGTTTAATTCACCTCCTCTGTGGAGCTTCTCTACTTCCCTTATGCAGCCGGCTGCCTCCTCTGCTGCTGTCCCACAACAGTTTGTATTTTTACTGTGCCCAAGTCTTCATTTACCCAACATCCCAAACGGAATCCACTCATTCTATAAGTGCTCACCGTGAGCTTGTCATGTTCTTGGCCTTGGGTGAGATGCGAGGTAGACAGCAAGGAGAAGGTCATCATAGTCTCTACACTCAATGAGTTTAGTTTCAACTAGAAAAAAAGCAGGAGTTTTGGATTCAGACAAGATTTGGCATTTGAGAGCCAGCATTGTGGTACAGTGGGTTACACTGCCTTAACACTGCCATCCCATATGAGTGTCTGTTGAAGTCGCAGCTTCTTCAATTTTTTTTTTTTAAGATTGATTTATTTATTTGAAAGGCAGAGGCAGAGAGAGAAAGAGAGAGAGGTCTCCCATCTGCTGGTTCACTCTCCAAGTGGGTGCAACAGTGGGAGCTGGGCCAATCCAAGGTCAGGAGCCAGGAACTTCTTCCAGGTCTCCCAAGCAGGTGCAGGGCTCAATGACTTGGGTTGTTTATCTGCTATGCCACAGCGCCAGCCCTTCTTCACTTATTCTTTTAAAAATATATTTTATTTATTTGAAAGGCAGAGTTACAGAGAGGAGAGGCAGAGAGAAACAGGTCTTCCATCTGATGGTTCACGCCTAAGATGGCCATAATGGCCGGAGCTGGGCCGATCCAAAGCCAGGAGTCAGGAGCTTCTTCTGGGTCTCTCATGTGGGTTCAGAGGCCCAAGCACTTGGGCCATCTTCTACTGCTTTTCCAGGCCACAGCAGAGAGCTGGATCAGAAGAGAAACAGCTGGGTCTTGAACTGGTGTGCATATGGGACGCTGGCACTGGTGGCAGCAGCTTTACCTGCTACGCAGCGGCGGCGGCCCCCCTTCTTCACTTCTTATCTAGCTCCCTGCTAATGCACCTGGGAAAACAGCAGAAGACGGCCTGAATGTTTGGTCCCCTGCCAGCCATGTGGGAGAACTGGGTGGAGTTTCAGGTTGCTGGCTTTGAGCCCAGCCCCAGCATTGTGGCCATTTGGTGAGTAAACTATTGGATGGAAAATCTCTTTCTCTGTTTCTCCCTCTTCTCAGTAACTCTGCCTTTCAAATAAATAAATCTTAAAAAAAAAAAAAAAAGACTTGGGTTTGAATCACAGCACTACCACTGTGTGATACAGATCAAATCACTTGACCTTTTCAAGTGTGAATTTCCATACTACTGAAATGGGGCTAATATCTCCCTTCTAGACATTTTGAGGCTGAGTAAGAGACAATGCATCTGAAGTGGCTATCAAGGGCCTGCTACATGGCAGGCTCACAGTGAATGGAAGGTAAGTGAAGAGCAACCGTTAAGAGATCAAAATGTTTAGCTGGTTCTCACGGATTCTAGAACCTACAAGTAAACTGGGAAAAAAGAAGGGAGGCATTTCCTTGCTTTGCAAGGACAAGGATAAGGTTGAGTAACGTGCACCACTCCCCTAGATGCTGCTGCAGCGTATCCCCAGGCTTGCCTGCCTTCTGCCGCAGGGCTCTGCTTTGTCTTGGCCCCTTCTCCCAATCCAGCTGCTTGCTCTCTGTTGATGTAGTACCACCTCTGCCCCGCGGAAAACAGGTGCTTCCTTCCTCAAATACATGGTCTTTTTAGAACATTCTCTGTAAGAAAGCCTTCGAGATACTTGCGCATGATGCCACCCACCATTTGAAGAAGTGGGAACCACAGACTGAGTGGGAAGAGAAACGGTTTGTGTGTGTAGGCGGGGACTCAGATTTATCCCAGACCTGGATTACAGACACAACTTTGCCTCTGCTAAAGGACTCTTAACACATCTCCTTTCTGGTTTCAGTGTCTCTATCATTGCAATAGGAGACTGGATTTCAAGATCTGTAAAGGCCTTCTTGGTACGAATCATTGTGTAAAGGCCTGGGGTGTGTGTATACATACCACTCTCAGAAATCTCTGTGCTCTTGGGACCCCTTCAGCTCTTTACACACATCTTAATACCATGGAGCACCACAATTCTGGTTACCTGGAGTCACCGCATGATTTTCCCAGTGAACTGACAGCTGGTAGACCCAAAGTTTTCTTAAACCTATCCTTTTATTGAGTGTCTTGCGGTCTTCCAGGTAATGTGAAAATACAAAGATGAAATATCAAAGCTGATGACTTCGGGAGGTCTACAGTCCAGCCAGGAGACAACAGGACAAATACAATGTAACTGCCTTAATGGAGGTTAGTCCAAGGCATAAGGAGTCTGGGGAACTCAATGCTATTCTGTATGGCTGAACTGGAAGATTTCCCTTAAGACTTGGACTTCAGCAGAGTAGAGTGAGTAAGGGTACGTTGGGACAGGGGTGGGGACTATCTGGTCAGCAGGCCATCTAAAGCCTGCAAAATCATTTTTTTTTAAATTGATAGGTAGAGTTATAGACAGTGAGAGAGACAGAGAGAAAGGTCTTCCCTCCATTGGTTCACTCCCCAAATGGCTGCCACGGCCGGCTCTGCGCTGATCCGAAGCCAGGAGCCAGGTGCTTCCTCCTGGTCTCCCATGGGGTGCAGGGCCCAAGCACTTGGGCCATCCTCCACTGCACTCCCGGGCCACAGCAGAGAGCTGGCCTGGAAGAGAAGCAACTGGGACTAGAACTCGGTGCCCATGTGGGATGTCAGTGAAGCAGGTGGAGGATTAACAAAGTGAGCCACGGCACCGGCGCAAAATCATTTGAATTGGCCTTGCCAAGCAATTGCAGGTGGGACTCAATATCCAATAAATCTATAGCAGGCTAATTTTTGATGATATTGTATGGCCCATGAAGAATGTTATAAATATCCAAATGGCCCGTGGCAGAAAAAAGGTTCCTCAACCCTGCATGAGAAGCAGCACTGCACAGGCAGTGGATGCGCCCTTCGTAAAGGTGTCTGTGAGAGCTTGTGTCTTCTGGCGTCTGCTCACGGTTTAGTGTGGTGAACACTCAGGCAGATTAGCAGCTCGTGAAGAGCCTTTTCTGCCACTCAAAGGTCTTTAGGTTTGAAGACAAACTAAAGGGAGTGAATGAAGCATTTTGATCACAGGAAAGCAGTACATCCTTGTCGAATGCATTAGTAATAGTGAGGATGGAGCACCATAATTAGGATTATTTTCCTAAACGTGTGACCTTCAGAAAGTTACCTAACCTCTCTGTTTCCTTTTTCTGTGAAATGGGAATTGGGGAAAAAATCTACCTCATAGGGTTTTAGAAATTTAACGGAGAATATACATAATACACTTATAAGAGAGTAAGCCTGGTCCTTGATAAAAGTTTAATTTAAAAAAAAAAAACAAAGATAACACTTGTTTTACAGAATACAAATTACCTGGGGCCGGTGCTGTGGTGCAGCGGGTTAACACCCTGGCCTGAAGTGCTGGCATCCCATATGGAAGCCAGTTCCGGGCCCAGCTGCTCCACTTCTGATCCAGCTCTCTGCTATGGCCTGGGAAGGCAGTAGAGATGGTCAAAGGCCTTGTTCCCCTGCACCCATGTGGGAGACCCAGAAGAGGCTCCAGGCTTTGGATCAGCGCAGCTCGAGCCTTTGTGGCCAATTGGGGAGTGAACCAGCAGATGGAAGAGCTCTCTCTCTCTCTGCCTCTCCTCTCTGTGTAACTCTGACTTTCAAATAAATAAATAAATCTTTAAAAAAAATACAAATTACCTGGCTGGCGCCGCGGCTCACTAGGCTAATCCTCCGCCTTGCGGCGCCGGCACACTGGGTTCTAGTCCCAGTCGGGGCGCCGGATTCTGTCCCGGTTGTCCCTCTTCCAGGCCAGCTCTCTGCTGTGGCCCGGGAGTGCAGTGGAGGATGGCTCAAGTGCTTGGGCCCTGCACCCCATGGGCGACCAGGAGAAGCACCTGGCTCCTGCCATTGGATTGGCGCGGTGCGCCGGCCGCAGCGCGCCAGCCGCTGCAGCCATTGGAGGGTGAACCAATGGCAAAAGGAAGACCTTTCTCTCTGTCTCTCTCACTGTCCACTCTGCCTGTCCAAAAAAAAAAAAAAAAAAAAATACAAATTACCCAAACGATTTAGTAATGTCTGTGAGCCACTTCTACATCTTTTTTTTCTTTATAGCAAAATGGGTCCCCCAGTTCTGCCTTTTCATGGTGACTTGTACTTCTCTTTAGAACTTGGCATAATGTTAATTAAATTTTCTATTAATTTTTCCAGCCGAGCTCTTTAAGCACTATCTATAATCGAACTCTTTGTATTCTGTTTCCCCAGCTAGACTCTCAGCTCTCCTTTAAGGTCTCACTAGAGACCTTAAAAATTTACCATTTAACAGGCTGGGCTTGACAGATATTCAACAAATGTTGGTGAGAAGTTGAAGTCAGGCTTCTGTTTCAGGACTGTTGTGAGCCAACCAACAGAAAAACACTTTATTTGTAAGGTTGTACAGATGCATTTACTTGGGACCAGTGCTGTGGCTTAGTAGTCGGTAAGCCTCGCCTGCAGTGCCGGCATCCCATAAGGACATGGGTTGGAGTCCCAGCTGCTCCACTTCCTATCCAGCTCTCTGCTGTGGCCTGGGAAAACAGTAGATGGCCCAAGTGCTTGGGCCCCTGCACCCATGTGGGAGACCCGGAAGAAGATCTTGGCTTCCCATGGGCCCAGCCATTTGGGGAGTAAACCAGCCAATGGAAGATCTCTCTCTGCCTCTCCAATAAATAAATTACTAAATCTAATAAGTCTTTAAAAAGATGAGTCTACTACGACGAAGCATTAAAATGTGAGAAGGGGTACCCAAGCCAGAGGCTTCGAAAGGACCAGCAGAGACTCAATCTTTCGAGAGCAGCCCTTCGAGGGTCACGAAGGGTTAAATCCGTCGCCTAGTATTCTAGAAAGAAGCGGAAGGAAGCGCCCGGGGTGAACTGCTTTCAACTTAAGCCCTCAAAGTGTACAGACCAGCCAGGGGGCAACCAGCACACGCGAGAAGAGACGAACTGCAACCCACGTGCTCTCAAGGAGGCTTCTTCCTCGCAGGGGATCCTCAAGCACCCCGACAGGTCCCCGGCCGCACGCCCACTCCCACGAGCCGTCAGCCCCCTTCCCACGCCACGTGGCGCGGAGAGGGCGTCCCCGGGGCGTAGGGGAGGAGGCGGCGGAGCCCGCCCCGAGGCCCGCCCGCGGCATTATGGGAGTTGTAGTTTCCTCCCGGGCGCAGAAGGCAAAAACTCCTCCTGTTTTGCCTTGTAAGCAGTTTTTCTTGTGTGCGAGTCATCCAAATAAAGTCTGACTCATCTCAGCTCCTCAAAAGGGAAGGGAACAAGGCAAAGAATGCCGAACTAAAAGCTTATGGGAGAGGAGGAGAAAGGGTTAACTAGCAGTGCGCCTGCGCACCGAGGGGGCCCGGGGTGGGCGGGGACGGAAAGACGACTCCCGAGAGCCGTGTTTTCCCCGGAAGTGCCTTCCCTCCTCCCGGGTCCGCACGGACGCTGCCGCCTTACCTCATTTGTCCTCGCCCCTCCCCGTCCGTCTACGCGTTTTGGTTCCTGGTTGGTGCTTCCTGGTCGCAGCCGCGGCAGTGAGTATGTGTGTGTGACGGACCCCGCGCTGCCCGCGGCCCGGGGACCCCTGCTCGTGCTCCGCCTCAGCCGCGGGGCTGTGGAACTAGCGCGTGCCCCCTCGCCGGCCCCCGCGTCCTCCGTCGGTCCCGCTGCGTGTGGCGGGGCGCCCTCCCGGCCCCTCGGCCGCCCCACGCGGCTCGGCTGAGGTGGCCGCGGCTCCCTGTCCCTCCCAGGCCCGAGGCCGTGGTTCAGGAAGGGCTGGGCGCCGGGGGCCCCGGTGGCTGCGGCGGCGGCGGCGTCTCTGCCTCTCTGACCTGCCGCCCCAGGCGCCTCAGGTGTTAGAGAAGCCGCTCGGTCAGTGAAACGCGGAGGTCCCGCCGCGCCGAGGAGGAGTCCGGCCCCTGGAGGAACGGACAGCCTTGGCTGTCGGAAGCTGCACCTTGGCGACCAAAATTTCGGGAACCGTGCCCGTTCCCTCATGCCAGACCAGGAGACGTGGACTGTGTTCCCTAGGACTCCCTCTCGTCCTCACGTCCAGTCAGCTTCGGGCAGTGAGGAACCTGTGGCTGGGAGGCGGAGGCCTGGGTTCAAGCCCCGGGGCCGCCACTGGCTCGCTGGAGACTGCGGACGGCCCTTCCCGGGGCTGGATGCGCGTTAGGCTCAGACTGCAGGGTTGAGCGAGGAGAAGTCTGAGGACCTTTCGAAGCTCAGGAACCAAGTTTCCCCGAGCCCCCTTCTCCAGGTCTAAAGTGAGAGCGTTGAATTTGCTGACTCGGGGGCCTCTGGAGAAGCTCCTGACTGCGTTTTGAGTACGCAGGCGGTCATATGCAAGGACTTCTAAGTGGACTAAGTGTGTGTTTAAGACGGTGCTATGCTTTGGGGACCACTTTTTAATTTTATTTTAAAATTTTATTCATTTTTACCTACCTTGAGGACCTCTTAGTGCAGTTTTCGAGGGAATCCGAAGGTGGGGAGTGAAGGGTGGAATAATTGGAAGGGAGAAATTTTATGGTAAGAGGCTGCATGACAAAAGGGAAACGGGCCGAGGGAAAGGTGCAGGAAGTAGTTCCAGATCGGATTTGTTCCTATAAAAAGCCTTTTGTATCCCAAGAACAGCTGGGGCTTACCTGAATAAATTTAGCATGCTTTTCTTCTACCAAGATACTGTGTTCTGTCTTCCTCTGTTTGTGAGCATTGTTTAACATTTGGATTCTCTACCCGAGTTAGATTTGATCCGAAGTAGCAATCACTTTTGAAAAAGAAATTTTAACCCTATAGTTAATTGTGTTTCAACAATCACTGTCAGAGCAGCACACCAAGAGTAGGTCAGAAAATTTCAAGTGCAAACAAGCTATTGTATTAATCACTTCCCAATGAAAACCATGCATTTAAACATCAGGCTGTGGGTTGGATCTAAAATCTGGCCGAGGTGGATACCAAGTCATCAAGAAGGAACATCTAGGCTAAAAGTGCTGAGGGTGGAAATTGGAGCAAAATGTCTGAAATAATCGGTAGGTAGACTCTTAGCGCAGGATTGGCTTTAGCAGTTGTAAAAGTAAACTCTGAGAGCTTAAATGAGCCTTAAGTTGTCTACTTAAACAAATTCGTTGAATGAATGCTGCTCCCTCTTTGGAATGGTGAGCACCTTTGCAGTTATTCTCTGTAGCTGTTTTAGATTTGCTAAGCCATTTAAATTCTTAGGTGACTTTCCTGCTGCCATGATATTTTCAGTGCTCAACTTTTTTTGGTCCCTGGATTGATAGTCTTGAGTACCACTTTGGGAGGTTCTTGGATGGTACATTGACAGTCCTTTTCCTTCCTTCTAATTAAAATGCTTCTTTGATAGTTTTTATAGTCCACTGGGAATGAATGGATGTTTGTGAGGTAAATCTAGGTATTAGAGCCAGTGCAAATATAGCAGTGAAGGGAGTTTTAAAGCATCTTTATATGAAATTATTTGTTTTGAAAATCTTATTTTTAAAATCTTAGCACTTGATTGAGAGTCAGGAAAATAGGCCAACATTTGTAGCTTAAGCTGCATATCCCCAGATAGGCTTCATTATCTTTTTGGGCCTCAGTTTCCCTGTGCTTGATCGATTCCATGTTTAGGATTTTGTGACTGTCATAGGGACCTTCTGTTATCTAGTTAATAAGTATGCATGGGAATTGTTTACAGTGATTAAAGCTGAGAAAGCCTTCCCAATCAAGGAGGGTGTGTGTGTACATATTTATAAAAATTTGTCTTTGTCCTCTGAGTACACACTTTTTTTTTTTTTGAAGTAAATTAAATGCATTTGAATGTAATTAAAGTAGTAACATAAACCAAAACAGCCTCAGGCAAACCTTAACCCTGGCATACATAAGCTACATAAATAGAAGAGAGTAGGTTATGCTGAGCACAATTTTCAAGTACAGAAGATACAAAATCCTCTTAAAGGCCATAGGGGCTAAATTGTTAAATTCATTTTTCTACATTTCAGGGAAGGAGATAAATCCTTAGACCCAAGGAAGTCAGTTTTCATTATGGTTCTGTAGTTTATTTTTGGCATACGTTCACAGGTGTGCCTATGGCTCTATTCTTAATCCTTTTCCTTTGGGACGGCTCCAAGAGTAGTACAAATTTGTAACTCTGTAATTTAGCTCTTTAATTTTTTCTGTGCTGCACTAGAATTATGTTTTATCTTAAGTCCACACTGGATCCTCAGGATGGATCCAGTGAGGATTTTGAAGAAAGCATAATTCTTTTGACTTCTTTTAGAATTAATTTACCTATTAAATATAAAGGACAGGATTCTTCTTTTATTTGAATTCCTCTGAGGCTAACATTTCAATATAAACTGATAAAGGCTATGAGTATTATTCAGTCAGCCACATTCAACCCGTATGACAATAGTAGCATAGCAAACTGAAGGACAGTGCAGCAAGGGAACAGATATATTGTACCTTTTAGAAAAAGAGAAAGGCATTAAGAGTTGCTTTCTTTATTTTTGGAAAACGAGTCCCTTTTGACTCTTGTTCATTTGACTTTTAGGATCAGCTGTTTGTATTACCAAAACTATCATTACAACCTTTCAACATTTTGGACAGAAAATTGGGAAACTAAGAAAATGACTGGATGGAGGGAACATTTAACCTGATGATTGAGATGCTGGTTGCGTGCCTGCATCCTGTGTCAGTGTGCCTGGATTAAAGTTGCTGGCTTTAGCTCCTGACTCCAGCTTCTTTCTGGTGCAGACCTTGAGGGGTAGAAGTGATGGCTCACGTGGTTGGGCTGCTTCTACCAGCACAGTAGACCTGGATTGAGTTCCTGTCTCCTGGTGTCAGCACTATCTATTGCAGGCATTTGGAGGGTGAACTGGCAGATGGGAGCTCACTCTCTCTCTCAAATACATACAAAAAATAAATACAATAAAAGAAAATGGCTGTTAATTAGATCTGTATAGCTAAAAGTAGATAAAAAATATATTGGTGGTATTAATGTTTTCTAGGCTGTTCCTGATTTTGAACAAGCTACCATGTAGCTTTTAGGCTGCCCATGGGAGAATTTAAGACTTTCAAATAGGTGAAGACAAGTGAGAAATTTATCAACCATAGTTTCTGTATTTTAGGCACATACTAGATTTACCAGGACTAAAAAACAAATGCCTGGTGATATGATGCATTCATTCATTCATGCAATCAATAGACCTTTACAGAAGTCTCCCTAAACACTCTGCTTGGCTTTGGTGAACCGTTGTTTGCCAAAGTACATATGCGTCCTGCCCTCCTGAGGTTTGTGATCTGTGCTTCTGAGAGATGTACATTGAATAATAGGGATGTGATGAGTGTTTTGAAAAGGTAAAGTACGATGGAAGTTTAAAAGGGCCAGTTAATTTAGTCTGGTGGGAAGTATGTTCAAGGTCAGTTGAAAGATGAGCAGGATTTAATAAGCTTACGTTAGGAAAGTGAAGTGTTTCTCTGTATGTATTTTTTCTCCAACTTTGCAGTTTTGCTACAGATTTAGATCTTTAGTAGTTTATATCTCATACATATTTTTATAACACTTTACTATGGAAGTGAACAGTCTTAGTAAATATTTTTATGTATTATTTTGGCCAAGAATCAGAAGGCATTGAGAATAATTCTTTAATTGAGACTAAACATCTGCACCCAAAAAGTAAACCTAACGGTGATTCCCTGTTGTGGTTTTTAGTCATAACTGAATCAGTATTTCTGTGTGAGAATGTGTAACTGAAAAGATGATATACAGAACCAAAAGGAAAGAAAAGATGAAGGAAGAATAGTCAAAGCTCTTGAAATTGTTTTGTGATGTTTAACATTTTGGACAACAGTTACTTGGTGTCAAGCAGTGCATCTCAACTTGTTTTTCCTTTCTAATGTATGTATGAAATATATTTCCATTAATACGTGTAATTCAATTTGTTGGTAATAATTTCTCATTTGAGAGGGGTGGGTGTTATTATAGTAGGTCATAAAAAAGGTACTGTAAGAGAAAAAAGATTTTTAAAATGTGTTTATTTGAAGGCCGGCGCCACGGCTCACTAGGCTAATCCTCTGCCTGCGGTGCCGGCACCCCAGGTTCTAGTTCTGGTTGGAGCACTGGATTCTGTCCTGGTCACTCTTCTTCCAGTCCAGCTCTCTGCTGTGGCCTGGGAAGACAGTGGAGGATGGCCCAGTGGTTGGGCCCTGCACCTGCATGGGAGACCAGGAGGAAGCGCCTGGCTCCTGGCTTTGGATCAGCACAGCACGCCGGCCGTAGCAGCCATTTGGGGGGTGAACCAATAGAAGGAAGACCTTTCTCTCTGTCTTCACTGTCCAACTCTTTCTGTCCAAAAAAAAAAAAAAAAAAAAAAAAAAGTGTTTATTTGAGAGGCAGAGAAAACAAAAAACAGAAAATTCCCATCCCCTGGTTCACTACCTCCAAAGCCTACAAGAGGACTTGGTCTAGATCTCACACATGGATGGTAGGAACGCAGTTACTTGAACCATCACCTGCTGCCTCCAAGTGTCTATATTATCAGGAAGCTAGGATCAGGAGCTAGAGCTATGAATTCAACCCAGGTACTGCAGTATGGACTATGGGTGTCCTAGCAGAGCATCCTAACTGTTAGGCCAAATGCCTGCCCAAGAAAAAGCTATTTTAATGTGTCTGAAAAAAGTGATGACTTTCACATAGTAGTGGGTTCTAACAGGTGAAACTGTGCACTAACCAGACATGATTAGAGTTTTTAAAATATGTTCTTTGTATGATTTTCTCTTTTACAGCATCAAAGTTACTTTTCGTGATGTTTGGTGGCTATGAGTCTATAGAAGCATATGAAGATGACCTTTATCGTGAAGAGTCATCTAGTGAGCTGAGTGTTGATAGTGAGGTGGAATTTCAGCTTTATAGCCAAGTTCATTATGCTCGAGATCTTGGTAATGCCATCAGGGAGGAAGAACATGAAGAAAAGAACTCTGAGGATTCTGAATCATTGAGTAAACCAAATCAGAAGAATCTAATTGTCCTTTCGGATAGTGAAGTCATCCAGCTCTCCGATGGGTCAGAGGTGATCACTTTGTCTGATGAAGACAGTATTTACAGATGTGAAAGAAGGAATGTTAGAGTCCAAGCACAAGGAAAGACCCGTAGTTCTGCTTCTTCTCTTCCTTCAAAGGAGTTGGCTGGTAAGAAATGCAGGAGGAATATTGAGAAGCCTAAACCTGAAGAGAGATCAAATGTGATCCAAGAGGTCATGGTTATAGAAGTCAGTTCAACTGAAGATGAAGAGAGCATCATTTCAGAAAGTGATAATGTGGAAAGCTGGATGCTACTGGGATGTGAAGTGGATGATAAAGATGATGATATCCTTCTCAACCTTGTGGGATGTGAAGACTCTGTTACTGAAGGTCAGTATCATACTGGCAATTTTGAAATGTAGTATCATCTTTAATAAGGAGAGAGGATTGCTTTTCCTAAATGAAAGACCAATAGGATCTGCTCCATGGGATTCCTTACCTTTTGGTCTTGTTTTTTGGCTTGTTTCTCATGAGACTTTCTTAATCATTGGGTATGCTGATGGTGGTCTCTGTTTTCATCAGAAAGTGTCTGCTTCTTCTGTAAACAGATTCATAGCTGCTTTTTCCTGTTTGGCTAGAGCCAGTTAGGGACCTGAAATCTTAGTTCCCCTTTCTGTGTTTGGTACCGCAGGTGAGTACTCTACCCACCTTTGATGTTGCCCTGTACTTTAATTTGGCCAACTCTTTGGGATTGCCGCTAAGTGATTTGCTTCCTCTGAAGTTAACAAGATACCAAGGATAGGGAATGCCTGGTACATAGAAGATATGAAATTAGTTGTTAGAATTTTAGTAACTCCACAGACATAAGACAGGAAAATATGAAGAGCTGTAATTAAGTCTAGGTAGATTGTAGGAGAGAATGCAAATTCTGAGGGCCACATCACTAAGGATTTAAATTATATTAGTCTTGTCTGTATTATCTGTAGTCATTTAGTCTTAATGGTTATTCCTTTAAAAAGTTCCTTTGTTTTCATTTCCTTCCCTTTATGCCTAATGCTTAGTGTCTTGTAATAGTTTTCTAAATGGTCTTCATTTCTATCTGTCCTGCATGCTGTTGTTAGACTAGTAGTATTGAAATGCGCTTTTTTTCATGGTACTTTATTGCTGCTCCAGAACCTTTAATGGCACCCTGATGTCCTCAGGAAATTATGACATTGAATGTAGATCATGCTTGGATCCCCAGAGATCAACAGACTTTTTTTTTTTTTTTTTTTTTTTTTTTTTAATTTATTTGAGAGGTAGAGAGAGCACATTCCCATTCTGGTTCACTCTGCAAATGCAATGGCTGGGGCTGGACTGGGCTGAAGCCAGGAACCTGAATACCATCTAAGTCTCTGGTGTGGGTGGCAGGAAGCCGATTACTTGAGCCATCACTGCTGCCTCCAACTCTGCATTGCCTGGAGGAAGCTGGAGTCAGGACCCAGAGCCAGTAATGGAACCTAGGCCATTGTATGTGAGATGTGGGCATCTGAGCCACAAGGCTAAACCCTACTCGTGTAAACTTGAGCCAGATAAGAAACATTTTAGGCTTTCAGACATAGAATCTCTTAATTACTCAACTCTGCCTTTGTAGGAAAGCAACTAAAGAAAAGGGGAGTATCTGTTCCAGTAAAACCTTGTACTGGTTCAGGTTGTAGTTTAATGATCCTGAGCATTTGACAGCTAAAGGAAGAAAAGAGAGTAGAGTAGTATTTAAAGCAAAGAGCACAATTAAGTAAAGTTTTGTCTCAATAAGGGAGCTCTGATAAGGTAGAAGAGAAGAAACTATTGAAGTTTATTGAAGACTAATCTCATTTAATGGATTGAGGTAGGGAAGGGGTTAAGTATGTATGTTGTTGAATTAGTTGGTTTTGTTTTTTTTTTTTAAAGATTTATTTAGTTATTTGAAAGGCAGAGTTAGAGAAGCAAGTTTATTTCCCAGATGGCCACAACAGCTGGAACTGTGCTAGGCCAAAGCCAGGAGCTTCATCTGGGTCTTCCAAATGGGTACTGGGGTCTTTTCCTCCTGCTTTCCCAGGTACCTTAGCAGGGAGCTGGATTTGAAGTGGTGTACTTGAGACTTGAACTGTCACTCATGGGGTGCTGGAGTGACAGGCAGTGGCTTAACCTGCTGTGCCACAATGTTGGCCCCTGAATTAGTTTTAAAAAGCAAGAGACACATTACTGATTGATAAATCATCAAGTACTTATAAAAGTGGAGAAGAAAGGATAAATTCAGATGAATTGAGGTGGATAAAGAAATATATCAGATGTGCTTAATTGTCTTGGGAAAGTGAAAGCAGAAATTGGAGTAGGCAAAGAATAATTAGAACTTAGAGAATGGAAAGGATGTTTAAGTGTTTGCTGTAGGAAATAGCTTAGGCAGTGGTTCCCAATATGTTGAAGGTGACAAGGCATTTAGCCTTTCAGTTAAGGTGCCTGTATCCCACATCAGAGTGCCTATGTTTGAGTTCTGTCTGTGGCTCCTGACTTCAGCTTTCTGCTAATGCAGACCTTGGAAGGCAGAGATGATAGCTCAAGTAATTGGGCTCCTGCCACCCATGTGGGATGCATTCTGGCCCTTGCCTTTGGGAAGTGAACCAGCATATGGGAATTCTCTCTTGCTATCATCTCTCTGCCTCCCAAATAAATAAATAATTTTTTAAAAACCCCAACAGTTTGTAAACTCCCCACAGGATTGTAGTTACATTTTTAGTGTTTGTTAATTGAGAAAATGCATATTAGTGAAAAACTATTCAGTACTCTCCTATATGACTTTCTGTTTTACTAACTACATCATTGCACATTTGAAAAATGTTAATACATGTATGTAGGATATAGTTTTTATATAATGTATGCTGCTTGATGTCCTTTATAGTAACTAATCTACAACTTCACGGGAATCCAGAGCTGGTAGGTTGGAAAACATTGTGTTAATGAATATATAATAAGAGAATAAAAGGATTGCTTGGAAGTAATACTCAGTCAAAATTAAAATAATGTGAACTTGTAATGAACTCACTTTGAAGATTTCATAAATTTTTTCAGTAATACTTGGCATTTTAGAGCAAAATGACAGAAACTAAGTTATCCAGAGTTAGCTATAACATTATAGAAGGTCAGCTTAATAGGGAGTGTCTTCTTTCTCTAAATGCCTTCCTCTCAGATTACATGTAATATCATTAATTGAGTCTGTATTTATGATGAACAAATTGGCGCCTTTTTTTTTGTAATGATTTTCTTGAATTCAAGTTCCCCATGTGTATCTTGCTGAATAATTTTTTGAGTATATAAGCTGTTGTTTCAGGGTTAACATACTGAAAAGAAAGCTTGTTATTTTTTTCTTTGAAACCAGTTCTTTGCTGGTTTAGGAATCTAGAAATGCTGAAGTTGATAGCAGAATATATGTAGGTTGGGAAAATGTGAACCAAGTGTTCAGTTTATTAAGCAACTTGGAACTGTGTTGTGATTGTGGAAAATTATGGCGATAAGAAAGGAAGAAGTTGATTTAACTGGACCTGAAGGGAAAGAAGAATGTTGATAGATGTTGGATGTGTTGGGTTGTGGTTTGGGGGGCATGGCCATTCTCCTTTTTGTTGACAGACAGGGGAGCCAGTTGCAAAAGGTAAGGTTTCCGTGAGATAGGGTTACTAGTACTCGATGTTCTTGGCAAAAGGCAGGTTTCATTGATAAAGGACATGTGGAGGAGGCTCATGTGTTAAAGTTTTATTATGTTTAGTTTTGGGTCATGGAAAAGAAAGGCAGTCTTAAAGGAATTAGCTGTAAAGTGTGGGGAACCTAAGAAAAAAGTTTTAAAATACAGAATGGCAGAGCCGATGTGGCCTAATGGGTTAAGCCACCACCTGCAACACCAGAACCCGTATAGGCACCATTTGAGACCCTGTTGCTCCTCTTCCTATCTAGCTCTCTGCTAATGTACCTGAGAAAGCAGTCCCTGGCAACCACTACTCTCCTTTTTGTCTTTATGGGTTTATCTGTTTTGGATATTTCACGTAAATAGAATCATCCAGTACATGATCTCTAATGTCTGCCCTCTCTGACTTAGCATAATGCTTTGGAGGTTTATGCACATTAATTGTATGTCAATACTTAAGTTACTTTTAAGGGCTGAATAATATTCCGTTGCATGGATATACTGCATTTTGCTTATGCATTCATCAGTTGATATTTGGGTTTTGTCCACCTTTTGGCAATTGTGAATAGTGCTGCTGTGAATGTTTGTGTGCAATTCTTTGAATACCTGTATTTTAGTTCTTTGAGGTATATACCTTTTTGAGCAACCCCCAAACTTTCCCACAGTGGCTATTCCCTTTTACATTCCCACCTGTAGTGTATGATGGTTCCAGTTCACTGTATTTTGTTTGGTTGGTTTTTAAAGATTTATTTGAGAGGCAGAGTTACAGACAGAGAAAGGCAGAGACAGATAGGTCTTCTATCCACTGGTGTACTTCCCAAATGGCTGCAACAGCTGGAGATGGGCTGACCTGAAGGCAGGTGCAAAGAGCTGCTTCTGAGTTTCCCCATGGATGCAGGGGCCAAAAACTTGGGCCATAATCCACTGCTTTTCCAGGTACATTAACAGGAAGCTGGATGGGAAGTGGAGCAGCTGGGACTGGAACTGGCTTCCATATGGGATGCTGGCACCTCAGGAGGAGGCTTAACCTGCTATACCACAACACTGGCCCAAGCATTTTTTTTTTTTTAAAGATTTATTTATTTTTATGAAAGGCAGAGTTAGAGATCTTGCATCCTCTGGATCACTCCCCAGATGGCTGCAATTTCTGGAACTGGGCTGATCCGAAGCCAGGAGCTTCATCCAGGTCTCCCTTGTGGGTGCAGGGGCCCAAGGACTTGGGCCATCCTCTACTGCCCTCCCAGGCCATAGCAGAGAGCTGGATCGGAAGTGGAGCAGCCTGGACTCAAACCCACGCCCATATGGGATGCTGGCGCTTCAGGCCAGAGCGTTAACCCACTGTACCACAGCGCCGGCCCCTGTAATCCTATTTTTTTTTAAAAATTAATAAGCAATATATTCAATACAGATGCCTGTTTGTGTTTTTAGTCTCTAATGATTATTCTTTTCATAGGTAGTTCTATTTTATGTAATAATCTTCAGAGAGAAGGTTTTTTCATGTTAGTGGAAGTATGTGGAGATTTTGGCATACTTTAGAAATGCTAATTGTTAAACAGCATTGATAACTATTTTGTATACCATTCCCCTCCTTTTGCCAGTTCCTCAAATTATGGCTTTAAAAAAAATTTTTTTTTTTAATATTTATTTACTGGGGCTAGTGCTGTGGCCTAGGGGGTAAAGTCTCAGACTGTGGCACCAGTGGGAGCCCTGGCTGCTCTGCTTCTGATCCAACTCTCTGCTAATGTGCCTGGGAAAGCAGCCGAAGATGGCCCAAGTCCTTAGGCTGCTATACTCACGTGGGAGATTCAGTTGAAGCTCCTGGCTCCTGACTTTGGAGAGGCCCAGCCCCAGCTGTTGTGGCCATTTGGGGAGTAAACCAACAGATGGAGCATCTCTCGGTTTCTCCCTCTATCTCATTGTAACTCTGCCTTTCAAGTAAATAATATTTTTTTATTTTATTTTTTAAGATTTATTTATTTATTTGAAAGAGTTACAGAGAAAGAGAGGCAGAAGCAAAGAGAGAGAGAGAGAGGGAGAGAGAGAGATTTTCTATCTACTAGTTTACTCTCCAAATGGTCACAACAGTTGGGACGGGGCCAGGCTGAAGCCAGGAGCTTCATCTGAGTTTCTCATGTAGGTGCAGAGGCCCAAGAACTTGGGCCATCTTCTGCTGCTTTCCCAGGCACATTAGCAGGGAGCTGGATCAGAAGCAGAGCAGCCGGGGCTCCAACTGGTGCCCATATGGGATGCTGGTGCCCGAGGCGGCAGCTTTACCTGGTGTGCTACAGCACTGGCCCCAGGTTATGACATTTGAAACAGCAATGTGATAAAACAGAATGAATTATAAATACCTTGATGGCCGATCTTTGCCGTACTCATAATCCTTCTTAAAATATTTAGAGTAATTCTTGCGCATGTACTCATATATTTCCCATTAATTGGTAATTTATCAAATATTTACTGAGTATCTGTTCTATGTATACGAAATACTGTTGAGGATTTAAAGTGGTAAAAGACAGTTTTAGCCATAAGTGAGGTAGTATTTCATTGAAAAGATAAATAAGTGGAATAATTTATGGAAGTACCTTCTTTACATGAGAGTTAAGTCTGTCAAAGTCCTGGTGATAGATGTGGTTGAAAACTTAACACTTTTTGAAACAAAATAGAGTAGTGAATTTGAAATAGTACATACATCTGTGAAAGACAATATAATACATATATATGTATTTTGCATTGACTATTATAAAATCTATAGTTCAGCGTTACTTATTGCTCTGTGGAAAATTCAGGTTCTCTTCAGTTTTAGTGAGATGCTTGCACATTTGTTTGCTTTAGTGACAAATCCACTATTAGGAAGCATTTTCTTTTTGTTTGGCCTCTAAATGTTCAATGCTTTTCTTGTTTGAAGTTGTTGATTAGCTTCCCAAGGTTCTGTTGAGACATAGATATATGACTCTTTTATTTTTTAAAAGAAATTTATTTATTCAAAGGCCAGAGTTACAGAGAAGGAGAGACAGAGATCTTCCATCTGCTGGTTCACTTACTGACTGCAATGCCTAGGGCTAGGCCAAGCCAAAGCCAGTTGCTAGTAGCTTCTTTGATCTTCCCTGTGGGTGGCAGAGGTTCAAGCACTTGGGACTTTGTTTTTCCCTGGCCATTAGTAGGGAGCTTGATTGAAAAATGGAGCAGTCTGAACATGAATTGGAGCCCATATGGGATACTGGTGTCATAGGTGCTGGCCTTATCCACAACATCATAATGCCTGCCCTGTGATTCTTAAATACTCTAGCCTTCCTTAGTATATCTGGTCATATGATGGTGACTCTGCTTGTAATAAATTCATGCCAAAACATAGACTTTCAGTGCTTATTACATAGGACTCTCAGGAGTTTATTTCTAAGATCTGAGCTTCATTTCTGTTTTGTCTGTTACTCTTCTCTAGGGCTTCTTTGTAAGAACTATGTTATGTCATTTGTTTTCCTTTTAGAATTCCTTCCCTTTGCTTATTCTTTTATTGTCCCTAACAAAAGTGATTTGACTTTCTTATGTATTAGAAAAGCAGATCTCCTAGTTGAAGAAAAGGTACAACAAAGAGAGCATAGTTTTTAATTTGTGAGGGAGTGAGGGATAGCTTGAGTTTGGAAAGGATTATTATATGAGACAACAAAATAATGAGTGCCATAGGAATTACAGAGTAATAATTAGCAACTGTTTGCCTGGATAGATAAGTATTATTAGCTCTAAGTATAACTGTTAACCCTTTTTTATGAATTTTTTATTATGGACGTTTTGAGAGAATACAAAAAAATAGCATGCTATAATAGACTTAAGTGTCCCATAAACCAGCTTTAACAGTTATCAACTTATGACTACTCTTTTCTCATCTGTAACTCCATGTCCCTGGAGTTTTGAAGCAAATCACAGGCATATCATGCATTCATTCATATATAAAAATACACACATACATATATTTCAATATGTATTTCTGAGAGATAAAGTTTCCTTTTAAAAAACAGTCATGTCATTATTACACCGAAACAAATTACCAATAGCTTTATCATCAGATATCCTTTTAGTGTTCATCTTTCCCGTTTTGGCTTCTAATATTTTTTCTTGTAGTTTACTTGAATCAGAACTGATCTCTGTATTATGATTGGTTATAGTTAAAGTTCCCTTTAATCTACAGGTTCTCTCTTTATAACTGTGTTTACTTTTTATTCCTGGCAATTTAAGTGTTGTACTAACTGGATTATTTGTCCGGTAGAATTTCATGTAGCTTGAATTTTACATTATTATTATTATTATTATTATTTATATTTTTACTTGACAGGTAGAGTTATAGACAGTGGAAGAGAGACAGAGAGAAAGGTCTTCCTTCCGTTGGTTCACTCCCCTAATGGCCGCTACGGCAGACACTGTGCCGATCCGAAGCCAGGAGCCGGGTGCTTCTTCCCGGTTTCCCATGCAGGTGCAGGGCCCAAGCACTTGGGCCATCCTCCACTGCCCTACCAGGCCACAGCAGAGAGCTGGACTGGAAGAGGAGCAACCGGGACTAGAACCCAGGGTGCCGGCGCTGCAGGCGGAGGATTAACCAAGTGAGCCACGGTGCCGGCCGAATTTTATAGTGTTATTTAACATGTTCTGTCCCATGTATTTCCTATGCATTAGTTAGATCTGGAAGCTTAATTAAATTTTTTTCTCCTTGTAGTTATGTCATCAACTTGATACATTGTTAGGTTCATTTGGCTTTTAGTAAGTTTATTTTCCAGGATTCCCTTTCTAAAATTTTATAGTTATGTAAAAATATATAAGATTCTAAGTTCAAATCAACAAACAGGGTAAAAACTATTCAGAGAAGCCTACCTTGTGTCTAAGTCTCTACCCTGTTCCTGTCCTTCCCCTTATGAGTAACCATTAAAAGAAAATTGATAGTTTGTCATTATATATAAAAAAAAAAATGGGGCAGGAGTTTTGGCACTACAGTTTAAGCTTCTGCTTGCAATGCTGGTATCCCATATTGTAGTGCCAGTTTGAGTCCTGGCTGCTCTACTTCCAGTTCAGCTTGCTGCTAATACTCCTGGGAAAGCCATGGAAGATGTCCAAGTGCTTGGGTCCCCTGCTACCCGCGTAGGAGGGCCTGATGGAGTTCCTGGCTTTTGGCTTTGACTTGGCCCAGGCTGGCCCATTGTGGCCATTTGGGGAGTGAACTAGTGGCTAGATCTTTCTCCTCTGTCACTCTGACTTTAAAATAAATAAATGCGTGTTTAAGAAGATATGAACAAATGTGCATATATCGCCATATTGTACTTTCCTCTTTCTTAAATAGTAGCATATGATTCACATGTTGATCTGCCTTTTTTTTTCTGTTAATTAGAGTGTCCTGGAAATAAAACCATAATATTGTATAAAGATATTTCTAAGAGTATAGAATATTTTTATCTTCTATACTAATCTAAACATTAGATATGTAATAAATAACTTTTTGAAAATCAATGAAGAGTTATTTAAAATAGTTTATGAGAGTCAGGCATTGTGGTACAGTGCCTGTTTCCCATATCAGAGTGCCTGGTTCAAGCCCTGACTACTCTGCCTCCAATCTGCCTTCCTGCTAATGTATCCTTGGAAGCAGCAGATGAAGGTTTAGTACTTGTGTCCCTGCCACCCATATAGGAAACCCTGATGCTAATGGAGTTTCTGACTCCTTGCTTGGGTCTGTCCCAGCCCCAGCTGTTGTGGGCATTTGAGGAATGAACTAGCAAATGGAAGATGTCTGTTTGTCTGTCTCTCCTCCTTTCTGTCACTGTGCCTTTCAAATAAATAAACAAACCTTTTTAAAAGCTGATGAGTAATTTACTGGTTACAATCTTAAGAATTTTAAACAAATGAGCAATAGTCCAATTCCACTTTCAAAAGCATGCTTTATTATTCCTGGATTTATGGTTTCTTTCTCATAGTAATTTTGAAAGATTTAGATTTAGCAAAATATCAAGTAGGTTCAGGACTTAAAAAGGTAATGCCTTTTTTTAAAAAGATTTATTTATTTGAAAGAGTTACAAACAGAGAGAGGAGAGGCAGAGAGAGAGAGAGAGAGAGAAAGATAATGCCTTTTAAAGAATGAAGAAGATAACATTTTTAAGAGTTGAGGAAATCGTATTAGTATAGAAATTTTTTTAAAGATTATTTGAAAGAGTTACACAGAGAGAGAAGGAGAGGCAGAGGGAGAGAAAGTTCTTCAATCTGCTGGTTTACTCCCCAATTGGCCACAACGGCCAGAGCTGTGCTGATCTGAAGTCAGGAGCCAGGAAATTCTTCTGGGTCTCCCACATGGATGCAGGGGCCCAAGCACTTGGACCATCTTGTACTGCTTTCCCAGGCAAAAGCAGAGAGCTGGATCTGAAGTTGAGCAGCTGGGACTCAATGGGACTCATCCAGGCCCACATGGGATGCTGGCACTGTAGGCGGTGGCTTTACCTGCTATGCCACAGCGCTGGCCCCATAGTATAGAATTTTGTGTTAAGATAGATCTCCTAGCCGGCGCCGTGGCTCAATAGGCTAATCCTCCGCCTTGTGGCGCCGGCACACCGGGTTCTAGTCCCGGTCGGGGCGCCGGATTCTGTCCCGGTTGCCCCTCTTCCAGGCTAGCCTTCTGCTATGGCCCAAGTGCTTGGGTCCTGCACCCGCATGGGGGACCAGGAGGAAGCACCTGGCTCCTGGCTTTGGATCACTGCGGTACGCCGGCCGCGGTAGCCATTAGAGGGTGAACCAACGGCAAAAAGGAAGACCTTTCTCTCTGTCTCTCTCTCTCTTACTATACATTCTGCCTGTCACCAAAAAAAAAAAAAAAAAAAAGATTGATCTCCTCTATATATACTGTGGCATATTGTGGATACCTAACAAATCTTAGATGAATTTAATTGCAGTTCTACTTTTGTGTATAGAGTTGTGCTTTTTATGTAATACTAAGTTGAAATGAATTCATGGCTTTCAGAAATTGAAATAAAATTATGACTTTTAGCAGCTTACAGCAAGAAGTCTTCTAAATGTTTTTATGTCAAATTCTTTATCTTCCAAAGATACACATGTAGGGGCCAGCACTGTGGCACAGCTAGTAAAGTCGCCACCTGCAGTGCCGGCATCCCATATGGGCGCCGGTTCAAGTCCCAGCTGCTCCACTTCCCATCCAGTTTTCTGCTATGGCCTGGAAAAGCAGTGGAGGATGGCCCAAGTTCTCAGGCTCCTGCACCCACATGGGAAGTCGTGGAGGAAGCTCCTGGCTCCTGGCTTCAGATTGGTGCAGCTCTTGTCGCGGCCGTCTGGGGAGTGAACTAGTAGATGCAAGACCTCTCTCTCTCTCTGCTACTCTTTCTCTCTCTGTGTGACTCTGACTTTCAAATAAATAAATCTTTAGAGAAAAAAAGAAACGAAGATATTCATATAAAAATTCTGTTTATAATTTCAGAGGAAAGTCTCTGGCATTTATTAGGCATTCAACCAGTTTGATAACTAATTATAGTTTGAGTAAAGTGAGTTGCCTGTTTAAATTTTTTAGTTTTTCCAATGTGGCATTTTTTATTGTATCTGAATCTTTACATATGCTGTTTTCTTCTTCTTCTTCTTTTTTTTTTTAAGATTTATTTATTTTACTTGAAAGAGTTACAGAGAGAGAGAGAGAGAGAAAGAGAGAAGTCTTCCATCTGCTGGTTCACTCCCCAATTGGCTGCAACTGCCGGAGCTGTGCCTATCCGAAGCCAGGAGCCAGGAAGTTCCTCCCGGTCTCTCATGTGGGTGCATGGACCCAAGGGCCTGGGCCATCTTCTGCTGCTTTCCCAGGCCATAGCAGAGAGCTGGATAGGAAGTGGAGCAGCCTGGTCTCGAACTGGTACCCATGGCACTGCAGGTGGCGGTCTTACCCACTTCGCCACAACACTGGCCTGTTTTTTCCTCTTGGATCAGTTTCTCCCTTGCCTAACTAATTCCTACTCATCCCTCACATCTTAGTTGAAAGTTCACCTCTGTGGTTGGCTAGTCATGACATTAGGTAACTATTTATATTTGATTTAAGTTATAAAGCTAAAGTGAGACAATGGATAGACTTAAATAAAACACTTTGACAAAACTTGTAACTGCATGATAGATTGAGCCTATTGCTTCCAGCTACTTTTTTGACCTTACTAGTTCCCAGCCTGTTTTTGAACCTAAGTTGTTGTTTAGAACATATCTTTAATATGACACTTTACATACATTTTACTGGCATGTTGATATTTTGTGGTCACTCATTTATGACATTAATTAATTCTGAAATCTTAACTCAGTGCAGCAGTTATTTACTGGGTGTTTATAGTGTGCAAGAAATTGTACCAGTAAGGTACTAGAATTGTCATGTATTCCCTGCCTTTAGAAACCTTAAAATGAGTGACAGTATGGAAATTTCACTTTAATGCCAGAGCTGAATACATTTCTAGAAGTACAAGAGATGCCCCAGTATAATACTTAATCATTCCAGATGACTATAGTAGACTTTTTTTTTTTTTAATTTGACAGGTAGAGTTAGAGAGAGAGAGAGAAAAAGGTCTTCCCTCTGTTGGTTCACTCCCCAAATGGTGCTGTGCCGATCCGAAGCCAGGAGCCAGGTGCCTCTTCCTGTCTCCAATGCGGGTGCAGGGACCCAAGCACTTGGGCCATCCTCCACTGCTCTCCTGAGCCACAGCAGAGAGCTGGACTGGAAGAGGAGCAACCAGTACTAGAACCCGGCACCCATATGGGATGCCGGCACTGCAGGTGGAGGATTAACCAAATGAGCCACGGCACCGGCCCCTATAGTAGACTTTAAAAAAAAAAAAATTACTGTGGATAGGTAAAGTGTAACTCTGAATTGAGTAAGAACTCTTTGAGCTAAAGTCTTTTTTTTAAAAATATTGATTTATTTTTTTGAAAGGCAGAGATTTTCCATCTACTGGTTCACTCCTCTAAATGGCCACAATGGCTTGAGTGGGCCAGACCAAACCAGGAGTTTCATGTGGATTTCCCACGTGGGTGGCAGGTGCCCAAGCAATTGGGCCATCTTCTGCTGCTTTTCCAGGTGAGTTAGCAGGGAGCTGGATTACAAGTGGAGCAGCCAGGACACAAACCAACACTCATATGGGATGCCTGCATTGCAGGTAGCTTCTTACCCTGATGTGCCACAACTCTGGCCCCTGGGATGAATATTGAAAATGTATAAAGTTCATATTAAATGCAGGGAGGAAGAATGAAAGCTGAAACCTGTGCTAGAAATTGCAGACTGTATAGTGCATACATGTGACTGGATACAATTAAAAAAATTTTAATAGCAAATCTTTTTAGCAGTTAGCTCAACCTAAATGAAAAAGAAGACATTCAAAATGCTGTTATTATAATTTTGTTCCATTGTTTTCTGTTTCATGCTTTTATATATATTCTTTTCCTTTTTCAACATAATTAGAGGGGTGGCATTTGGCCTAGTGGTTAATGTATCCTTGTTCCATGTTGAAGTGTCTGGGTTTGATACCCACCTCCAGCTCCTGATCCCAGCTTCCTTCTGATGCATATTCTGGGAGACAGTGGTGATGGCTTAATAATTGGGTTCTTGCCATTAATGTGGATGGCCTGAATTTAGTTCCTGGCTCACAGCTTCAGCCCCCTGGCTGTTGCTGGCATTTGAGCAGAGTATCAGCAGAGAAGAGGCCCCCCCTCCTCAAATAAAAAATTTTTTTAAACCTCCAATATAATTAGATATTTTATGCAATTTTGTGGAAGACAATAAAGTTCTCATGGACCTGTTAGTCAAAGGATATGACCCGCTGTTGAAAGTGTTTTACCCAGGAATATTCAAGGTAGAGCATGTTGTAGAGTACAGCTTTGGCTCCTCAGGGTTTGTGTTCTTCTTTATAATCTCTTAACACAGGAAAGGAACAGATTTTGATAGTTTGGAAGCAGTAATAAACTTGCTTTTCATAACTCCTCAAATTGTCCAGATGTTATTTCCCCCCACTTATGCATTCATCAGCTTAATTTCAGTTATGTTTTGCTCCTCATAGCACAATAGGTCTTTTTAAAAATCTTTTTTAAAGATTTATTTCTTGTCCGGCGCTGCAGCTCACTTGGCTAATCTTCCGCCTGTGGTGCTGGCACCCCGGGTTCTAGTCCCGGTTGGGGCTCCAGATTCTGTCCCGGTTGCTCCTCTTCCAGTCAAGCTCTCTGAAGTGGCCCGGGAAGACAGTGCTTGGGCCCTGCACCCGCATGGGAGACCAGGAGGAAGCACCTGGCTCCTGGCTTTGGATCGGCGCAGCGCACTGGCCGTAGCAGCCATTTTGGGGTGAACTAACGGAAGGAAGACCTTTCTCCCTCTGTCTCTCTCTCACTGTCTAACTCTGCCTGTCAAAAAAAAAAAAAAAAAAGATTTATTTCTTTATTTGAAAGTTAGAGTTACACAGAGAAGGAAAGGCAGAGAGAGAGGGAGAGAGGTCTTCCATCCACTGGTTCACTCCCCAGTTGGCTGCAACGGCTGGAGCGGCACAGTCCGAAGCCAGGAGCTTCTTCCGGGTCTCCCACGTGGGTGCAGAGACCCAACGACTTGGGCCATCTTCTGCTTTCCCAGGCCATAGCAGAGAGCTGGATCTGAAGTGGAGCAGCCAGGAATTGAACTGGTGCCCATATGGGATGCCGGCACTGCAGGCAGCAACTTTGCCAGCTAGGCCACAGCACCAGCCCCGCCTAATATGTCTTAAGAGTGGATTTCTGGTTGACATGTTTTCCTTGATGTATGGTTTAATTCTTTCTTTTTTTTTTAAATAAAGATTTATTTATTTATTTGAAAGTCAGAGTTACACAGTGTAAGGAGAACCAGAGAGAGAGAGAGAGAAGTCTTCCCATCCTATGGTTCACTCCCCCATTGGCCACGGCGGCTGGAGCTGTGCCAATCCGAAGCCAGGAGCCAGGAGCTTCTTCGAGGTCCCCACTGTGGGTACAGGGGCCCAAGGACTTGGGCCATCTTCTACTTCTTTCCCAGGCCATAGCAGAGCTGGATCACAAGTGGAGCAGCCGGGTCTCTAACTGGCGCCCATATGGGATGCTGGCGCTTCAGGCAATGGCTTTAACTCATTATGCCATAGCGCCAGCACCTAATTTTTCCTCCCTCCCTCCCTCCCTTCCTTCCTTCCTTCTTTTATTTATTTCAAAGAGTTACAGAGAGGTAAAGACAGAGAGAGAGGTCTTCCATCTGCTGGTTCACTCTCCAGATGGCCGCAACAGCTGGAGCTTAGCCGATCCAAAGCCAAGAGCTTCTGCCAGATTTCCCATGCAGGTGCAAGGGCTCAAGGACTTGGGCCATTTTCTATGGCTTTCCCAGGCTACAGCAGACAGCTGGATTGGAAGAGGAGCAGGGACTAGAACTGGTGCCCATGTGGGATGCCAGGGTTTCATGCTAGGGCTTTAACCCGTTGCGCCACAGCGTTGGCCTCTAATTTTTTTTTTTTTTATAATTGGAAAGTAGCCACGTGCTAGAGATTGAGTGACAAGAGCATTGGGAAGTCTCTTCCTGATGTTTTCAGCTTTTGTAAGCTTGTATTATCCATTTCCTAAAGCTGCATTTGAACTGTCTTGAGTTGTAGCATGTCACCTTACATGTAACTATTGTAAAGGCATCTTTTTATTTAATTTCTAATTAGCATAATGATTTGAGCTGTGTTATTCACTGTTCCATGGTGAAGTTATACGAAGAGAAGAAATAAAAATGTTCAATTTGAACTCTACTTGTAAATGGAATGAAATTTGAAAGCCTTTTATGGTCATTGTTCAGCAGCCTAAAAATCTTACTAGGAACCCCAGAAATCTTACTAGAAATCCCTAGAAACATTGGGTTGGATTTTAATGTTGTATGTTGCTAATTTCTGCGATTTCATTGTAGATTAACAAATTAGTGTGCATTCTTCTGAAGTCAATTTATAATTTTTTAAACTTATTTTTAGCACTTATTCCTACTTCCTAGAATTTCAGTTACTTATATTAACTTTTTTTAAAAAGATTCATCTTACACAAGAGGAGAAGCAGAGAGAGAGAAAGTGAGAGGGAGGGAGGAAGGGTGGGAGGTGTCTTCCATCCAATGGTTCACTCCTCAGTTGGCTGCAATGGCCAGAGCTGCGCCAATCTGGAGCCAGGAGCCAGGAGCCTCCTGGGTCTCCCATGTGGGTGCAGGGGCCCAAGGACTTCGGCCATCTTCCACTACTTTCCCAGGCCAGATAGCAGAGAGCCTGATTGGAAGTGGAGCAGCTGGGTCTCAAACCGGCATCCACAAGGATGCCGGTGCTTCAGGCCAAGATGTCAACCTGCTGCGCCACAGCTCTGGCCCCCCAATTTATGATTTTTAAACTAAATTCATATATTATAGTAGCTTTTCTCTTCAACAGTACTTAAGGAGATAATTTTATTTTTTAAGTTTTTTAATTTTTACATTTCATTTACTAACTGGTTTGATTTTTGTGTAAATACATTGGAAACTGCTTAATAATAAAATGCCATGATGTGTATTTAACTTAGTATAGTTAGGCTTAATATAGTTGCCATTACAATATCACCTTATCTATAGGTTTGTATATTTTTTTTAATGAAGAAGCATAAAACTAGATGGGCAACATTTTCATTCTTCTAAGACCTTGAAACTTGGTATCTTTCTGGGTGAAGAGTATTTCCATGTAATTTTTTAATAGCTGTTGTTTGCTGAATAAAACATTCAACTGATCACTTGTCTGAGAAGATAAGTAAAATTTGTAGACAGTGTATTTTTATGGACAAAAGGTAAATTTGATGTGAACTATTTATGATTAGATTGTAAAAGTTTTTTCAAAGGAGATATGAAAAGAGAACATTTAATCCTTCTTTCTTTCTTAAAGAATAAAATATATATTCACATGATTCAGATGTCCCCTAGTAGGAGATCCTGTTCTTTAAAAATTTATATTTAATGTCAAAGTAATTTATTAGTCTCTTAATCACTTAATGTTAATATTTACTGATAAATGTGTTAGCTTTTCAGTCTAAAATTTTTGATCTCTCAAAATCTTTTTATTTTTAAAGATTTATTTATTTATTTATTTATTTGACAGGCAGAGTTACAGACAGAGTTTTCATCCACTGGTTCAATCCCCAAATAGCCACAATGGCCAGAGCTGGGGTGATCCGAAGCCAGGAACCAGGGCTTCTTTCAGGTCTCCCATCAGGGTTTAGGGGCCCAAGAAGTTGGGCCATCTTCCACTGCTTTCCCAGGTCATCAGCAGGGAGTTGGATTGGAAGTAGAGCATCCAGGACTCAAACTGGCACCCATAAGGGATGTGGACGTCACAGGCAGATGCTTAACTTAAACCACAGCACTGGCCCCATCTTTGTTTTATTATAAATGAAAGGTATTCTCATTGTTAAGTTTTTGGAATTTTGAGTTACTTCCCGATTGTTACTGATTCTGCTAATAATGAAGATATAAATATTTTAATCGAGCATCCACCATGTGTAAGATCGCATTTTCTTTCTAAATTATAAAGATATGTTTAATAATACCTCCAGAAGTAGATTTGACTTTACATTTTAACTTGAATCTTGATCTAATTACATTGAGATGTGTTTCTAGGAGTAAAAATTATTTTTGCAATATATGTTTGGATTCCATATATAAGTATAAATTCAGTGTAATATTAGATTATTATAAAGTGGATCTTACCTGCTAAATATGTGACACTGACTTCTATGATAAATTCTTACCTTAGAATTTCAGCTTTTGTCATAGTTCTGAAAATTATTTCACAGCATACTTGAGCGCTTCTGTTCTTTTTTTTTTTTTTCCCCTCCTAAAGATTTATTTATTTGAAAGACAGAGTTACAGAGAGGCAGAGGCAGAGGGAGAAGAGAGAGGTCTTCCATCCACTGGTTGACTCCCCAAATGGCCATAATTGCTGGAGCTGGGCTAATCTGAAGCCAGGAGCCAGGAGCTTCTTCCAGGTCTCCCATGTGGATGCAGGGACCCAAGGACTTAGGCCATCGTGTACTGCTTTCCTAGGTTATACCAGAGAGCTCGAATGGAAGTGGAGCAGCGGGGATTCGAACCTGTGTCAGTATGGGATGCCAGTGCTGCAGGTGGTGGCCCCAATTGCATCTGTTCTTTTTATAGTCTGTTCCCAACATGCTTTAAGGGAAGTTGGCATAAATCTCTGTTGCCAGGACCATTTGTGCTTTCTCCTTTGTTTTCACTTAAATCTATCTCAAAGTGAAAAGCTGTTAAGTAGCTTAAGAACTACTTGTTAAGGTAAAATGTTTTTATTGGCAATTCCCTTGAAGTGAACAGGTCACATTTAATTTTTGCTTTGTAACTAGTGCTTGTGAGTTAACTACTCTAGGCAGGAAAGCACCAACTCTGGAAAACTTTAAATAATCTTTCTGTATTTTGCTTCAAAAAATGTAGGGGAACATGGCAAATAAATTCATTGAAAGAAAGAAGGTTAAATTTGAAGAGAAGATGTGCAACCATATTAATCCTAAAAGTTTTTCCCTCTGCTGCCCTGGCTTTTTTTTTTTTTTTTTTTTTTTAATTGTTAGGTGGTCTGATTTAAACCTGAATGAACTTTTGTCAGTGGTTTTATTAAGAACTAGCACTGCTTTCTACTTTTAAGGAGAGGTTTAATTATCAATAAAGTTTCTTTGTTGTTCTAACAAGAACTTGAAAGATGATCTCATTCTTATATAATTGAGTACTTTGCTCTTCATTCAGCACCTTCTACTCCAGATTATTTAGATTTGCTTTAAAAAGAATATGAATGGTGTGAGAGAGTAAACACAAATATTGCTGTTGGTGTGTGCTGTGTGTAGTGAGTAATTCTTTAAAGAAGTTCAAAACATTAAATTTGAGTGTTTCTGGATAGGTATATTACTAGTAAAAAAATCCACTGAGTTTTAAGTTGTGGAATACTTACATTCGTCTTAATACCATGATATTTTTGTTGTGTAAATTTTTTTGTTTTTCTATTTGAGATGTTGCTAGTTTGGGAAATTGCCTTTGTTAACAGAGTAAATGAGGAAATGTAATGATTATACCACAGATCATCTAATTTTTAAACTGCTGGTTTGTTAACTAACTTTGACATAGGAGAGATCCTTGAAAGGTTCATGGAAAATATATAATGAAAACAGAATGAATATGTGTGTGTGTGTATATATATATACATATATATATATTTTTTTTTTTTTTGGCAGGAAAATAAACTTATCTTTTAATTCTATTTTCCACAAACTTTTTAAGTGGCCCGTAGTTCTTTACAGGGTGTCAGAGGACTTGTGTTTAGTTGAATGGAACTGCTACCACTTAGGTTAACTTAGCAGCAAAAGGTTTTTTCTTTATTTTGTTAATTTTTAAAAATTTTCTTTAAAACTGCTTAAACATAGAAGCATATTTGTGAAGTTTCTGAAGCAATATTTACAAATGGGAATCCTTTGTTTCTCTTTAGATATATCACATATAAATTTGTATTTTGATTAAGAGAAAAAATTTAATCTTTTACATTATATTGTGGATACAGTTATTATTTCTTATTTAAAAAAATTAATAAAACTAGTGAACTTTGTTTGGAAATCTCAAAAGATCTTTAGTGGTATACCTGCAACCTCAGCACTCCCTTTTTATCTGTACAGATTTCCCTGCCTATTGTGGCCGATTGCTTCAATTTAAATTTCCCATGGCTTTGGGTTGCAGACTTGGTTTTCTGCAAGAGTGCCCATGCTTACATGGTCATATATTCTGGGTGACTTTTCCACTTTTCTTTTTTGTTATTTTGTTGATTACTAAAGGGAAAGAGGATTTAAAAAGAAAAAAAAAACCACTTGTTTCTTTGTTTTGCTCTTTTTTTCTTAGCGCATCTATTTGTATGTTGTTTTGAAGATTGGAAGAATTATTGTGTGGTGCTTAGATCCATAGGGACTAGAGAGAAAAAAAACTTTATTTTGTTCTTGGATTTTGTTTTCTTAATAGCAATAGCAATTTCGTTTTTGAGTCATTGAGAAGCTCAGAAGATACCAACTGTATGCATGAAATTGATGGAAAATTATTAATCCTGAAAATTTCCATTCACAGTCATTTTACTGTCAGGATAAAAATTATTTTATAGTTGAACCAGATTAATGTTAGGAATACTAATTAACAGTAAGTGGTACTATTATAGATTTTTAATTTACTATATGTTAAAAAGATTTTCATAAGAAATTAGTTGTAATCTGGTATGTGATTTCTCTTATTCAGTTTTTGTGGTCCAAGGTATGTATATATTCCTGCAGACATTTGAATATATATTTCATTGAGGAAATAATATTTTTACCTTGACCAGATCTTAAAAATTTTTCTCTTCCTGCAAAACACGTTTATTTTTCAAATATAAAGATTTTTGTTATATAGAACAACTTTGTTGCTAGACGTTAAGTCCATAGGGAAGTGCTATGGCACTTTAAATGTTGAGTAATTGGTTAACCATTACAAGGGAAAAGTTGAGGCCTCTAGTTCCGTCATCACTTTAGAAAAAAGCTAATAATGTTTTAAAGCTGTTTTGTGAGGATAGCGTCATACAGTAGCATATTAAACTGAGTTTTATATTCATTAGGTTAATATAGAATAATAAATAATCCTTTTTACCATAAAAAAATTCTAATGGTTTCCTAATCTACCAAGAAAAATGATACTGATATACTGTTAATTAGCAGGCTAAAAATTTCTAATGTTGATAAATAGGGTAAAGGTAATTTTGGCACCTTTACAGTTTTAGGTATTTTGTTTATACATCATGGCAATGAGATCTCTAAAATGCTCTTTATAGATGTCTGTTAAATACAGTGGAAAACTGGATAGGGGCAAACTTTTCTGTGACTGTTGATTAAAGATTTTTATTGTGGATTTGAGTGTTGTTAGAATGTGCAATTGAATTTGTGATTACCAAGAAACAATTAGTATTATTGAATTTTCATTTTCTTTATTTTTATTGTTTTCTAGTTACTGTTTGCTTTACATTTGGATTTCTGTCATGTGACTTCTCAGGAAGCAATTTCTTTTAAAATCAGTATGAGAGTTCCAAATTGAGAGGAAAATGTATTCATAGTCTAGCTGCTGTTTGTTAATGGAAATTTAAATAATCTTTTTAATTTCTACTCTGACCATAGTTGTATAGGTTTCATGAGTTTGTAGAATTATTTTCCCTGAGGTACATTAGTATTTGAAAAGATACAAGTTTATACTTGGTGTTTATATATATAATTACTGAGAAAGACAATGACCTTTAAAATATATTTCTAGTATTCAACACATTAAATTAGGGTGTAATCTTTAATACGAGAAGTGATTCAGCTATGAAAGCATGCAACTTTAAAAATAATAAAGAATTATGTTAGCAATTCTTGTTACCAGTGTTTGTGTGAACCGTTATCTTAAAGCTTGTAGCATGGATTTTATTGTGTGTGACCTTAGTAGGAGAGCGATGTAGAGCTGAACTTGAAATTTATTAAGGGAAGAAACTGGTGAAGTGCTTTTTATGCTATTAAGAAACTTCAGACAATTGTCACACAATTTTTTTTAAAAGGTCATGATAGCTTAATGTCTTTTCCGGTCTTTATTCAAAATTCTCATTTTGTGGGATTTCTTTTTTTGTTCTCCATTTCTCCTTTTTCTTTTGGCAGTGGTGGAAGATTCTTTTGAAACTGAGTGACCAAACAATATATTAACTATTAAAATATAATGGAAATACTTTTGTTCATGTTTTTTATTTTAGGCCAAAAGATGCTGTCGAGGTAAGCCAATGAGAATAAAATTATTTTATGTGGTGTTGAAACTGTAGAGCTTTTGAGGTTTTCTGTTCGAAAAGCACGTTCTGAATTAGAGCTTTAAGTTGGAGGTGTTTGTGAAATATTTTGCAGATCTCTTATTGCTTGGTGTTTTGTGTTTCACTGTTCTTGTTGATGGTTGGTATGTCCTAAAAATATTCTGTGTATGAGAGAAAATGGGGAGGGGGCATGAGAATAGAAGGAGAACGGTGGCCAGGAGGGAACTGTCCTAAAATGTTGCTACCTGTCAGGGAGAGAGAGCTGTGCCATTACAGACTGTCAAAACAGAGTGCCTAAGTTCTCTTTTTCTAAGAGTTTAAATTTTGACGTGTTTTACAAAGTTTGATTGTGATAAATATTAAGGTTTTAACTCTGATCTTTATCCTAAATTAATTTAAGGCTTTACAAATCAGCAAAACAGTGCTTTGAAACTAATTGCTATTCAGTTACTTCCTCTGTCAAGTAATATTTCTTTGATTATGGTATTTGATTAATTTTATTAATATGAGCAACTAAAATGTAAGTACAAAATTATATATGCAAAAGTTGAATTTTTAAAAATGATTTTGATATTTTGCAACAGAGGCTACTTAGAATTAAAATATACCTTGGTGTATAATATTTCTATTTTCTAGGGCTATAAAGACATCTGCTGGCTTTCAGTATTCAGAAAATTTGGACCCTTTAAATAAGGATGTAAATTAACTGGAGCCATATTTTTTAAATTATAGGAACTTGAGGCAAATACATAATATACTAGTGGTTAACTTGTTTAAATTTTCAGTGATTAGATTTTGAGAACTAGAAATAAGGTCTGGGATTTTATTTTATTCAATAAATAATACTTAATTTAAAAGTACTAATACTAGAACTAGAGAAATAGGGATAACAATTTCATATCCATAGTTATTTTCAATAACTAGTTAGGAAGGTATAAGTTGCTAATATATTTTTTGTCTTAACTAAGAAATTATATTTTGAATAGGGCTAAAAGAAAAAAACAGTTGCTTTTAAACAGTTATTATCTTGATACTGTGTTATTTGTGGGTTCATGTCACAAAAGCATGCAAAACTTCACCAAATAGAAATGTTTTAATTCAGTAGGATGGCTGAAAGCTATTTTATGATTAATCTAGAAAATTTATATGTGCAATTTTTCTTTTTTCAAGTTTCTTGATTCATCTTTTCGTTCTTTGTCTCAATTTTAATTTTTTGTTAATTTGGATAAATTCATTTTTTAAAAAATATTTCTGGTAATGTTATTGCTTGGATAACTTCAAACTATTCTAATTATATTTCATCTATTTATGACATATTATCAGCCAACTATTACTATTTTATTGTTATTTCATACATTTTTTGTAGGGTGTGGACTTCAATTCTAAAGTAAGAGCTAGTATATATTACAGTATATATGACCATTTCTAATTTGACCTGTTACTGTAAAGAAGGCTAACAAGTGTGTATGATTAGCCCACCCCTTCTGGAGCAGTTGAAAACAGGTCTCAGAAGACTCTAAGGAATTCTTTTAACTCCTAGCAGGGCCACGGGGTCAATGTCAGATTTAGTCATGCTGTTATTTTAGCCCAGTGGTCCAGAGAGATGACTGAAAAGTGAGTCTTTTATTTCTTTTTTTGTGTGGTTATTAACAGGATTAAATGTAAGCCATTGTGTACTTAGTACCAATTAGTTTCTCATCTGAGAGGTTCATTATGATTTTTTGTCAGCCTTCGTCTTGTAATATTTGTTTCATTGTTTGATTAGTTAAGGGGCTGAATGGACTGAAGAAAAGTTTATAGCAGTGCTTTTAAATTCATTGAGAATTTTAATAATCGGTCAACTTTTTAAGATACGTAGAGATTTAAAAATGGGCTACATTGAAAATTAGTATGGAAAATTATAAACTAAATAAATTGTTTAGATTTCTTTTCCCTGTTCTATTTTTCCTTAGTCTTAAAAATACACCATATTTATTATATCAGGATTTTTGTTTTTAGACGTATACTTCAGATTCTTATACATAGTTCTTAAAATGATGTTCAGTTTGTTGTGAATATGTGATTATTGTTCACAAAATACAAAAAAAAACCTCCAAAATTTGAAATCTCTTCTAATTTCTAGGTTAGAGACATAGATTGAGCGAATATAGTTGTCATGTGTAAACAAGCCTTAATTTGAAAGAAAGGAGCCTGAAAGTTGATCCCTTATGCTATTTTAAATAGGTAAAAATGCAGTCTTGTGAATTCAGAGAAGAGGAGCATACACAGCTTTTAAATTGCTTACTAAATTGGTAGTTGCTTTAGAACTTCAACTAAAACTTTTTTTTGGTGTTTAAAGTGTTTGAGTAACACTCATTACTTAATACATTGACATTCCCCAGTAAAATTTTGGAAAAAAAGCAAAGAATGTAACTCCAAATTAAAATATGATTTATTTTACCAGTACATAATTAACAAGGACAGTAGGTCTTATATTCTGTTTTTGAAGTGTATAGAACATACATAGTCACATGCGTTCAGCTTTAACTGAATTTGCCTATAGGCTGATTCATGCTTGACACTGAAGTTATTTTTAAACATTAGAAATTAGAGATACTAATTTAAGTGAGTGTAATTGCCATTTTAATTTTTTCTTTAAGAAGAATTGCTTAATTTCTCCTCAGTTGACATATTGTGTTTAGATTGTATGATAGTACTGAGTCTTGTTTTCTGATACCCAGCATATTTTATTATGGACTTGGACATTCAAGATTTTATGATCCAAGTAAATATGAAACATGTAGATTTGGTCATACAGTTTCTTTTTTCCCTCTTCAGATTGGTTTCAGGCATAGTTAATGGGTGGTCTTTCCTTTTTAATATTTATGTATCTAGTTTTCTGAGAAACACATTTCTGTAAAGTATATATACTGTTTTTTCTACTTTTTCTTTGATTATAACTTGAAAAAAATTTAGGTCCTTTAAATGAGAAGCATTTTTTTTTACCTTAGAGTAAATTATATCTGCTTTATTATTTATAGCAAGTCTCCCTTTACTTATCCCACACCTTTTAATTTGAAAATAACTTAGATCCTCCAAGTGAAAAATGTTATTTTTCACCATATAGTATACCTATTTATTATTATCCAGCCATGTCTCTCATTTCTTACTCCACCCCTTTTGTAAAAACTAACGTATTTTCAAATAACAGGAAGTATGTGAGAAACTACTTCCTCTTGTACTTTGATGTTCATGAAATAGGAAAGTAGTTTCTTTTGAGTTTCTCTTTTGAGGGAAAAATGCAGTTTTTGCCACTCAACATTTTCTCAAGATCTTTGGAAAATGACCTTGTAATATTGAAAAGGATGGATTTTTAAAATAAAAGCTTGTTTCTCCATTTATTTATATTTGACTTAAGAGGAACCTGAAAGAATGGATGTTAAGTGGAAAATACAACAGTATCAGATGCTCATATAGTTAATATAATTTAAAATTAGTGGATACTTACATTGATCAACTTGATATTTTAAAAATTTAGCAAATAACATCAAATATTTGTAACTTTTCTCTTAAAATTCAGCTAACTTTAGGTGTCTCATAGAATTAAGTCCAGAAATCAACAAATAACTGTAGGAAGTATAAGGCATGAAGAACAGACTATGCTAAATATGATTCATTAGGGTTTCTTTTTTTTTTTTTTTGGCATCTCTCATGTTATAGTAACCATTGTGAACAATTGAGTGATATATGTCAATTTAGTAAGTAGTCAACTGTTAATAATTTTCTATTAATATTCCTTACAATTGCTGTTTCTACACTTTCAAATTATGCTACTTTAAAAATAATTCAGAGGAAATTTATGAACTTAAAGCAATACTGTTTCATTTTAGGGCCATTACAGAGTCTCTTTCCATTTATTAAGTGAATTCTTGGGATAATAAGCATTGTAATATAATTGAAAAAGTTTCATCCTATAACTATATTTATTTAATGCTTTGTTTTTCTGTCAAATCAGGTGAGGTCTAACAAATTTAGCAAAAAAGTTATTTTGGCAGTTCCTAATACTGCTAATGTAGAGATACAGGTTTGTTTTCTTATTTATTCCATAAGATTAAAATATAAAGGTGGGAGAAAAAAACCCTCTGAACAATTTCTAAATCAAATAAAATAAATGGATGTTGAGTGAAAGGTAAGTAGAATAAGAATAGAGATCCAGTATTCAGTCTGCTAGCTTTATTTTATATCCAAAACTTTTAACATTTTGGCCTTTTACATTTCTTGCAATACAAATGACTTTCTTTTGTAAAAGGTTTAGCAGTTAAGATTAAAACTAACACTAGTGTAGCAGAAATTAAGTTCAATTAAGTTTAAATAGTAATCACACTGAAGTTAATTTCTAATGTTTAAAAATAACCTCATATAGTGCTTCTCATTAGCTTCCAACAAATCACCAGAATTTGAGTATATAGTAACTTAGAATTGTTTTTTTTTAAAATAGCTTTTTGGTTCAGGCCAAACATTTATGGCATTTGAACAAACAGTAATTGTTTTTACTTATTGTATTTGATGAATTTTATTTAGTTTTCTTAGTGTTCTTAAAAGATACACAGAAGAGTCATTTTTATATTGTGATTTTATTGGTTCAGCCAAGTCTCGCTAATATTCTCAACTGATATTTTACTGGGGTTATATTTATTACACATATCTACATTGTGACTTATTGGAGTTTGATTAAGAAGGAATTGTTGCCTCCATGTAACAAAGATGTACTAACAGGAATTGTGATAATGTTTGTGTCTTCCTCTGACTTCAACATGATATCTTAAACTCACAGTAATAGTGGGCCGAAAAATAAAAAACTGCACTTGCCTCTGTTTTTAACTTCATAGGCATGTTGTAGGCATTGAATTGAAAAGTGTGTAAGCTGGTTTTCTGTGATATTAGGAACAGATATAGCTGATCTAAGATAGCAAATAATGGCCAAAAATACATTTTATATCCACTTCACTTAGTCAACAATAATAGGGCTTAAGGGGAGTCACTGTGTAAGGTGTACTGGTACATAAAAAGATGAAACAGGTGTGGGTCTCACAGGTCCTATACTTTAATGGAAGAGATAAGAAATGAGTGGTGTAAGAGTGTGATGGGTGTGTGGGATAGGAAAGACACTGTCTTTGTGAGCTGCTGAGATATGTGGGTGGATAGAATATATGTCATGTGATTGGGGGGCAGCAGGCTCTTTTATTTTGAATAGAGTAGTATTTATCAGACTGGGTTCCTCAGACTCCTAGTATGCATTTTAAAGGGAAGATTTTGAATTCTGTAACAGTTTTTAATTTTGTATTTTTTATTTTGATGTAAAAAATGTTCTGTATTTGTTAAAAAGATATTTTGTGATATTTTGCGGTTGAAGGACATTTGTAACAGAATGAGACTTCAGTTGCTTAAGCCAGTGTTCCTCAGTTTGATGCTTGTGAAAAGATTAAGTAGTCAAGGGAAGTTTTCTTTTTCTTCTTAAAGGGGTTCAAGCTTTTCTTTAATTTGAGAAACAAAAGTTTAGAAAGTTTAGGTTAATATTTTAAATTACTTTGTACTTTGAACCATATTCACATACATGACAGGAAGTAGGTGGCCCTGAAGTATTGTAGTAGCAGGGGTATCCAATTTGGGATTAAATTTTTTTCAGGAGACAGGGCAATTTCAAGAGGTTTACTGTGAGTCCCAGTTTTCTTTAAATTTTTTATATGTTGCCATCATTTAGGATTTCAGTGGCATTGCTGATGAATGGGTACAGCTTAAGTGATTTAGATATAAATGAACTGTGAATTTATTAAAGAGGGCTAAATTTCTAAATTAACTAGACCTGTTAAAATAGTTTTTATTAGAGCTGTCTATAGCATCCAATACAGAAGATAAAACTAATGTCTAATTTATAACTTTTGGAGTCCCAATTTTACTTTTTGCTTGTAGCTTTGCAATAAATTAACAATTTAATTTCTTTAAAGTGAATTGAGCCTAGATCATTTTGTATAATTTGGAGGGGATTTTTGTTTCATAAATTAGGGGAAAACACATAAGAATTAGTAGATCCTTGAATTTATATTTTATTGTTTCTGGAGAAATATGGATTTTATTAAGTCAATTCATGGGAAATTTAAGAATACTTATACTGAATATCTTGAACATTGCAGTTTTGGGGAAAAAGCACTGAAGAACATTTTATTTTCTCCTTTTCCTTTAAAAAAAACTTTTTTAAAGGAAAAAAGTCCTCATTCCCCCAACAAACCACAGTGACCAAATTAAGAATGAAATGATGACTTTCAGCTCCTTATATTTCCCAAATTTGTCAAGCTTTTAGAATACAGAATGCCTAGGAAGTACTATTCTTACCTGAGGGGATACTACTTTGGTTAGGGAGAAGTTAGGGTAATATTATTTGCTCACATCATGTATAGAATAGAATAATTTGAGTTCATTTATATTCTTATTTTTACAGTACTTTGCATGTAATATAGGCTACTTTAAGGATAATATTTTATTACTGTTCGAGATTCTTAATAGTTCATGTGTCAGCTTGCCTTTATACAGAAGTATATTTAAGTTGCTTTGACAGACTTTAAATAGCAAATGGGAAACACATAAATACAGCATTGATGTATTCTCTGTTGTCTTTTTTTTTTTTTTTAATCCCTAAGCAGTTGCAAGCATTTCTTACAATTTCCTATGCACAGAAATTCCCCCAAACACTGAAAAGCGTAAAAGCCTCAATCTCTGAAAGAAGCCCCAATGATACATCACTGAAAACATTTTTTTAAAGAAGTCACTGATTATAATGAACACAGCCTTTAATGGCAGTTTTCCCTCTCCTTTTCAGGAGAATGTGACAGAGTGTCATTAAGGTTTTAGAAGTGAAAGCTCCTGAGGAAAGGAGGATCCCTAGGACTACAATGATGCCCAGTATGTGGTCGTGGGATTCTCAGTTGGGCTCTTTTTAGGTTTTTAATCAGGTTGGAGAAGTGGGATGAGAGGAAGGAGTGGGAATAGACTAGAGCTTTGGGACACCTGTACACCAGAGAATTTTACTTTCTCATTGATTTTCCTAGATGTTGAATTTGTAGGATCTAATGTAGAAAGGCAAACCAAAGTCTAAATCTTTTGAGAGCCAGTAAACAAAATCAGCCCTAACTATTTATGTTTGGAAGCACATACTTCTTTTTTTGCATTTAACTTAAACTGTTTGGATATATTAAATCTGAAATTTCATTTAAATTGTAATTCCACTTCTCTGAGAGTATTGTTTTAACCTATTGTTGTTTTTATGGCGACAGTAATTGCCCTTGATGTATTCTGCAGGCCAATCAGATTGTATCACAAAAGAGGACAAATAATAAATGTGTGCCAGTAACAGCTATGTCTCAGCACAGGAACAGAAAAGCTTATTTTTGCATCAGACATTGAAGTAACATTCAGAAGACATTACAACATATATAAATACAATTCTTTTGTAGTGGGATGTAAGATAGGAACAGGTTATTTTTATGCATTCAGCCAAAATTTCCTACTTTTGGTTTCTTGAAAGGAACACTATAGACCTCATATTTAATAACTAACAACATCTGTGAAGTTTCTCTTCTTGATTTCTTGAAATTACAGTTTATGTACAATGCTTGAAGTTATTTTCCTGCTTAGTAAGTCATAACAGTGCTTCTGAACAGGTGTTCTTTCCTGTAAGTTGCCGTAGCATTGGAATTTTTTAGAGATGTGATTTATCTGTTTGAAAATCAGAAAGAAATTGCTAGAATATTTCAAATCTCTTTCTCAGTGAGAATAAATCCTTGTTTTCTACGTGAAATGATCATTCTGATCTTCATGTTACTTGGGATTTTTTTTAACACTCTTAAAGATGACATTGGTAAAGATAACTTTACTTTTTGACTTAGCTACTTGCATTTTATAAAAATTCTAACACCTTTATTGTTAAATCTCTAAAAATTCTTTTTCCTTTGGCTCTAAGGTGATGGTGGTGCTTTTTGAGCTCTGAATATAAATTTAGTACCTGTAGATTGTTTTTTGATAGACTTGCTGGAAGCTTAATGCCACAGTAACACTTAATTTTGTCATCTTATATCCCACACAAAATGAAAACCCCTGTGAACCCTTGTCCCTTTTTTAAAATGAAAAATTGAGACCAGTAGTTTATCAATCTGTGCAGGGAACCTGGGATTAAATCAGAACAAGGTAACAGTGATGGTAGTATATGCTGGAAAGAGTTTGAGAATTTATTTCCCCAGGTGCTGTAAAGAAAGATTATAAAATCTGAAGGGTCTTCAGAAACTTTATAGAACACATCATGAAAAATGTATGCATAGATTTCAAATTTTTTGTGCCAAAGTACAATTATCTTTTCATTTAATTTCCATGAACTTTTTTTTTTTTTTGACAGGTAGAGTGGACAGTGAGAGAGAGAGAGAGAGAAAGGTCTTCCTATTCCATTGGTTCATCCCCCAATGGCCGCTGCCCGTGCACCGCGCTGATCCGAAGCCAGGAGCCAGGTGCTTCTCCTGGTCTCCCATGTGGGTGCAGGTTTCCCATGGGTCTTCCCATGCGGAAAAGGAAGACCTCTGTCTCTGTCTCTTTCTCTCTGTCTCTCTCTCTCTCTCTCACTGTCCACTCTGCCTGTCAAAAAAAAAAAAAAATTAAACTTTTAGAATAATAATTAGGTTTACAGAAAAGTCACAGAGATAGTACAGAGAGTTCCCGTGTGCCCCACAGTTTTCCCTATAAGTTATTTTTCTCATAATTGATGACTCTATCCAGATACTTATTTAACTAAAAGTAATTTATTCAGGTTTCTTAGGTTGTTACCTAATGTTGTATTCTGGTCTAGGAACCCATCCAGGATGCCATATTATATTTAGTTATCAGATTTCCGTGTAATCCTCTTGGCTGTGACAGTTTCTCAGACCAAACTTAGTTTTTTGGTAACCTTTTCAGTTTTGAGGTGTATTGGTCAGGTATTTTGTAGAATGTTGTGATTTATCTGAAAATTTTTTTTTTTATGGTTAGACTTGGATTTTGGGTTTTTAGAGGCAGACCACAGAAATAAAGTGCCATTCTCATCACCATCTTACCAAATGTGAGTGCTGTCAGCATAACTTATCCCTGATAATGTCAGTCTTGATCACTTAGCTGTAGGGCTGGGTTCCTCTACTCTAAAGGTACTCTTTCCCCCTTTTCTTTCTTTCCTTTTTTTTTTTTTTTTTTTTTTTTTTGACAGGCAGAGTTAGACAGTGAGAGAGAGAGAGACAGAGAGAAAGGTCTTCCTTCCATTGGTTCACCCCCAAAATGGCCGCTACGGCTGGCGTGCTATGGCTGGCATGCTGTGCTGATCCGAAGCCAGGAGCCAGGTACTGCTTATTCCTGGTCTCCCATGCGGGTGCAGGGCCCAAGGACTTGGGCCATCCTCCACTGCCTTCCTGGGCCACAGCAGAGAGCTGGACTGGAAGAGGAGCAACTGGGACAGAATCCGGCACCCTAACCGGGACTAGAACCCAGGGTGCTGGCGCCGCAGGCGGAGGATTAGCCTAGTGAGCCGCAGCATTGGCCTCCCCCCCTCCCTTTTTCTTTCTGTACTGTGCTTTTTGGAAGGAAGTCACAATGCACATATTGTACCCACCCTCTACCCCTCCCACTCCCACTCCTGCCTTAGGTGATGTGCCCCACCTTCCTGAAGGTAGAAAATCTACAAAAAGTATCTGGAATTCTTCTACATCTGTGATTGTATGTTCTTCCCCAATCATTTATTATCTGTGTGGACTGGTGGTTTATAATCTAGTAATACTTTGGTCGTAATCCAATAATGTTTTATTTTGTTGCTTAAATCATTACAGCTTTGATCTTCAGGAGAGCTTTCAGTTGCCTCCTGTATGACATACTGCCATTTTTTAAAGCATTTCTTTATTTTCCTGGCAAGATACTAATGCATATTTCTTTCCCAGACCAAGAAGGAGCCCTGGTTCCTTTCATTGGAGAATTATAATAGAAACCAGTGTCTAGGCACTGAGTTTTTGTCTTCCTTCCTTCCTTCCTTCCGTCCGTCCGTCCGTCCGTTACAGGAAGAAAGGGAGATCTTCCATAAAAGTTGGTTTGCTCCCCAAATGGCTGCACTGCCTAGGGCTGGGCGCTGCAATCAGGAGCTCTGAGTTCCTGCTGGATCCCCCACGTGGGTGGTAGGGGTCTAGTCACTTGGCCATCTTCCACTGCTTTCCCAAGCGCACAAGCAGGGAGCTGGATCACTGCTCATATTCCTGTTGTGCCACAGTTCCTCATCCCCATTATCCCTTCTTTTTTTAGATTTATTTGAAATGCAGTTACAGAGAGAGGGAATGTCTTTACTTTTAATATAGATTAATAGCTATAATAGATTGAGCCAAATTATAGACATATTTGAATGATATACTTCCTACTAATACTGTGCACAATTTGGTGGCTAATTCAGAGTATAGCCACGTCCCATGATTTACAGGGAAAATTTTTGTCTATTTAGAAGTTGATCTAGATTTTTGTTTTGCTACGTCAATTTTAGCCTCTTTTTTGTATTAGGCTTGTTTTTGTTCTTCCCAGAGGTCTTTCAGACATATTTTGCTAGTAAGGAAACTTACTTTATAAATTTATTTGGTCTTTTTTTATTACTACTACTGTTATTATTGTTACTGTTTATTTGTTTATTTTTTTGAGAGGTAAAGAGAAGAGAGAGAAAGCTCCCATCTGTTGGTTCACTCCCCAAATACCCAGAGCAGCTGGGATTGGTCCAGACCAAAGCCAGGATCTGGGAGCTCAATCCAGGTCTTCCAAATACTTCAGCCATCACCTGCTGTCTCCCAGAGTGTGCATTTTCAAGAAGCTAGATTGGGAGTGAAGGCAAGACTTGAACTCGGGCACTCTGATAACAGTATGTGGGGCCCTGAGTGTCATCTTAACCTCTTGGCCAGCACCTGGTTTTATTTTTTAAAAAAAAGATATATTTATTTATTGGAAAGGCAAAGTTACAGAGAGAGAGAGACATAGAGATCTTCCATACACTGGTTCACTCCTCAAATGGACCCAACGTCCAGGATTGGGCCAGGCTGATGCCAAGAACCATGGGTGCAGGGGCCCAAGAACTTGGACCATCTTCCCCTGCTTTCCCAGGCCATTAGCAGGGAACTGGATCAGAAGTGGAGTAGCTGGGTCTCAAACCAACACCCATATGGGATGCTGGTGCTGCAGACGAAGGCTTAGCGTACTACACTGCAGCCCTGGCTCCTTGACTGATTTCTTTTTATTTATTTATTTATTTATTTATTTATTGACAGGCAGAGTTAGAGAGAGAGAGAGACAGAGAGAAAGGTCTTCCTTCCGTTGGTTCACCCCGCAAATGGCCGCTACGGCTGGCATTGCACCAATCTGAAGCCAAGAGCCAGGTGGAAGAGGAGAAACCGGGACAGAATCCAGTGCCCCAACTGGGACTAGAACCCAGGTTGCCGGCGTCTCAGGCGGAGGATTAGCCTAATGAGCCGTGGCACCGGCTTTAACTGGGGAGGTTACCTAAACCTTCAGTGTGATTTTCCCCCATTAATTATTGCAATTTTTTTTTGAATTATATGCAAAATGCATTGGGAACTAAGATTATATGGAAAATGTTATTTAACATTTTTTGGTAAACTGCCACAAAACAGAGTTATTAATAACTAAGCTCATGGAAGATATTTTAACACAGCCAGTGAGCTCCTGCCTCCCTTATTTATCAGTTTGAGTCCCTGCTGCTCTGTTTCTGATCCAGCTTCCTGCAGATGCATCCTGGGAAGCAGTGGCTGATGGCTCAGATGTTTGGTCTTCTACCACCAGTGTGGGAGACTGATAGGTAGGTCTGGATTCCTGGCTTGTCCTTTCTCATCCCTGGCTGTTAAAAGCATTTAGGGGCCGGCGCTGTGGCTTAAAAGGCTAATCCTCTGCCTTGCGGCGCCGGCACACCGGGTTCTAGTCCCGGTTGGGGCGCCGGATTCTATCCTGGTTGCCCCTCTTCCAGGCCAGCTCTCTGCTGTGGCCCGGGAAGGCAGTGGAGGATGGCCCAAGTGCTTGGGCCCTGCACCTGCATGGGAGACCAGGAGAAGCACCTGGCTCCTGCCTTCGGATCAGCGCAGTGCGCTGTCCGCAGCGGCCATTGGAGGGTGAACCAACGGCAAAGGAAGACCTTTCTCTCTGTCTCTCTCTCACTATCCACTCTGCCTGTCAAAAAAAAAAAAAAGTTGACATTTATATAGTTCATTTAACAATAACCTAATTGATTTTAAGTTTATAATAGTAATGATTAATTTTAATAGCAGTGTTTTATTGAATATGTTCTGATAAATAGTTCACTGTCCACTCTGCCTGTCAAAAATAAATTTAAAAAATTTAAAAAAAGTGCTTATAAAATAGAAATTTAAATTCATTAATTAGATCTCATGTTATCTAATAAGAATATTTAATCCTTGAAAACTTGCCATTGGTGTTCTGAGAAGTTGAAATTTACAGTTTTGAAAAGTCCTTGTTTTCAGATAATAGCTCTGTGAATTTCACCACATTGCAGATTCCAATCCATATATCTACCTAAAATGTACTCTTTGTTCCCTTTATATATACTTCAAGTATCTCATTAATTGGTGAGGTAAGAGTGTGAATTCAAAGAATATTTATTTCGCTGCCCCATCAGTTTATTTATTCAGTGCTATTCTTTGTTAGGCACTGAGGTACATACAAAGGTGCATAAGATTTATCCTGACCCATCAGAAGTATCACCATTGGTTCCATTTGTTGGTAGCAAAGTGACCCTAACTTTTCTTTGCATTTTGATTCTCCTTTTTGGTAGTTTGGCCATGATACTTTGTGGATATTAGCTGTTACTTTTTCTTTTTGCTTTATTTTGCTGGCAGGCTTGTTAAATATCTTAGGTAGGCTAAACATTGTAAGTAGCTTGGTTTTGTCCTCAGATCTGTTGATATATTTTTTTGGTTTAAGCTATGACTTGCTTTGTTTTCTCCTCTCTCTGGATTTTTCTGAATATTTATTTGAATTAAATTTCCTTTTTCTTTTGATTTATACCATTTTCATGAGTTTTTTCCAAATGTTTAGATTAACATTAGATACTTCATTTCTTTCTTTTTAATTTAATTTTATTTGAGCAGCAGCGAGAAGGAGAAAGCCCTCTCCCATTCATTGGTTCACTCCTCAGATACCCACAACAACCGTGGGCTGAAGAGTCAGTCCGCGTTTCCCGTGGTGGGTGGTGGGAACTCAGTTATCTGAGCCCTCACTGCTACTTCCCGGAGTCTGCATTAGCAAGATGCTGCAGTCAAGAGCTGGATCCTGTCATGGAATCCAGATACTCTGATGTGGGTCAATGCCAGGCTCAATGACTTCCCTACTTATATTTTCTTTCTTTTATTTTTTAATGGCCATTGTGGCTTAATGTTATTTTGTCTATAAAACAGACTGTTTGTTTTCTTGAACTTGTCTCCTAAAGGGAGAGATTATATTTTTTGAAAACTCTAAACATAGAGTACCTTATAGATTATTGTAGAGGTCTTTAGTAATATTTGCTGGATGGATTCTCTTCCGGAGTAAAATTTTTAAAAAATTCTTTATCATACCATAATAGGTAACCCAGACAACCAAAAAGAGGTTTAAAAATGTGGAGTCTTAAAAAGTTCATGGAAAGTGCTAGTTGTGAATAAACCGTGCATGGATTTCCAAAATTAGTTAGATCAGGATCCTGTGTTGTGGTCCAGCAGGTTGACACACTGCTTGAAATATCAGTATCCTGTAATGGAGTGCTGGTTTGAGTCTTGCTCCTGTGCTTGTGAAGGTAGCAGATGGCGACTCAGGAATGGAGTTCCTGGCTTTTGCCTGAGGCAGCCCTGGCTGTTGCAGCCATTTGGGGCATGAATCAGTGGATGGAAGATTTCTCTCTTTCTTTGTTACTCTGCCTTTCAAATAAATGAATAAATATTTTAAAAAATTTGTTGCACCAATATACATGTTAATTATATTTTTCCATGAGCATTTGGAAGTACCTTTATATCTCACATAAATAAAATTCAATGGATTAAATCAAAAGTCAAAAACACTTTAAAATAGCTCATTGTTAAAATGATGGCCACAGTTAACACTAAGATCTACTGCTAAGATCTATTGCTCTGGTAACTTAAAGTTTATGAACTTTTTAGTTATTTGGAATATTTAGATAGATATGACTTTACTGTCATCTTTTTTTCTCTGCATTTATTAAAATGGTAATACTGTCTCTTTCTTGCACCTTCAGATCAGTTGGTATGTATTTACCCACTTTACCAGTGTTCTGTTGTTAAAACATTCATTCATCCAATTTTAACAGCTTTATTATACCAAAGCATTTTGATAACTAAATTCCTGGCTCAAGGAGTTTGTAATACACTATAATGTTTGTCAAAATGTGGTCAGTGGACCCCTGTGGGTGCTACATGGTCAAAACTACTTTCATCATAATAAGATAGTATTTTCCCTTCATTATGTTGACATTTGCACTGAAAGTCCAGAAGCAATGGGGGGTAAACTACTGATGCCTTGGCAATAATCAGTGCTATGGCTCCAAACTGTACTAGTAATCATTTTATTCTTCACCACCACAAACTCAGTTTAAAAAGAAGAAAGCCAGTTTTTGGATATTGTATAATGAAACGTGTCAGTGTTGGAAGATCTTTATGATCCGTGAACTACAGTTTTCCATGACCAATGCATGATGTTACAAATTGTTTCAAGATACAAGTTAGACTAATTGATTTTTTTTTTTTAAACTTTTGACAGGCAGAGTGGACAGTGAGAGAAAGAGACAGAGAGAAAGGTCTTCCTTTGCCGTTGGTTCACCCTCCAATGGCCGTTGCGGCCAGTGCGCTGCCGCACTGATCCGAAGCCAGGAGCCAGGTGCTTCTCCTGGTCTCCCATGCAGGTGCAGGGCCCAAGGACTTGGGCCATCCTCCACTGCCTTCCCGGGCCATAGCAGAGAGCTGGCCTGGAAGAGGGGCAACCGGGACAGAATCCAGCGCCCCGACCGGGACTAGAACCTCGTGTGCCGGCGCCGCAAGGTGGAGGATTAGCCTATTGAGCCGCGGCCACTAATTGATTTTTAATGTTAACAGAACACATAAAGTTTCATTGATATAGTTGCATATTCTATATTTTAACTAAGTTATAGTAGAGTATTAAACAAGAATATTCAGTTATCTGAATAGCATATTTAAATGCTCTCTTTTGCAGCTACATGATTTTGAAAGCAGATTTTCATCACATCAGAATGACATTTCATCACAGACTGAATGTAGAAACAGAAACAAGAACCCAGCTGCATTTTATTAGCCTAGTCATTAATGATTAGTTTCTAAAAATGGAAACAATGCCACTCCTACTAAACATTTTTGAATAGTTACTCATAAAAATATTTACATTAACATAATTGGTTTATTATTAAATGAATTAATTTATGTTCAAAATTACTTTAGGTTTTTTTCATGTGGTAAAATCTTGATAAGTATAATTCACATAAAAAAAACTTGTAGGGGCCGTCATTGTGGTACAGCAGGTAAAGCCACCACCTGGCAAGCCAGCATTCCCATATGGGATGTGCCCCAGCTGCTCCACTCTCAATTCAGCTCCCTGCTAATGACCTGGGAAAGTAGTAGAAGATGGCTCAAGTGTTTGGGCCCTTGGCCACCCACATGGGAGACCTGAAGAGGCTCCTGGCTCATGGCTTTGGGCTAGCCTAGCCCTGGTCATTATGTCTATGTGGGTAGTAAACTAGTGGATGGAAGATCTCTTTCTTTCCATCTCTCTCTGTAACTGCCTTTCAAATAAATAATCTTAAAAAGAAAACACTTTTGGGATACTTAATTTTTTTTGTTTGTTTTATGATCTATTTTATTTATTTAAAAGACAAAGTTACAGAGAGAGGTAGCACCAGAGAAAGAGAGAGGTCTTCATCCACTGGTTCACTCCTCAGATGACTGCAATGGCCAGAACTGAGCTGATCTGAAGCTGGGAGCTTCTTCCAGGTCTCCCACGTGGGTGCAGGGGCCCAAGGACTTGGGGCTGTATTCCACTGCTTTCCCACGCCATATCAGAGAGCTAGATCAGAAGTGGAGCAGCTAGGACTCAAACTGGTACCCTTATGGGGTGCTAGCACTGGAGGCTGGGCTTTAACCTGCTGCTCCACAGCGCTGAGCCCTACTTAGTTATTTTTAAGAATGTGGAAGGGCCCTGAGATCATAAAAGTTCTATATCCAGTAATCTAGTATATGCACATAGGCCCCAATACAGGATATTTGAATACAGTAATAATTCGAATATGATAATTAATAATTATATAATTTTTTTGTCCTCAGAGAAGAGGGAGTTTATCTCTTGAGAGGAAGTCAAGATTTGCTGAGATAAGTAAATATTAACCTATGGCATTTTTGAAGATAGGGAGGGGAAAATATTTTAAGATAGAATTGAACAAACGCTGTTCTTTGCAAACGATAAAATGAGTAGACAATACAAGTTCTTCTCAAACCCTTCCAAAGACAAGAGGGGATACTTTCAGATTAATTTTATGAGACCAATATTACAAACCCAGACAAGGAAACTAAGAAACTAAAAGACAGTATTTCTGATGAACATAACTGCAAAATTCTCAACAAAACACTAGCAAACCAAATCCAGTAACACATTTAAAAGGTTATACTCTGTGATAAGGTGGGATTTATATCTGGTATGCAAGAATGGATCAACACATGCAAATCAATAAATAAGATATATAACACTAATAAAAATTACATCATCATCTCATGCAAAAACCCCTCACATTTGATAAAATCCAGCATCTTTTTGTGATAAGAATTCTCAATGATTTAGGTATAGAAAGATCACACCTCAACTTAATAAAGGTATTATATGACAAGCCCAGAGCTAATAGTATACTCAGTGGTGAAAAGCTGAGCACTTTTTCTATAAAATTAGGAACAAAACAAAGATGCCCACTCTCACCACTTCTGTTTAATATGCTACAATTCTTAATATCAATTAGTCAAGAAGGAAAAATGTGTTTAAATTGTGAATAAGTAAAATTACCTGTTTGCACATCTTGTATCTTGAAAACTATGATGAATCTACCACAAAACTGTTAGAAATAATAGATGAATTCAGTAAAATAGCAGGCTACAAATAATTATATAAAAATCAGCTGTTTCTGTACAATAATTATCTGAAAAAAATTGAAACAGTTCTATTTATAATAGCATCAAAAAGAATAAAATGCATAGCAATAAGTTTAACCAAGGAGATAAAGATCTGTACACTGAAAAATAAACCCCTGGTGAAAAAATTGAAGAAGACACAAATGAATGGAATTATATCCCACGTTAGTGGATTGGGAGACTTAATTTGTTGCAGTGTTCAAAATTCTTAAATTATTCCATAGATTCAAGACAATTCCTATCAGCCTGCCAGTGACGTTTTTCACAAGAAATAGAAAAAAATAAGGCCGGTGCCGCGGATCACTAGGCTAATCCTCCGCCTTGTGGCGCTGGCACACCAAGTTCTAGTCCCGGTCAGGGCACCGATCCTGTCCCGGTTGCCCCTCTTCCAGGCCAGCTCTCTGCTATGGCCAGGGAGTGCAGTGGAGGATGGCCCAAGTGCTTGGGCCTTGCACCCGCATGGGAGACCAGGAGAAGCACCTGGCTCCTGCCATCGGATCAGCGCGGTGCGCCGGCCGCAGCGCACCAACCACGGCGGCCATTGGAGGGTGAACCAACGGCAAAAGGAAGACCTTTCTCTCTGTCTCTCTCTCACTGTCCACTCTGCCTGTCCAAAAAAAAAAAAAAAAGAAAAAGAAATAGAAAAAAATAATATAGAATTTGTGTGCAATAACTGAAGACCCAAAATAGCCAAGCTGATCTGGAGAAAGAACAAAGCTAGACAAATCACACTGCTTGATTTCAAATTATGGTATAAAGCTATAGTAATAAAAAAAAGTATATGTTAGCGTAAAAACAGATGCATAGAGAAGTGGTATGCTTAGCTCAGAAATAACCCACTTAAATAGTCAAATGATCTTTGACTTTAAAGGCACCAGGATTGCTCAATGGGGAAAGGATAGGCTCTTCAGTAAATAGTGTTGGGACCACTGGATATCCACATGCAAAAGAATGAAAATGGACCCTTGTACCACATCCAAAAGTTAATTCAAAATGAATTAAACTTAAGACTTGAGACTAAAAATGTCAGGAAAGGCTCCTTGACATTGGTCTTGGCAGTGAATTTTTGATATGACAACAAAAACAAAGATAAAATAAGTGGAACCACATGAAGCTCAAATTTTTGCTTTTTAAAGATTTACTAATTTATTTGGAAGTCACAGTTACAGGGAGTGAGGGAAGGAGAGAGGGAGAGAAAGAAATCTTTTTTTTTTTTTTTTTTTTTTTTGACAGGCAGTGGATAGTGAGAGAGAGAGAGACAGAGAGGAAGGTCTTCCTTTTTGCCGTTGGTTCACCCTCCAATGGCCGCTGCGGACGGCACATCTCGCTGATCTGAAGCCAGGAGCCAAGTGCTTCTCCTGGTCTCCCATGCGGGTGCAGGGCCCAAGGACTTGGGCCATCCTCCACTGCCTTCCCGGGCCATAGCAGAGAGCTGGCCTGGAAGAGGGGCAACCGGGATAGAGTCCAGCGCCCCAACCGGGACTAGAACCTGGTGTGCCGGCGCCGCAAGGCGGAGGATTAGCCTGTTAAGCCACGGCGCCGGCCGAGAAAGAAATATTGCATCCACTGGTTTACTTCCCCAATGGCCACAATGACCAGAGCTGGGTCAGGCCGAAGCTAGGAGCTCCAGGTCTCTCATGTGGGTGGCAGGAGCTAAACATACAGGCCATCTTCCACTGCTTTTTCCCAGGCCATTGTTAGGGAGCTGGATCAGAAGTGAGAAAGCCAGGAGTGATACGGATGCTGGCATCATAGGCTGTGGCTTAACCCTGTTACATCACAGGACCAGCCCCAAAGCTCAGGTTTTAATGAAGAGTTAATCTGTGGTATGGGAGAAAATATCTGTATATAAGAGGTAGGGGGCTAATATTGGAAATATGTAATAGACTCATAGACCCCAGTAGGACAAATCAGATAACCTGATTTAAAAATAGACTAAGGACCCTAATAGATACTTTCACAAAGAAGATACAGAAATGGCTTTAAAGATATATGAAATCACTAATCATCAGGGAAATGCAAATTAAAGCCACAAGGAGATACCACTTCACATATGCTAGGATGGCTAGTATCCAAAAGTTAAATGGTGTTACGATGTAGAGAAAAGAGAATGTTTGCATATTGTTGGTGGAATTGTAAATTGATACAGCGATTATGGAAAATATTATGAGTATTCCTCACAAAACTAGAACTACCATATGTTCCAGCAATCCCACTTTGGGGTATATATTCAAAAGAAATGAAATTACCATCTTCAAGAGATAGTTGCACTTCTGTGTGCATTGGAATATATAGCACATACTTTGGCAAGCATGTACTTCAAGTGAAGTGTAAGTGAATGGGTAAACTTCAGCATGCCTACTAATGATCATTTACTGTTCTGTGGCATCAATATGCTTTATACAACAAATTGAGAATATTGTTCACTTAAATTAGTAGATTAAGTAAAGATTTGTTCAGAAAGTTTTTATTTTGAAATTTTGAGAGTCTAGGCAAAATCCGTGGATAGAAACTAATAAAAATGCTCCAAGGAGTGGAGTGTGTGTGTTTTCCCCACTTTCTATCTCCCAAATATTTAGGGGTGTTAGAGTCCCAAGAAATTTTTTTGGTTTTAAGTACTTAGCACCCCATTGAATAAGAACTTGTGGATAAGACAGATTTAATGAGTGAGTCAGTTTGGGGTGGGGGTGAAAACTAAAAATGGATTGTTTATCAGTGGTGGTGGTCAAATAAAGCACAGTGTGGGAAAAATGTGTAAGGAGTATTTGGCAGGAATATGGAGGGGAGTAATTGTGTAGAACATGTTTGAGGGACTCATTTATATGACATCTCCCCTATGAGATTTGTACCTTTTATCTTGAATCTTTTGTTAATAAACATAGCAAATGAATATGTTTAGTTAATGTGGAAACAAGTATTTTCTCTTTCTGGAGTAGACTAACATATTATATACTATATTGATACATAAATTATAAAATGACCCATCCTTGGATGAATGCTTTTGTACAGAATGTATGAAAGATCAAGAATGGGCAGCCAATAGTTTTTTGCCATCTTGCTTCAATTGGCAACAAAATAGTTTGGTGAATAAAATTAAGCTACTTTTCTTTCTGTAGCATATTAATTGTATTATAGTGTGGCATAACCACTTTCAATGCAATCCTCCTAGTCTTGGAACAGCAGCCAATTCCAGGTATTAAGAGAATTAGGTTACTTTGCCTAGTGGCACAAAAACTACCTAAGGTATTAAATCATTGGCTTGTCTATTTGGAGCTCAGTCAGAAATAAAGTTTAGAGATAAAAGTTGATTTGCATGCTGTTCACATTTATTTATGAATAACAGGTGAAGTTTTTCTCTTTCTTTCTGATTGATGTAATCCTTTTTGAAACAGATTTTTCATTTGCTGTTATGTCCAGAGGAGCAGAATTTTAATAAAATTTGGGATAAAGACTAAATTCAGGATTCTACTACAATAACTTGATGCTACTGGCTGTGAAAATGTTTTAATCTGTCTGCAAAATATTTAAGCAAATATTAAAATGTGCTTTCCTAACAATGATATAATTGTATAATTATATAAGTAATAATAAGAAACTAGTTTGATCAGTTAGCTATTAGAGATGATGTTAGTATGTCAGTGATTTTTTTTTTTTTTTTTTACAATCTTCTGGAAAAGTTTTCATTTTTTTTTCCCAAGCTCTGATGGTCTCACGAAAATCTTTGCTTTTTTGTTTCAGTGCCCATTGTTGTTACATTTTGAAGCTACAAAAATGGAGACATTTTGGTTCTGTAGAATTTCTGTAAAAACGTGCTCTACAATTTCTGCCAACATTATGGCGGAAACAATTGCTTTAGAGTACAGAAAACAGAATCGTTTCTTAGGGTTTGTGTCTTAGACAAGTACAAAATGGAGTAAAGAATGCAATAATTAACTAGAGGCAACTTATTTATGATGTGGACTATGTTCAGAACTTAATGTTTAACTCAAAAAATTTAAATGTCTTTTAAATCACTAAGAGATTCCTTAAACATAAAACATTAGAAGTGCCTTGTGGCAGATGTTTGGGCTAGAGATTGTGATACTGGTTGGGATGCCTCTATTTTTTACAAGAACACGTGAGTTCAGGTCTTGGCTGTGCTCCTGATTCCAGCATCCAACTAATATGCATTGTGGGAGGTAGCAGGTGATGGCTTAAGTAAAAGTTGAATCCCTACCACCCAGATAGGAGATCTGGATTGATTACCCAGCTTTTGACTTCAGCCTGGCCCATTGTAGACTTTGAGAGACTAAACCAGCAGTTGGGATGATTCTCCCTCTGTTGATCTCTCTATGCCTCTCAAATAAATAAATAAAAATTAAAAGCAATTGTGGTCTTCTGTGGTATACTTTACAAAGTATCACTGTGTAAGAATGTGGCAGTGAAAAGACCCTAAAAGATTATCTGTTCCAGAGTTTACCAAATTGATTCTATATCAGATTTAACAACCTGTTTTCATGATCTATCCCAGAGCTAATGAATTAAGAATCTGTTCAGGTAAAGCCTTGGAATCTGTATTTTAACAAATCTCTCTGTATTACACTGGCACAGATTGATTGGAAACGACTGCCTCAAAGCTCATGCTCTCATTTTTAGTTGAAAAATCTCAGGCCCTACGGAGATAAGTGACATATCAATGTACATTTAGTACAGTTCTCTTTGCATGACTGCTAAAATTTACAGAGTATTGTGAGCTCAGATCATAATAGCCACAAAACTTTTACCTGGTGAAGCATGTGCAAATGCCTCTAAAAGCAAGTATTTCTGCATGTGACCCTTCCAGACATTGCCATGGCAGACAGCATTTCTTGAGCTACTTGTAGCAGGTGGACATTAAATTCATAAAAAGAAAGGTAAACCAGGTATTTCCTCCTTAACATTAATATCTTTTTTAAAAAAATCACCTGGAGGAGTGGCGCTGTAGCATAGTGGGTAAAGCCACCACCAGCAGTGCCGGTATCCCATATGGGCACTGATTTGAGTCCGGAACTGGCTGCTTCACTTCTGATCCAGCTCTCTGCTATGACCTAGAAAAGCAGTAGAAGGTGGCCCAAATCCTTGGGCCCCTGCGCCCACATAAGAGACCAGGAAGAAGCTCTGGGCTCCTGGCTTCAGATGGACTCAACTCCGGGTGTTGCAGCCATCTGGGGGTGTGAACCAGTGGTTGGAAGACCTCTTTCTCCTCTCTACCTCTCTCTATTACTCTTTCAAATAAATAAAATATATCTTTTAAAAAAATCATCTGGAGTGCTTTATTATTTATTTATTTTACTTTGAAAGAGTTACAGAAGGGGAGAGACAGATCTTCCATCCATTGGTTTACTCCACTGATGGTGGTAATGGGCAGTGCTGGGACAGGCTGATACCTGGAGCAGCCAGGGCCCAAACCAGCGTCCATATGGGATGCCAGCATTGCAGGCTGCAACTTTACCCACTACACCCAACACCGGTCCCTAGCATTAATATCTTATGAAAAAAAATGATTAGATACTTCAGAAAGTTGTAGCATCAATATCAGAAAATAGCTCTGAATGAAAACCTAAGAGTGAAATGTGTAGATGGCTGTTAGCAAAGTGGTAGTACTATAGTAAGCAGGTTTAAGGTGTAACCGACATACTGAACACATTTAAAACGTGTAATTTGATTTATTTTGAAATATGTATATATAAAGGAGCCCATCAGCTATAACCAAAATAATGAACATAACTGAAACCTCCAGAAGTTTCCTTTGACCCCTTTGTGATCCTTGTCTTTTGCCTCTCTACCCTCCTTCACCCCAAGAAACTTGTTTTTAATTTGATATTGTTTCATTTTATTTCAGTGGAATCATACTTAGGAACTTTCTTTGGAAATAGAGAAGGGCTGGCTTTTTTAAGTCAGCATAATTTTAAAATTCAGCAAAAAGGTAGCAGCTATAAATACTTTTTACTTGCCTTATATCGATTGCATATATACCAGTTTGCCATTGACTGTTGATGTACATTTGGATTGTTTCCAATTTTTAACTATTATAAATGGAACTACTAAAACATTTTAGTACTAATCTTTGTATGGACATTATACTTTGATTTTGAGTAAATAACTTGGAGTGGAATGACTGAATCAAAGGTACATGTAAGTTTATATGTTGAAGAAAATATCAGTTCCTGTTTTCTGAAGTGGTTTTACTCTTTTAAAAATTTCTTTTGTCTTTGCGCGGATAGAGAAGTATACGAGACTTGAGTTCCTCCATCATTGTTGACACTTGTTATGGTCAGTCTTTTTTTAAGATTTATTTATTTATTTGAAAGAGTTACACAAAGAGAGGAGAGGCAGGGAGAGAGAAAGAAAGGTCTTCCGTCCGATGGTTCACTCCCCAATTGGCCACAATGGCCGGTGCTGTGCCAGTCCAAAGCCAGGAGCCAGGAGCCTCTTCTGGGTCTCCCATGCGGGTGCAGGGACCCAATAACTTGGGCCATCTTTCACTGCTATCCCAGGCCATAGCAGAGAGCTGTATTGGAAGTGGAGCAGCCGGGTCTTGAACCGGTGCCCATGGGATGCCAGCGCTTCAGGCCAGGTTAACCCGCTGCGCCACAGTGCCAGCCCCTATAATGTCTTGAAATCAGATAATCTTAATTTTGTGACTTTTTCTCTTTTTTAAATTACCTTTGGCTATTCTAGGTCCTTTGCATTTCTATATGAATTTTAACACCAGTCAATTTCTTTGAGAAAATGTAGTGGAGATTTAGTTGGGATTGTGTTAAATATCTGTATCAGTGTATCAATTGAGAATTGACATGATAAAAATATTTAGCATTGCATCCCATGAACAATATATATTTCTATTTAGTTAGACTTTCTTTAATTTCTCTCAACAATATTTTGTAGTTTTAGTGTACAGGTCTGTCAGATTTACCCTAAAATATTTTGTGTTTTTGATGCTATTGTAAATGATGCAATTTTAAAAATTCAGTTTCTTCTTCTTTTTTTTTTTTTGACAGGCAGAGTGGACAGTGAGAGAGAGAGAGACAGAGAGAAAGGTCTTCCTTTGCCGTTGGTTCACCCTCTAATGGCCGCCGCGGTAGCGCGCTGCGGCCGGCGCACCGCGCTGTTCCGATGGCAGGAGCCAGGTGCTTCTCCTGGTCTCCCATGGGGTGCAGAGCCCAAACACTTGGGCCATCCTCCACTGCACTCCCTGGCCACAGCAGAGAGCTGGCCTGGAAGAGGGGCAACCGGGACAGGATCGGTGCCCCGACCGGGACTAGAACCCGGGGTGCTGGCGCCGCAAGGCGGAGGATTAGCCTGTTGAGCCACGGCGCCGGCCAAATTCAGTTTCTAATATGCTAATATACAGAACTATAGTTGTTTTTTTATATTGATATTGATTGCTGTAACTTTACTAAAATTACAAGCATATTTCAAAAAGTTCATGGAAAAGTTTACATGGAATTTTAAAATTTTTGCACCAAAATAGACATTTTTTTTCAAGATTTTATTTATTTCATTTGAGAGGTAGAGTAACAGACAGTGAGAGGAAGAGACAGAGAGGAAGGTCTTCCTTCCATTGGTTCACTCCTCAAATGGCCGCAACAGTGGCTGAAGCCAGGAGCCAGGCACTTCTTCTCGGTCTCCCATGTGGGTACAGGGGCCCAAGGACTCAGGCCATCTTCTACTGCTATCCCAGGCCATAGCAGAGAGCTGGATTGGAAGTGGAGCAGCTGGGACTAGAACTGGTGCCCATATGGGATGCTGGAGCTGCAGATGGAGGATTAGCCTACTGTGCCCCCCAAAATTCTATTTTCCTATGAACTGTCTGAGGTATTGTCATATTTTAGTTCCTGTTATTTCTTCAAGTTCATTTTTCTTATGCCATGTCTTATCTCATTAATTCCATCCAGTATTTTTTTTTGTTTTTTTTGAGAGGCAGAGAAAGGGAAAGAGAGCCCCAATCTGGTTTACTCTCCAAATGCCTGTGATTGTTGGATCACACCCCTCCACCCTCATCTCCGTTACTGTGGCCATGTCTGAACTGAGGCTGAAGTCAGGAATCAAGACATCAATTCAGATCTTCCGTGTGGGTAGCAGGAACCCAGTTACTTGAGCCATCTACCTTTCAGCATCTGCATCAGAAAGCTGGAGTAGATACAGGCATGGAATCCAGACACTTCAATATGAGAAAAAGATGTCTTAACTACTAGGCCAAATACTGCCCCCATTCAATGTGTTTTTTATTTCAGATTTTATTTCAGATATGTGTAAAATTTCAGAAGTTTGATTTGGGTCTTCTTAACATCTTCCATGTCTGTACTTTACTTTTTCATAATAAAGAATACAGTTATAACAGTTTTTAAATTGTTCTCGTCTCCTAATTTTAGCTTTTGTGTCAAGTCTGGGTTGGCTTCAGTTGATTGATTTTTCTCCTCATTATGAGTCATATTTTCCTGCTTTTTTGCTTGCCTTGCAGTTTTTGAATAGAAGTCATACATTATTAATTTTAACTTGTTTAGTGCTGGTTATTTTTATGTTCTTATAAATCTATTTGAGTTTTATTCTGGGATAAAATTAAATTACTTAAATATTGATATTTTGGGTCCTGCTTTTAAGATTTGTTAAATAGAAACAGGAATGTGTGTTGCTAAGTATTCCTCACTACTGAAGCAGATTCTCCATAGTGTTCTATATAAAACACCATGAATTAAAGAGATTTAATGTCTGATTGGTGGAAAGAAGCACTGTTCCTATCCTTGTGTGAATACCTGGTAACTAATCTTTTGTTGTTGTTGTTGTTTATTTGAAAGAGCTAAGAGCTACAGAGAGAGGAGGAAAGATGGTGAAAGATCTTTGATCTGCTGGTTCACTCACCAGATGACCACAGTGGCCAGGGCTGGGACACACTGAAGCCAAGAACTTCTCCTGGGTCCCACATTGGGTGGCAGGGGCCAAGCACTTGGGCCATCCTCCTCTGCTATTCCCAAGCCATTAGTAGGGACCTGAGGAGCAACTGGGATATTAACCGGCACCTATATGGGATGCTGATGTAACAGGTATCGGCTTTACCAGCCATGCTACAGTACCAGCTCCAAAGTATTTAGTACTTTTGGATAATTCTTTCCCTATCCTCAGCTGATTTTCTTATACATGTACTGAATACTCATGAATATTCAGTGAGACCTTTTGGAGATCTGTGGGATTGTTGCTGTGTGTAGTTCTTTCCCCTTCATTACTGAATCTTTCAGATTAATTTGCCTTGGCTTCTCTCTCTCTTTTTAAATGTAGGCTGTTTTTTTTTTTTTTTTCTTTTCTTTTTTTGAAAGCTTTGTTCTTTTTTTTTTTTTTTTTTTTTTTTTTTACATTTATTTTATTTAGCTGAAAGGCAAAGTTACAGAGAGGGAGAGAACAGAGAAAGAGTGATCTTCCATCTGCTGGTTCACTCCCCAAATGGCCACAACAGCTGATCGGATCTGATTCTAGGAGCCAGGAGCTTCCTCCAGGTCTTCCACGTGGCTGCAGGGGCCCAAGTATTTGAGCCATATCCTGCCACTTTCCAGGGTGCATTTAGCAGGGAGCTGGGTTGGAAGTGGAGCAGATGAGACTCAAACTAGTGCCCATATGGGATGCTGGCTGCAGGTGGAGGCTTTACCAGCTACTCCACAGTGCCAGTTCCTGGTCTCCCTCCTGCTAAACTGTAGGAGTTAATCAGTCAGCCTGGGGTCTTGTTCCCTATTCTATTGCCCGGAAATTCTGGAGGTGGTAAGCAGAGGGCAGTGGTAGTGTTGATCCAGCTTTCTCAGGTATGATTGTTGTCTATTACCTGATGTCCAGTGTCATAAATAGTGTTGTTTTATATGTTTTGTCTGGTTTATTTTTTTGGTGGTTTCAGATGGGGCCAGAAATCTGATCCCTGTTAATTTATCTTAGCTAAAAGTGGAAGTCTGGTAAACATTCCTTTAAAAAATTTTGTTATTTATTTGAGAGAAAGGGAGAGAGCACCCCTACCATCAGTACCACTGGTTTACTACTTCAATGCCTATAACATCTAGGACTAGACTAGGCTGAGGCTGGGAGCTAGAAACTCAGTGTGGGCCTCCCACATGAGTGGCTTCAGCATCACCTGTTGCCTTACGGGCTATATATTAGAAGCTGGATTCAGAAGCAGAGCTGAGATTTGGACCTTGCTACTCCAATATGGTATTACAGGTATCTCAAGCAGCCTCTTAACTGCTAGGGCAAACACCTGCTGCTGGTCCTTTCTCTCTCTCTCTCTCTTTTTTGACAGGCAGAGTTAGAGAGAGAGAAAGGTCTTTGTTCTATTGGTTCACCCCCAAAATGGCCGCTATGGCCAGAGCTACGCTGATCTAAAGCCAGGAGCCAGGTGCTTCCTCCTGGTCTCCCATGCGGATGCAGGGGGCCAAGCACTTGGGCAATCCTCCACTGCCCTCCCGGGCCACAGTAGAGAGCTGGACTGGAAGAGGAGCAACTGGGACTAGAACTGGTGCCCATATGGGATGCCGGCACCGCAGGCAGAGGATTAACCACGTGAGCCACGGCGCCAGCTCCTGGTCCTTACTCTTGATTTGAGTATAGTAATTTTTTTTTTTTTTTTTGTGGGAAAGTAGATCAAAAGTTTATTTTGGTGCAAAAAATTTTGAAATCCACATATACAGGGATCTTCAAAACTTTCATGGAAAATGAATATTATGAAAAAAACTATGAATGAATTTCAGAAAAAGTGTGCCCAAATACGCTTCTCTCTCTCTTTTTTTTTTTTATTAAACTTTTATTTAATGAATATACATTTTCAAAGTATAGCTTATGGGTTACAATGGCTTCCCCCTCCCAAAACTTCCCTCCCACCCGCAACCCTCCCCTTTCCTGCTCCCTCTCCCCTTCCAATCACATCAAGATTCATTTTCAATTCTCTTTATATACAGAAGATCAGTTTAGTATATATTAGGTAAAGATTTCAACCGTTTGCCCCCATATAGCAACACAAAGTGAAAAAAATACTGTTGGAGTACTAGTTATAGCATTAAATAAGAGTGTACAGCACATTAAAGACAGAGATCCTATAAAATATTTTTTTAAAAAAAATTAATTTTCTATGCCATTTCCAATTTAACACCAGGTTTTTTTTTTTTTTATTTCCAATTATCTTTATATACAGAAGATCGATTCAGTATATAATTAGTAAAGATCTCATCAGTTTGTACCCACGCAGAATAGTATAGTAATTTCTTAAGGTTTTATTTTGTGTTGTAGGTGGCATTAATTATTTTACCTATTTTTCTGAACATTTATATATTCGTATGCCTAAAAGCTTAGTTAAAAAACTACTTACGGGAAAAAGGGAATTGACTACATTTGGGATCCACTTATGTTTTGGCGTGTTCAGTATGTTCTCCAAATGCCTAGTAATATAAAATGACAAAGAAATTGTACATGTTTGAAGAATCAGTTCATTTTTAGTGGCCCAGTACCCTTCTTGTATCCTGAGACATCACTCTGATCTTGTGCAGTTTATGTAGCAGATTTTTGAACTATTAAATTCAGACCCCTGAATTATGTTGTGAGAATTGAGAGCCCCAGCTAGACTTTGCCAGATTCTTATTTTCCTGCATGTAGGGATAAAAACATGAGATTGATAGAGATAAACAAAAAAGCAGGATTTATTGTAAGGTGAAGGAATAGTTACGCTCGGGCATGTGGTGGGGTTTGGTGGGAGCAACCTTAAGAGAGTGAATTCCTCCAACCTAGACTAGGGTGGTCCTTTTTTTGGGATGAGGGGTGAGGCTGCAGCATACATGGTATTCTCAAATAAGGTGGCATGGCACATGGTACCTAATGGAAAATGAGATTTAGTGTCATGATGAGTGGCTGTGTCTAATCTTCAGCCATGTTTACTCTGTATGGAATGTGATAGGATTCGGGTAGTGTGCATGGCGTGGGTGTTGGCGATCCTTAGCTCCTTGTCCCTCACTGACTCCCTGCATGTTCCATGTCAGTCAGGATACTGCTTAGAGTATATTTAAATGTGTCTGGGTCTACTAGGATGTACTCTTCTTACATTCTTTTTTGAGATTTATATCAACTCAAGCAAAGCAGTCCATTGATGTCAACTATTTTTTGGCCACAATTCTGGTACTCTGGCAGAAGCTTTTCCCAAAAACCCACAATTTTTTTTTGCTATGAGAATGGGACCTTACTAGGAGACCTACCTGCTAGGGGTCAGTGGTCATCTTGACAGGTGTTTGGAAGATTTTTGAAATTCATACGTCTTTTGCCAACAGATGTCTTTCAGCTCCTCTGTTGGTGTAGCTGGATGTAGCTCCAGTGGGAATTTCCCTATGGATGCTTGAATCTTAACTCTGATTCCCCTGGTAATCCAGCAATGCTGATTTTACAATTTAAGAGCTTTCTGAAATTCTTTAATATAAATTTGCTATTTTTAAGGTGACTTTTTTAACATGGGGTTTTTATTTTGTGTATATACCTGCAGTCTTTGGGCACAATAAATTGTAAAGAAAATTTCTAAATTCTGAAAGTTATTTCTCATTGATTTCAGTTAGAGATATCTTTATCTTGAGAAATTTTGAAGGAGTGGGGTCTGGAGCAAAGTCACTGTGGCTCCTGATCCTTCAGTTTGTCTTGTCATGCCTTGGTGTCCTGCTAACTTCTTGCCATATTTAATGATGAGAGTGTATTAGTAAGCAGTCTGTTACACACTCATGTTTCTGTGTCTGCTTAGGGTATACATTTGCAATGTTGGGCACTTGATGAATAAAGAACTAATTTGTTTATTAAGGAAATAAAAGACTATTGTGATGCTTAATTTTATGTTGTCAACTTGACTGAGCTAAGGGATAAAATGATGGAGGTCTACTGTATTTCAGGATGTGGCTAGGAGTGTTTCCAGAATACATTAGCATTTGAATTTGTAGACTCTGCAGAGATCACAGTCATCTATGTGGATGGACATCCTCCTGGCTCCTGAGGGACTGAATAGAACAAAAAGATGGGGGAAGGGTAAAATTAACTTTCTCTTCTGGGCCTGGAGCAGCCTTCTGCTGCCCTTGGACATTGAATCTTGTTGGTTTTGAGCCTTCCCTTTTGAACTGGGGCTCACATCATTGCTTGCCGGCTGTTTCCCTCACTCCCTCCATCATTGTACTATTCTTTGCAATTTTCTACATTATTGAAAATTTTCATAATGTTGGGAAAAGAAATATAAACTTACTATTTAACATTTTTTAAGAGTTGCTCTTTTAGTGTTCATACTTTTAAAATAGTTTAACCAGTTATGCTGGAAACCTTTCTCAAATACCATCACATAATTATGCCAATAATACTAATATTTGTGAACATTCATGGATAAATTATTTCCAAGTATTTTTTCTTAATTTAAAATACAGAGTGTTTTAGTGGTTCATGAAATACTAGGGGCATTTGTATTGTAATTTTTTTAAATGGATTTATTTATTAAAAGGCAGAGTGACAGAGAAGAAAGTAGGATAGAAGGAAGTAGGGGGAGAGAGAGATGGAGATATATATATTGATCTGTCACTGGTTTACTCCCCAAATGGACAGATTTTGGCTTGGCCAAAGCCAGGAGCCAGAAACTGTGTCCTGGTCTCCCATGTGATTGCAGGGGCCCAAGTACTTGGTCTGATTTGGTACCTTCTCAGGCATGTTAGTAGGAAGCTGCATTGGAAACAGAGCAGCCAGAACTCAGACCAGCACTCCAATATGGAATGCTGCATTGCAAACGGTGGTGGCTGAACGTGCTGTGCCATGCCACTGGCCCTAGTATTTTTACTTTTCATAGAAGTTTTTTTTAATGAGCGATGGCTTGAATGAACAGTGTATTTTAATGGTATAATAAGTTTTATTGTAGTTGAGACTTCACTGTTAGTTTTTTTAAAATTTTTTTCTTTATTTGAGAGACTTAACCAAATGCCCTTAACTGCTAGAGTTTTTGAGGCTGAAGCCAGGAGCTGGAATACAGTCCAAGTCTCCGAAGTGGCTGACAGGGTCACAATTACTTGAGCTATCACAGTTGTCTCCCAGTGTTGCATGAGCAGGAACCGGAGTCAGGAGCCACTGCTGGGAACAGAACCAGGTACTCTGATGTAGAATGCAGACATCTTAACGACTGGTTTAAATGCCTACTCACTGATTGTTCATTTTGAAGATCTAAAAATTTTTTTCTGAGTACCTTCTCTTTCAACTTGTCAAAACTCTGCAGAATGATTATGAAAGTGTCCATTAAGCAGAATAAGAAGAAACACATGCAGTTTACATTAATTTACTATTTAAATAGTGTTTTGTCTTGTGAGTACTATGGAACTTTATGGAAAAATGTGATACAAAATTAATATTTTTAAGGTATTTGCCATAAAATTCATTCTTCTTAAAAAGATATCTCTGGGGTCGGTGCTGTGGTGTAGCGGGTAAAGCTGCTGCCTGCAGTGCTGACATCTCTCATGATGCCAGTTTGAGACCCGGCTGCTCCACTTCGGACCCAGCTCTCTGCTATGGCCTGTGAAAGCAGTAGAGGAGGGTCCAGGTCTTTGGGCTCCAGTGCCCTCGTGGGAGACCTGGGCGAGGCTCCTGGCTTCAGGTCAGCCCAGCTCTGGCCATTGTCTCCATTTGGAGAGTGAACCAGCAGATGGAAGACTTTCTCTCCCTCGCTTCCTCCCTCCATCTCTCTGTAACTCTGCTTTTCGAATAAATAAATAAATCTCTGATGTTTGGAATTAATTGCCTATAAGACTTTACTAGATAACTGTTTTTTAGAAGTAAATCTATTGTAAATAGCCAAGTGCAACAATATTCTTAGAGCATGATTTTCTTGTTCATTAAAGGACATCTAACTTAGCCACATATATCAGATTGAAAATTTCTTTTTTCTTTCTTTTTTTTTTTTTTTTTTGACAGAGTTATTGACAGTGAGAGAGAGATAGAAAGAAAGGTCTTCCTTCCATTGGTTCACTCCCCAAATCGCCGCCACGGCCGGTGCTGGGCTGATCCGAAGCCAGGAGCCAGGTGCTTCTTCCTGGTCTCCCATGCGGATGCAGGGGCCCAAGCACTTGGGCCATCCTCCACTGCCCTTCCGGGCAACAGCAGAGAGCTAGACTGGAAGAGGAGCAATGGGGACTAGAACCCGGCACCCATATGGGATGCTGGCGCCACAGGTGGAGGATTAACCAAGTGAGCCATGGCACCAGCCCGAAAATTTCTTTTTTGATCTTTGAAGTATCTCACCTGTAATCATCAAACAGATATCAAACTCTTCTTAATAACAACAGCTAACCTGGATCCACTATAAACTTAGGGAATAAACTTCCCAATGGTCCTTGTCTTTTCTTAATAATTAATAATCCTATTAGTGGTCATGATATTTATTCATCTAGACAGAAAACCTGCATTGTTGCATTGTGTAGTGGGAATAAACTTGATGTTTAGAATCAGACTTGGTTCAGAGACTGGCTGCATTTCCTTGTGCAAGTCATAACATCTCTAAGCTTTACTTTCTTCAACTGTTCAATGTAAAAAACTACTTTGTAGAATTATAAGAATTAGAGGAATTATATCTTGGTAGTCATTCTGTATTAGAATATATGGAGCTCTCTCTCTTTTTTTTTTCCTAAGATTTATTTATTTGTTTGAAAGGCAAAGATACATGGAGAGGAGGAAGAGAGTGAGAGAGAAAGAGAAAGAGGGATCTTCCACCTACTGGTTCACTCCCCAAATGGCTGCAACGGCCAGGGCTGGGCCAGGCTGAAGCCAGAAGCCAGGAGCTTCATTCAGGTCTCTCACATAGATAGCAGGGACCCAACCACTTGGGCCATGTTCCACTGCTTTTCCCAGGCCATGAGCAGGGAGCTAGACTGGAGGTAGAGTAGCCCAAATGGGATGTTGGCATCGTGGCTTTATCCACTATACCACTATTCTGGCCCCAGCACGTTCTTGCTTACAGTTGCTGTGATAACTTATTATGAAGAAAAGGGGGCCGTCACTATGGTGCAGCAGATTAAAGCCCTGGCCTCCTGGCCTGCAGTGCTGGCGTCCCTATTCAAGTCCTGGCTACTCCACTTCCAATCCAGCTCCCTGCTAATGCACCTGGAAAAGCAGCAGAGGGTGGCCCAAATACTTAGGCCTCTTTACCCACGTAGGAGACCAGAAGAAGCTCCTGGCTTCTGGCTTTGGCCTGGCTCACCCTGGTTGCGGCCATTTGGGGAGTAAATCAGTGGATAAAAGACCCCTCTCTCTGTCTCTACCTCTCTGTATAACTCTGCCTTTCAAATAAAATTAAAATTTAAAAAAAAAAATCTATTAAAAAGAAAAAGACATGTCATTGTAGTTTTCATTTGCATTTATTTCTTTAATTGGGTAAGACATTGAAAATCTTTTCCTTTTTTTTTTTTTTTTTTTGACAGGCAGAGTGGACAGTGAGAGAGAGAGACAGGGAGAAAGGTCTTCCTTTTTGCTGTTGGTTCACCCTCCAGTGGCCGGCGCATCGCGCTGATCCGAAGCCAGGAGCCAGGCGCTTCTCCTGATCTCCCATGCGGGTGCAGGGCCCAAGGACTTGGGCCATCCTCCACTGCCTTCTCGGGCCATAGCAGAGAGCTGGCCTGGAAGAGGGGCAACCGGGACAGAATCCGGCGCCCCGACCAGGACTAGAACCCATTGTGCCGGCACTGCAAGGTGGAGGATTAGCCTATTGAGCCATGGCGCCGGCTTCATATGTTTATAAATACTTTCTGCCCATTTGTTTATTGAGTTGTTGATTTGTAGCTGATTCCTTTATGAGTATGGTATACCAACTCTCCCAGCTTTACTTGTGTATGGTTTGTGAAATTTTTGTTTTTATTTTTAGGGAAATGATATAGGTGATAAAATAGTTTAAATAGCAGAAAGGGATTGCAGTGCAGAGTAAATTCTTCCACCTGTGATCCTCATCACCTGTTTTATGTATGAACTATTCTGTTGCTTTGACTGTTTTATTTTTCTCTTTCCTGTTCCACTGTGAGGGATTGCCTCTATACAGAGGATTCCAAATCACACCAGGTGTGATTATTGAGTCTTTTAGGATCACCTCATTTGGATGTCTTAGTCAACTTACCGTTTTTCTTCTGGCTAGTCTTGAAGTGCAATTGTTTTTATGTATGTCAGTGGTACCATCATTTCCCTAGTCACTCAGGAAAATTGTCGTAATACTCATTGATGAGAATGTTTTAGTATTTATTTATTCATATATTTATCCTTTTGGTAAATGTTTCTGAAGCTGCTGTTTGCCAGGAATGGACAAAGAAGGTATCCAATAAAGAAGATATCACCTATTCTGTCAGAGTATTTTTAATCCTGCTGTACAGTATTGGTTGTAAAACTGATTAATAAGCACTGTGGTTAATAAGCATAGGATATATAGAATGTTATGGGGGCACAGAAGTAGGCACCTTCCTTTTAGGAAGCAGTATAGAGAGGGAAAGAGGGAAGTTGGAATTAGATTTTTGAAGGCCAGATAATAATGGAATAATATATGTTTGGGAGAAATGTTGAAAAGCATGACTTTTTCAGGATGAAAATTTACAGAATGGCTGATTTTTTTTTTTTTTGAGTTCAGCAATCTAGGGAAATTATCTGAAATACAGAAAAATCAAATACAGATTTATATGCAGTTTTAAAAAAATATTTATATATTTGAAGAGTTAGAGATCTCCCATCCTTTGGTGCACTCCCCAAATGGCTGCAACAGCCAGTGCTAGGTCAGGCTGAAGCTAGGAGCAAGGAACTTCATCTCTGTCTCGCACATGGTAGCAGGCAGCCCAAGTGCTTGGATCGTCTTCCAGCTACTTTTCATAGGTTATTAGCAAGGTGCTTTATCGTAAGTGGTGTATCTGGTGTACAAACTGGTGTCTATATGGAATGCCCATGTTGTAGGCAGTGGCTTTACCTGCCATGCTACAATGGCAGTTCCCCTCACATGCAGTTTTAAGAAATCCAGAGATCCACTGTGCTCTTTACCCAGTTTCCCCCAATAGTAATTGCTTAAAAAAATATAATATGGTCTCACAACAAGAATACCGATACTGATTAAATTAAGACACAACCCAGTTCTGGTATGGATCTCTCCCAATGTTGGCCTTTCATAGTCCCCATCTCCCCTCTCATTTGTGATCCCAGACAACTACAAAGCTCTTTCCATTTCCATCATTTTAAGCAGATTACATAAGTAGAATCATACTGTGTGTAACCTTTTAGCATTGACTTTTACCATTCCCTAGATGGTCATCCAAGTTGTGTGTATTATTAGTTTGTTACTTTTTACTGATGAGTTATATCCCATGATATGGGTGGACACAGTTTAACCATTCACCCCATTGAAGGACTGCTGGATTGTTTCCAGTTTTTGGCTAATATGAATGAAGCTGCTATAAACATTCATGCACAGATTTTTTTTCTAGGTCTCCCATGTGGAGGCAGAGACCCTACTACTACTACTACTACTACTACTACTACTACTACTACTTTTAAGATTTATTTATTTTCTTTTTAAGGCAGAGTCACAGAGAGGCAGAGGCAGAGAGAGACAGAGAAAGGTCTTCCATCCATTGCTTCACTTCCCAGATGCTTGCAATGGCTGGAGCTGCGCCGATCCAGAGCCAGGAGCTTCCTCTGGGTCTCCCATGCCGATGCAGGGGGCCAAGGACTTGGGTCATCTTCCACTGCTTTCCCAGACCATAGCAGAGAGCTGGATTGGAAGCGTAGGCGGGACTCAAATTGCCACCCATATGGGATGCTGGCACTGCAGGCGGCTGCTTTACCCACTACACTACAGCGCTGGCCCCTCATGTACAGATTTGTGTCAATGTTAAGTTTTTATTTTTGTGGAATAAATTTTTTTCAGTAGCTGGGGCATATGGTAGTTGCACATTTTTTTTTTTTTTAATAAACTACTAAACTTTTCTAGGGTAGCTGTTCCATTTTACATCTCCATCAATACTGTATGAATGTAAACATGTTTATCGTGTTTTAAAAAACAACGTGAACATCCAGCAAAAATGGAATGATTAGGGGTGGCTGTTGCAATGCAGTAGGTTTTTAATTTTCATTTTATTTGAAGCACAAGCAAAGATCTTCCATCCAGTGGTTTACTCCCCAGATGCCCTCAGTAACCCAAGTTAGGCCCGGCTCTACCCAGAAACTCAGAACTCAATCTGGATCTCATATTGGAATAACTGCTTCCACTTTCCATCCAGCTTCCTGATAATGCGTATCCAGGGAGGAGGCAGATGATGGCTCAGGGTACTTGCGCCCTTGCCCCCTATGGGGGAAAGCCAGGAAGATTCTTGGATCCTGCCTTTGGCATGACCTCGCCTCAGCTGTTGTGGGCATTTGGGGGGCAACCAGCAGATGAATCGATCTCTCTCTGTCTCTGTCCCTATCTTCTGCTTTGTGCTTTACTGGTCAAATAAAATGAACTTTTAAAAAAAAGTAATTAAGGGTGCTTTTTACAGCCACATTGTGGAATACTGTGTAGGTCATCAGAAATGTTTATATGGTGTTTTGTTAATATTGGAAAATGGTTATATAAAGTAGAAAAGCAGAATTGAAACACTATTATCTTAAGTAATGTATAAGAAATAGAGAAGTGCCTCATAGCTGGTAATTTAAATAGTAAATGTTTATGACTAGTTGAAGGATATTTATATTTATCTTGATTTCTTTTTTTTGTTTGTTTAGGAATTATTTTATTTCTTTGAGAGACAAAATTATAGAGAAAGAGATAGAGCCAGAGAGAGAGAGAGGTCTTCCATTCACTGATTCACTCCCCAAACGACCACAACGGCCAGAGCTGAGCTGATCCGAAGCCAGGAGCTTCTTCCAGGTCTCCCACACAGGTGCAGGGGCCCAAGGACTTAGGCCATCTTCTGCTGCTTTCCCAGGCAACAGAAAGTTGGGTCGGAAGAGGAGCAGCCGTGACTCGAACCTGACTTGAACCGTTGCCTGTATGGGATGCTGGTGTAGTAGGCTGGAGTTTTAACCCACTGTGCCACAGTGCCGTCCCCTACCTTGGTTCTTAATGTCACTTCTAGGAGCTGATGGTATCCTTCAGGCAAAAAAGAGTGTGAGGGTATGTTCTTCTTTAACTAATGCTTCTTCAGGGCACTATTGAAGGGTTTGGTATATTCACTATATAGGACAGTAAGTCACTTTTCCCTTAGTGTTCTATTTGGCAGGTGCTTTATGAAAGTTCACATAGTAGCTGTAAGAATACCCGATGCTGTGATTTACTAGATATAGTCTAGGTACCTAATCCAGCCTGTTCATCTCATCATCCTACCGAGAACATATATAACTCCTCTCATTCCTTAAAGTTCTTAGATTCTCTTCTTAAAATTGTAAAACACATGTGTATAAGCAAAAATCTTACTCGGAACCACATCTCCAAACTAAGGACTCTTTTTCATTTTTCTATTGTGGTTGCTTGAGCTTTCATTTATTTTTCTGTGATTCTAACTGATGCTACCTCTGCTAGTTCGTCCTCTTTGCTAGACGTTCTTTTCTCCATTTTAGAACTTGCATTCCCATTGCCCATAAAACTAATTTGTTCTTTTCATTATTGTCTGTCCTGCAGAAAATATGATCTGGCCAATCTTTCCCACAGGTACTAGTATTTAAGACTAAACAAATTTTCAAAAATAATTTCCTAGTTCTGTTTAAATATTCTCTTTTATTGAAAATGTAAAATATTAGGTTGAACATACTGAAATTGATAAAATGATTGAATATAGAAATTTCATATGCTTCAAATATTTCTTTAGCTTTATGGATTAATTACATTTTTATTAAAGTTAGCCTGGGTACTCAGCCATCTCATAGATTGTTGCTTCAGTACAAAAATGAGCCCCAGGTTTTAAAGAACATTCCATCACTGTTTGTGGTAGGTTTTTGTGGTCGTCACCTGGAAGCTATGTACATTTCTTTTTCAGTAATGCATGTAAATGTCAGTAGTTGCCTTTAGCCTTTGATTATGATTACTCTACCAGTGTAAATAGCATTGCAATGTCTCTGCTATTTAGGTCACATAGAGTTCACTTAAGTCAAAGCTGTTGAGAGGAAGAACTGAAAAGACAGGAAATATAAACCTAACACAGTATAGCATGGTGATGAATGCTTGAAGTGGGAAGAAAACCAGCCTACAGTGCTGTGATTGATAAAGAGGAAAGACTTTGATGTTCCTCCACCCAGGCTCTATTTAGGATAACTTGGATTATTATTTTTTTTTAATTGTCAGTGTTGGGGCCACTTCTGTGGCACAATGGGTTAAACTACAGCTTATGACTCCTGCAGTACCAGTTTGATCCCCGGCTACTCCACTTCCGATCCAACTCCCTGCTGATGTGCCAGGGAAAGCAGTGGAAGATGTCCCAAGAACCTGGATCCCTGCCACCCATGTGGGAGACCCAGATGAAGCTGCTGGCTCTGGCCTGGCCCAGCCTTAGCCATTTGGAGAGTGAACCAGTAGACACAAGATCTCTTTTCGTTTTTCTCTCTTTATGTCACTATCGCTTCCAAATAAATAAATAAATAAATAAATCTTTTTAATGCCCAAATCCTACCCCAGGAATTCTGATTAAATTGGTGCCTAAGCAACAGTATTTTTATCTGTGATTTTAATGGTCACCTAAAGTTGAGAACCTTATGTACTGACTTTGAGAGCAAGAAACGAGGTCAGAAAACCTACAGATTTGGAATAAGCACTGCAGTAGTGACACTATAACTAATCATTGCATTGGAAGCAGAACTGGATTATTTCTTGTTTCCTTCTGCCCTGTTGAGCCACACCTAAAGACAACAGCTGTTGAAATGTTGTACTATCTTCACAATTTTTTTTCTGTAAACCTATGACTGTTCTAACTCTAAGCCTAACCAGTAATTTACTGAAAATAGTCCCTTTATAGTTAAGACACCATGCTGATGGGTATAGGATTTTTAGCTAGCTTTATTTAATAAACCTACCACAGGTTATGGCTATTTGTATCCAAATTGTCACTCCTAATGGAAAATCATGGGAGATTCACTCCATGTTCTATTAAGAATAGAACAGCAACTTTGTTTATCTTTACATTTTATAGAGTTATATTCCAATCCTTCCCACAAGGCACTCGCTCCCTTCCTGCTTGCTGTCCCACTCCATTCTGCCCAGAAAAAAAAAGGAAGGGGAAAAGGAAGGAAGAAATAGAAAGGTAAAACTGAAAAGGGAGGAAGGAAAGGAGAAAAATAGGAAAAAAACAAAACGAGGAAAGAGAAAAGGCACAGTGGGGGCAGGCACTGTACATAGTGGGTAAAGCTGCTGCCTGCAGTACTAGCATCCCATATGGGCCTTGGTTCGAGTTCTGGCTGCTCCACTTCCAATCCAGCTCTCTGCTATGGCCTGGAAAAGCAGTAGAAGATGGCCCAAGTCCTTGGGCCCCTTTACCCACATGGGAGACCCGGAAGAAGCTCCTGGCTCCTGGCTCTTGGCTTTGGATCAGTGCAGCTCTGGCGATTGCAGCCATCTGGGGAGTGAACCAAAAATTGCAGGACCTCTGTCTCTGCCTCTGCCTCTCTGTCTCTCTGACTTTCAAATACATACATAAATCTTTAAAGGCACAGTGTTTGGCACATAGTCCTGTGTATTTCAAAGGTTGTTGTGAGAAAATTAGAATTAGGCCATAAAAAATGTAGCATGGCATTTATATATGTTGGGATTATTCATAATTAATGTTATAAGTATTGGTAGGAAGTTCAATTGTGACATAATTGTTTTTGAGTTTACAGATATTAACCAGTGAATGTAAATTTTGGATTTCCTTTGAAGCAGGCAACTGAAATAGCCTTTAAATTTTTTTTGATATTTATGAAAATAAATTTTGAAGGCACTTTAGAAATGTTAACAGTTATTTAAAGCAAATGACTAAAATGAAATGGACTTTTTATATATATAGGACTAATTAATGTTTTTAAGTGTGGTATTCTATGTAAGATTGATTTGTATCAATGGGTGATAGAGTCATTTTGATTTGCAAATCAGTGTAAGGTAATTTTGCTTGTTCCTGTTAAAGTTTATTTCCCTTGCTTGTGTTTCTTGTTACTGTGTGGTCACTGTTTCTTTGCTTTTTGTCATGTTATAATGTTTGCTGCTTTTTCTTAGCCTGGTTTGTATCTTGATCATCAAAATAACTAGGCATGCTATTTACCTGAAGCAAATAAGCATAACCCATGTAAATCTTCATTGAATCCCTGAGAGATGGAGTGTATTTTTCCCCTTTTTTCTTTAAAAAATTATTTATTTATTTGGCTGGCAGCTTTAATAATGTTTTCATAAAATATGATCGATTTATAAGTCTGTTTAACATGCCTCTTCCTTTTTGTCTTAGTGCTTTGCTTCTAAGTTACAGATGCAGTGGCTGAACAATACGCTGTGTGGTGTGACAGGTGAATTTCCCAATTTACCTGCTGTAATAGTGTGCTGTGTAATGCCATTCAATCATCTCTGAATTTTACTTGCCTGATTAGTTGAGTGAAGCAGATTTTCAATTTAAATGTAACTTCATCTGCTTGATTAAAAATGTAACAGAACATTATCTGCTGCAAATAAATTTTAGTGGAAGAGATGATTTTGCCTGTTTAAAAATAACATCTGTTTATATTGGCTGGAAGCAGACGATTAATACCTCTCTAATTTCGAGGTTTACCAGTCCAGCTCACCTGTCTCTTTGCATGGGTAGCTGAAATTGATGGCTGTCGAGTATAAACATTTACCTGTTGATGTTTAGTTGATGGATTTCTTTTTTAAGGATAATACAGAATCCCATCATTGGGCATTCATTTATTTGCTGCTCATCAAGATGATTGACAGTTTTGCCAACAACATGGAAAAAGGATCTTCCTTCATGATGCATACGAAAAAAATTTTACCCCTCAGTGATGAGTGTCCTACAGAAAAACAGATTCTGTGCATTCTTTTTCATAGTTGGTATTTATTTGAATTCTGAATTTAGAGTCCATGAGTATAAATTTAAGTCAGGTGTGTACTAAATGAGGCTAGTAGTCCCCTGCTGGCATCTTTCATCAAGTGATTATGTGTGTAGACTATAAGGACAAGGAAGGAGAAAGATAGGAAAAAACACAATGGTTATTTTTTTCCCTGTACTTAGCGTACTGTTAGGAATGTAGGAGACTACTCAATAAATATTTATTGAATTTGAATTAAAAACTACCTACAGTGTATTTTATATTCTACAAATATAACAAATTAGATTTAATTATTTAAATACGTAGTTAAAAATTATAGACTAACTTGTCCTTTTATTTTTTTAAAGTGAACACTTTCCTTTAGGAGCTTATTAAATGTAGATTTTTAAGTATTGAATTTTTGTATAAATGTCCTCTAGAGGGGGAAAGGGAATGTTTGCTATTTGATTTTCTAAACAATATGTAAAACTATGACTTGAAAAATAGATGTAAAAATTCTAACACTGCTAAATTAGGAGTACAGTTGAATTTTTAGTATATAGTTTTGTTTTGTTTTTTTTGACAGGCAGAGTGGACAGTGAGAGAGACAGAGAGAAAGGTCTTCCTTTTTGCAGTTGGTTCACCCTCCAATGGCCGCTGCGGCCAGCACATTGCGCTGATCCAAAGCCAGGAGCCAGGTGCTTCTCCTGGTCTCCCATGGGGTGCAGGGCCCAAGCACTTGGGCCATCCTCCACTGCCTTCCTGGGCCATTGCAGAGAGCTGGCCTGGAAGAGGGGCAACCGGGATAGAATCCGGCACCCCAACCGGGACTAGAACCCGGAGTGCCAGCGCCGCAAGGTGGAGGATTAGCCTGTTAAGTCACGGCGCCGGCCAGTATATAGTTATTTTTAAAGATTTATTCATTTAAAAGGTAGGAGTTGGGTGGTGAGACAGAGAGAGATCTTCTAGAGAGAAAAAGAGATCTTTGATTCCCTGGTTCACTCCCCAAATGCTGCAACAACTAGGGCTGGGCCATCTTGAAGCCAGGAGCGTGAAACTCCATCCGCGTCTCCCATGTGAGGGGCAGGAGCCCAAGCACTTGGACCATCATCTGCTGCTTTCTCAGTCACATTAGCAGGGAGTTGGATCAGAAGTGGAGTAGCTTGGATTCAAACTGTCTCTTAGATATGGATGACAATATCCCAAACAGTGGCTTAACCTGCTGTGCCACAGTGCCAGCCTCACTGTAGTTATTTTTTGAAAATTGATATAGTTCTGCAATCTAAAAAATATATATATTTTTTGTTTTTAAAGATTTATTGTTTGAAAGAGTTACACAGAGAGAAGGAGAGGCGGGGCGGGGCGGGGGAGGGAGGGATCTTCAATCTGCTGGTTCACTCCTCAATCGGCCACAACAGCCGGGGCTGCGCCAATCCCAAGCCAGGAGCTTCTTCCAAGTCTCCCACGTGGGTGCAGGGGCCCAAGTATTTGGGCCATCTTGTATTGCTTTACCAGGCCATAGCAGAGAGCTGAACTGGAAGTAGAACAGCTGGAACTCTAAGCAGCATCCATATGGGATGCTGGCATTGCAGGCAGTGGCTTTACCTGCTACGCCACACCACTGGTCCCTAAAAAAATAGTCTTTAAAAAAACTTGAAGATGGTATGCTTATTTATTTATTTATTTATTTTTTAGGATTTATTTTATTTGAAAGGCAGAGTGAGAGAAAAAGAAAGAGATTAATCATCCATAACAGATCTTTGATCCTCTGGTTAACTCCCCAGGTGGCCACAACAGCCAAGACTGGGCCAAGCTGAAGCCCAGAATTCCATCCAGGTCTCTTCTGTGGCTTGCAGGGGCCCACTTGTGCTTGGCCCTTGTACCCACGTGGGACACCACGATTAAACTCTTGGCTCCTGGCTATGGACTGGCCCAGCTCCAGATGTTGCAGTCATTTGGGGAGTGAACCAGCAGATAGAAGATCTCTCTCTCCATCTCTTCTTCTCTCTTTCCATAACTCCACCTATCAAATAAATAAATATTTTTAAAAAATAAATAGTAGTCATAGTTGTACAACTTGTGGATATACTAAAAACCACTCAAATTTGCACTTCAAAAAAGGTTTTTTTAAATTTTAAGTGAATTATATCAGTTAAAATGAGGTAAAAATATATAATTTGTTGATTTTTAGAGAGATTATTGCCAGAAGTACTGGTCTTTTTTATTTTTATTTTTTGGTATTAGGCTTTGGTCTGATGCTAAAGCACTGAAACTGTTGATAGGGAAATGGGCTGGAAGGAAATTTGCCAGCCTTAAAAAGTTACAGCTATGAGTCTTATAAAATCTCAGTAGCACTGTTTTTTTTTTTTTATTAATAATACAGGTATATTCTTATGAATAATTTTACTTTTGCTTTGTGTGTGTGTGTGTGTGTATTTTAAAGATTTAAAATTTAAAAGGCAGAATGACAGAGAGTGAGAGGCAGAAAGAAAGATCTTCCATCCATGGTTCACTCCCCAAATGCCCACAATAGCCAGGACTGAGCCAAGCCAAAACCAAGAACCCAGAACTTCATCCATGTCTCTTGCATGGGTGGCAGAGAGTCAATTATTTGGGCCATCATCAGCTGCTTTAGCAGGAAGCTGGGGTGGAAACAGAGTAGCCCTGACATGAACCAGTGCTCTGATACAGGTCTCAGGCATCCCAAATAATGGTTTAACCCGCTATACCACTATGCTTGCCTCTGCTTCTATGTTTTCATGTATCTTTTAAATACATTAGGAATGAAAGTAATTTAAAAGGTAAGTGTAGACAACTTTGTAGAAAATCAGAGTATCTTGAAATTATGCCATCATTTTTTGAGATTTCAGTGTACTCTTGTTTTGTTTTTTATTACCTTTAAGATAGGTTGTAGAAACTTTGTTAAATTTGAGAAACTTCTGCAAGTATTCAAGAAGAGTAATTTTATATAAATCAAAGTAAATATTTGTGAAACAAATAAATATATTTTAATTATTGTATTGACTGAAAACTTTCCTTAGCACGTTTTAGATTATAATCTAATCAACATTGGCATTGTAATACATTCGTGTGATCAAAATTAGGCATGTTTTAATTTAATAAATAATAGTGTAGTTTGTACTTTTTGGAATCCGAGAACATTATTTTATGATCTAGAGGAGAGATGATAGGTAACTTGAATGTAAAATATTAGTTCAGCTTTCAAAATCAATCCAGTCTGAAATATTGGTTGCCTTAAAAGTCAGTCATACTGAATTGTATACACTTTACTGTTTGAAATGCGGTTTGTTTTCAGTCTCCTGCAGAAATCCCTTTCCTGCAGTTAGATTTTAGAGCTGTTGTATGAGTGCATGCCTGTGTTAACTCCAGCTTTTTATTCATTTATATATTTTTTAAAGATATATTTATTTACTTGAAAGTTAGAATTACAGACAAAGAGAGGGGGGGTGGGTAGGGGTCTTCCATCCACTGGTTCACTCTCCAAGTGTCCGCCATCAGCCGGAGCTGCACTGATCTGAAGCCAGGAGCCAGGGCCAGGAGCTTCTTCCGGGTCTCCCACGCAGGTGCAGGGGCCCAAAGACTTGGGCCATCTTGTACTGCTTTCCCAGGCCATAGCAGAGAGCTGGATGGGAAGTGGAGCAGCTGGGACTTGAACTGGCGCCCATACGGGATGCCAGTACTGCAGGCGGCAGCTTTACCCACTATGCCACAGCACCAGCCCCTACTCATTTTTTAAAAATGATTTATTTATTTATTTGAAATGTAGCGTTAAGAAGAGAGGGAGAAAAAGAGAATGTGAATGAGAAATCTCTCATCCACTGGCTCACTCCTCAAATGGATCTAATGACTGGGTTTGTCCAAGTGGAAGTCAGGACCTTAGATCTCCGTCCAGGTCTACCACGTGGGTGACAGGGTCTCAAGCGCTTGGGTCAACTGCTGCTTTCCCAGGCACCTTAACAGAGAGCTGGGTCAGAGAGTGGTGCAGCTGGGACTTGAACTGGAGCGCATAAGGGATGCAGGTAGGTGAAGCAGGCTGGCTTAACCCGGTGTACCACAGTGCCGACCCGACTGTAGCTTTTTAGGGGCTTAGAGTCCGTAAGCATGTGCTTTTTTTTTTTGTTTTTTGTTTTTTGTTTTTGTTTTTGTTTTTTTTTGGGACAGGCAGATTTAGACAGAGAGAAAGGTCTTCCTATCCGTTGGTTCACCCGCAAATGGCTGCCATGGCTGGCGCACTGCGCCGATCCGAAGCCAGGAGCCAGGTGCTTCTCCTGGTCTCCCATGCGGGTGCATGGCCCAAGGACCTGGGCCATCCTCCACTGCCTTCCCAGGCCACAGCAGAGAGCTGGACTGGAAGAGGAGCAACCCAGACAGAATCCGGCGCCCCAACCGGAACAAGAACCCCGGGGTGCCGGTGCCACAGGCAGAGGATTAGCCAACTGAGCCACAGCACCAGCCTGTAAGCATTCTTAACAACACATTTCTCCCTCTCGTTTCTTTTATATTCATTTGAAAAGTGTTGATGTTGAAAGTATTTGACCTACAAAATATATTAATTGTGTAAGGTTCACACTAACAGTAGTTTACCAGGCAGGTAGGAATACAGTTATGATACTAACAGCAAATAGTGCTGTACATGTCTTATCTGATTTAATCTTCACAATGACCCAATGAATCAGTACTATGTGGGAGACTCAGGATTTGAACTCTTATAACAGTCTTGTTCCAGAGCCCATTGCCTTCTATTCTTCTAGTCTCCTTTTGACCCTCTGGTAGTTTTGTAAATTCAAGCCCAATTCCTTCTCCTGCCTTGAACCTTTCTTCTTTTCCTATACAGTATTAGTGAGGTGTTAGGCTTTTATTGCATTATATGCTTTGTGTTGTAATTGTGTATTTCCAAATATGTATTGTATATTTCAGGTTTATTTTCTGATTATAAGAGTAGGTACTAAAGGAGTCTTTCAACACAAATTGTTATCCTGAATTTCACATTCGTGTTGTATTTATTATTTTGTGAATTTTAGAAGTCTTCTGTAGTTCATATTATTTCAGCTAACACTTATTAAGTGCTTTTGTGTCAAATCTTAATTATATAGCAACTTTGTGTAATAATGTTGTTAGCTGAATTGATAAGACTCGGAATCAACTTAGTCTCCGTCATCAGAAGATTCAGACTAAATGTCTTGGATCACTGATTAAGTTTTCGATTTTATTCAGTCCTTAATGGCAGTTTTCCAGATTCCCATTATTGACTTGCATTAGAGGAACAAGAATTTTTAAAAATATGCCAAAGCTGGGAGAACAAAAAGTGCTCTCTTTTTTACTGGTGGAACCTGGCAAGATCCTGTTCTGTTGCCCGGTCTCTCATTCATCCTGAGTCCCCTGACACTTTTCTTTCAGGAGTTGTTTTATTTTATATTTGGTATCCCTCAGAATAGTATCAGTACCCCGAAAAAGGTGATTAGATTTTTTTAGAGATTTATTTATTTGAAAGGCAGAGTTACAGAGAGGCAGAGAGAGGGAGAGAGAGAGAGAGAGAGGTCTTCCATCAGATATTGGCCGAAACGACTGGAGCTGCACTGATCCGAAACCAGTAGCCCGAAGCTTCCTCTGGGTCTCCCACATGGGTGCAGGGTCCCAAGGACTTGGGCCATCTTCCACTGCTTTCCCAGACCATAGCAGAGAGCTGGATTGGAAGTGGAGCATCCGGGACTCAAACTGGTGCTCATATGGGAGCTGCACTGGAGGCGGCAGCTTTACCTGCTATGCCACAATGCTGACCCCTAGATTTAACCCTAGTGTATTTAGACTTGTTTAAAATTCTACCCTATTGCCAAGGTGTATGAATCTTGTATTAAAGGGTTTACTTGGTATATACTACATTTATAGGAAGATTTCTTGGGCTGATTAAACGTCTGGGTTATGTTAAGGATTTCTTGCATTAAATAGAATGATCATGCACAGTAGACCTCTTGGGTTCAAGTAAGCTGAAATTCTGCCTTGAAAAATAAACTAAAGCTAGAGGAAAAACTGAGGCCAAGTACTTTGAGCAATGTTTTGTTTGAGAATGAAATTATACTTTATTGATTTAACATTATTAATGACCTTTTAGCATCAAAACTGTGTCATGTTAGATTATCAGTAGATTCATATTTGAGATCCATTGAAGTAATAATAGATGGTGATTTCTTATATTACCTTTGGTTGCCAGAGCCTAAGGAAAGACTACCCTAAATATTTAGTGCTGATCTTATTATTGCTTACTGTTGCTGCTAGATTTTCTTATATATGTGGCTAAGAAAAATCTGTGATTAAAAATAGAACAGGGCAGACATTAGGCCTAGTGATTACACTGGTTAAAGTACCCATTTTCCATATCAGAATTCCTGGTTTTGAATCCCAGCTCCACTCAGGATTCCAACTTAGTGATAATATAAACCCTGGGAGGCAGTGCTAATTATTGGTACAAGAAGTTAGGTTCTTGACACCATGTTGGAGACTTGAAATCAGTTCTTGGCTCCCTGCTTTGGCCTATCCAAACACCATTTGGGGGTTGAATCATGAATCAGTGGATAAGAGTTTTCTCTTTCTCTATCTCTTTCTCTGTCAAATTAAAAAAAGAAAAGCGTTAATCATGAATGATTACATATTTTAAACTTTAAATATACAGAAAATAATCTGATAAATTTCTGAATATCTAGCACCCAGCATCAGTGGTAAACAGCTCATGGCTAATCTTGTTTAATCTGTGTCCTTACTCACTTTTTTTTCTCTTTTCTGGATTATTATAAAAGCAGATTCCAATTATTATTTCACTTGTTAGTATTTTTATCTAAAAGAATTTAAGCTACTGTTTCACACATAGAAATTATAATTCTTCATTATTATCAAATAGCTAGTTTCTGCTTAAAATTTATGTGGTTTTTTATTTTTTATGGTTCAAATCAGAATCCAAATAAAGATTATACATTACAATTTGTTAATATCTGTAGGTTTTCTTTTTCTATTGTTTCTTTTCTCCTCTACTTTGAAAATTCTTTGTTGAAGAAACTGGGTTTTGTCTCATATTCTGGGTTTTGTTAATAGCACCCTTAAAATTATATTTATAACACTTCATTTTTCCCCTCTATTGCTTGCAAACTGGGAGAATTTGATTCTGAGTGCCAGTTTGCCCAGGTTTTTGTTTTGTTTTGTTTTGTTTTTAGGGGTCAGAGATGTAGGAGGCAGAGTCATGATTACTTAACTGAATTGTATGTATGTCCATCTCTTGATACTTTGAAAGAAATGTTACTTTTACTTGCAAGCCTAAGAGAGAATGCAAGTTTCCCTTTGATTATATTTTAGCTTGTAAAAGGCTATTTTGTTACCTGAGTTTTAACCCCCCTTTTGTTTCTGTGTGAAAACCTTAATATACGTTTGGACTGGACTGATGTTAGCAGTTTGTCAGGGTGTACTTATTGGGAAGCAGTTGCTTGCATGTCTTCCTATCTTCCCTCCCTCCTTCATCTCTCTCTCTCTACTTGGAAAGATGAGTCTGTTCTAACTTCTGAAAGGTATTATTTTTACATATGAGTATTTCTCTAAACTTCATTCTAAATGATCATAAAAACATAAGGATTTGTATTTTGGAATTACATAGGACTTCTTTGGCTTGTTTCAGACCTGTATTTCAGGTTAGTGGTTTTCTAGGACTCCTTGTGAATCTTGTATTTCAGTATATGTGATTAATGGATCTCTCTGTGCTTATTGGTGGCATCCTGCTGGGTCTTTTTTTTTTCCCCCCTTAGCATGAGTTGTCCCCTTGTCCTAGACTTTTAAAACTTAGCATAATATTTATTTGCCTATACTTTGGGAAGCAGCCGACAGAGACAACGCTGAAAGTTTCTAGACATTTTGACAGACATGTATAAGTAGCCAAGGTTTTTTACTGTGGTGGGCTTTATGGCTCCAAAAGTAAAGCCACAGCTTGGGAAGCCCTCATTTCATATCAAAGTGCCAGTGTGAGTCTTGGCTATTCCACTTCTAGCCAGCTCTCTGCTAACATGCCTGGGAGGCAGTGGGTGGTCACCCAAGTACTTGAATTCCTGCCACCCACGTGGGATACCTGGATGAAATTTCTGGCTCAGTTCAAGTCCTGATTACTCCACTTCAGATCCACCTCTGTTAATGCACCTGGGAGGCAGTGGATGGTGACGTAAGTTCCTGCCACCTGCATGGGAGACTCAGGTGGAGTTTCTGGCTCCTGGTTTTGCCCTGTACCAGCCTTGATTGTTGTGGGCATTTGGGGAGTGAACCATCAGATGGAAGATCTCTCCTTCTGTCTCTCCCTCTCCATCATTCTTTCAAATAATAATAATAATAAAATCTTTTTTAAAAATCCATTCTTAAAAAGACCTTTTTCTTTAATGTTCTTTAATGTTCAGGCTGTGGTCACTTACTATCCCTTACAAGTTGGTACTTGAGCATTCATATTCATTTGGAAATTTATTTGGCAAAAATCTCTGATTTGGAATATTTCATTTAATTTGATGTGGAACATAATGTTATAATTTGGAGCCTTTAAATAAGCATATTAGTATATTATTTTGCATGGAAATGTAAACTGTTGTTTCCTATTTGGCTTAAGGGTAGATTTGTTAACTGGGAGTGCTGTAACAAATTACTACAAACTTCGTAGCTTAAAACAGCAAAGATTTGGGGACTGGCATTGTGGTATAGCAAGTTAAGCTGCTGCCTTGCAATACCACCATCCCTTTGTGGGTGTGGATGGGTTCGAGTCCAATCCAGCTCCCTGCTGATGTGCCTGGGAAGGGAGCAGGAGATGACCCAAATGCTTGGACCACTGTCACCAACATGAAAGACCTGGATGGAGTTCAAGGCTCCTGGCCTCACCCTCGTGTAGCCCCAGCATTTCTGGCCATTTGAGGAGTCAACTAGCAGGGAGAAGATTTCTCTCTCTTCTTTCCCTCTCTTTCTCTCTAACTCTGCCTTTCAAATAAACCAAATTTTTCTTTAAAAAAGAAAAACCATAAAAAAAGTATTGATTCATAGACTTGGAGGCCAGAGTGTGCTGGCAGAGTTAATTCCTTCTGAGGCTTGGAGGTTCCTTGTAGCTGCAGTCGATCACTTGGGGAGTGAACCAGTGCATGGAGGACTTCTCCCTCTGCCTCTCCTTCTCTGTCTCTGACTCTGACTTTCAAATAAATAAATAAATCTTAATAAAAAAAAAAAGGTTCCTTTGAAAAAAAAATTTGAGGCAAGAAATGTGGAAGAGGTTAATCTACTTCTGAGGTTTAACATTTTTAAAGTAACTGATTCAAGGATGAGAAGAATATATTTTATTTAATAACTATGAAAGGAGAATTTCATAAACTTTTATCCAAAGTTACTGGATTCCCACATTCAATGTGAATCTGTTATGAAAATGTAAACTTCATTAATATGCTGTATGTTTTTATCCCCTTGAATGTAATTTAGAGATTATATACTGTAATAGGATTTATGACATTATACTGTTCAATCTTTAGGGTATTACAAACACATCAAGGACAGTTGGCAGTCACTGAGGTTTGCCTGCTTTTAAGAATGTATTAGTTGTGACTATATATTGTGTTAATATATTTTGTACTTCTGTATTTTAAAAATTAAAAAAAACCCTGAAACTAGAAGATAGGATTTTGAATGTTGTCAGCACCAGGAAGTATTGAATGTTTAAGGAAATATATCCTGATTGAGCATTGTACCGTGTGTAAATATATCAGAACATCACATAGTACCCAATAAATATGTAGTTTTTATATGTCAGAATGTTTTTTTAAAAATTTAAAAGATATGTTAGTATTATTGAATATCATGCTTCTTACTTAAAAGTAAATAAAATCTACAGACTTAGAATATTTACAGATTGGGGGCCAGCACTGTGGCATAGAAAGTTAAGCCTCTGCCTACAGTGCCAGCATCCCATATGGATGCTAGTTTCAGTCCCAGCTACTTGACTTCTGATCTAGCTCCCTAATGATGTTCCTGGGGAAAGCAGCAGAAGATGGCTCAAGTCCTTGGGCCCCTACACGCATAGGGGAGACATGGAAGAAGCTCCTAACTCCTGGCTTCGGTCTGGCTCAGCCCTGGCCATCGTGTCCATTTGGGGAGTGAAACAGCAGGTGGAAAATCAATGTATGTCTCTCTCCTTCTCTCTCTGTATCTCTGCCTTTTAAATAAATAAATAATTCTTAAAAAAAGAATATTTACAGATTTAAAGATAGGCTTTTCCTCAGGCCAAGAATAAATGTTTCTTCTTTTCTTTTTTGTTTCTTCCATTTCCTTTTCCCTCCCTCCCTCCCTCCCTTCCTTCCTCCCTCCCTCCTTCCTTCCTTCCTTTCTTCCTCCTTTCCTCCTTTCCTCCCTCCCCCCCTTCCTCCTCCTCCTCCTCTTCTTTTTTTTTTTTTTTTTTTGATTTAACCCACTATTGTCCCGTAAGTTTCTGGGGTTTTGTTCTTATTTTTTTAACCACCTTTTTTTTTTTCTGATTTCTGTACTTTTTATTAATCTTCAAGTTTACTGACTCATTCCTCTATCATATTTGTTCAACTATTGTGCCTGACCAAGGAGATTTATCTCCTTTCCTTCCATTTCCCTTCCCTTCCCCTTTGCCGTTCTCTTCACTCACTCTCCTCTTTCCCCCTACTTTTCCCCCTTCTCTCTTCCGCCCTCCCTTTCCCCTCCCCCTCCCTCTTCCCTGTTTAGTTTGATAGCAGAGTTAGAGAGAGCCAGGGTGAAACCGATCTTCCATCTGTTGGTTTACTCCCCAAATGGCTACAATTGCTAGGGCTGGACCAGCAGAAGCCAGGAACTTCATCTGGTGCTGGTTAAGGATAGCAGGAGCCCACGTACTTAGCCCATCTTCTGCTGCCTTTCATTTGATCTTCATTTTCTTTTTTTTTTTTTAAGAAACTTTCCATCTTTCCATTCATTTTCAGTGTGTGTGTTCTTGTTAGATAAATACATCATCTGTGTTGTTTCAGTGTTGACATTTGTTAATTCTTTTCTCATATTGAGATTTTCTTGATTGTTCATGAGTCAAATTATTTTGGACTGTATCCTTGACAATTTAAATATTATGAAACTTTGCCTTGGTTAAATCCTATGGCGAATGTTGCTATTTTTGTTTAATGGCCATTATTCTGGTTGATTTCAGGTTACAAGTTCTAACCAGCATTCTGTAAATTGTTGCTCCAGTGCCAGATCCATTAATGAAAGCTTCGCAGTTCTAGTCACATCTTATCTCCATGTGTGCCAAGCACTGGCCTCTTGGGAACTGGGTAGTTGTCTAGCTCATAGTTCAAGTCTTGAAGTCTATGAATGTTGTGTTAGTAGTAGCTTCATGCATCCACAGCTTGGTGGAGGAATGTGAACTTGCGAGTTTATAAACAAATTTATGGGTACCACTTTCCTGTGCTTTCCCTCTTCGTGTTCTCCTTACTACTTTTTGGTGGCCTGGGCCTCCCTTTTTGAGTCATTAGCCATAGAGCTGTAGCTGTAGCTACCCTCTTCTGTACACATCTTGAAACTGTGCCTACATTTATGGCCAAGTAGCAGAAGAGAGGAAAGAAAAACAATTTGTGTCATACTCTTGAAGAGGAAGATTTTTCCTTTTCAATTTTAGACTCCCACTGCTACAGTCACTGTCTTTTCCATCATTACAAGTTTGGTTGGGGAGTGGAGTATAAGAGAATATTGAAAAGGAGAGGGAAAAAAAAAAAAAAAACCGCTGAGAAATTTCTTCTACTCACTTGAGCATTAAGAGATTTCTTTTCTGCTCCTTTAGCCAGAACTAAAAGGCATTTCCTGGAGTTATCATCTGCCCCCTGAGTGCCCATTCCAGGTTTATGTTGTGTTGAGTTTAGACAGGAGATGCCAAAGAGGGAAAGTGGTGAACTTGCCACCAATTTATGGTAATTTGAATTCTGATTTTGCCTAATCTGCCTTCAAAAGCTGTTTCATGCATTCTTTTCAATTTTTTATTCATTTATTTGTTTTCATTTTATCTGAAAGGCAGAGAAGCAGAGAGAGAGAGAGTGAGCTCCCATTCTCTGGTCCACTCCCCCAAATACCTTCAACAGCTGGGACTGTGACAGGCTAAAGCCAGGAACCCAGAACTCAGTCCAGGTCTCCCACATGGATGTCAGGGACCCAAGCACTTGAGCCCTCATCACTGCTTCCTAGAGTGTGCAATTAGCAAGAAGATGAGTTGGAAGTGGAGCTGCAACTTCCAATGTATAGGATGCCACTATTCTAACTGGGTCTTAACCACTGCACCAAATGCCTGCCCTTGCATTATGCATTCTATCCGGGTTTTATACCAATATTCAGTGGAAAAGGTAGGTGGAATGCGATTATTCTCTTATTTGGAAATGGATCATTTCCTGATATATTTTTGAAATCAGAAGTTTAAAACAAGTGAAGCAGTTGTGAGTTTTCCCTCTTTGATTTCATGTGTTGTGTTTTTGTTTTGTTTTTTGTTAATGATGTCCCCTTTTTGTATAACTTTTTCAAAAAAATTGGGGGCTGGTGCTGTGGTACAGTGAGTTAAAGTCCCAACCTACAACGTCGGCATCCCATATGGTCTCCAATTCAAGTCCCAGCTGCTCTTTTTCCAGTCCAACTCCCTGCTATGGCCTGGGAAAGCAGTAAAAAATGGCCCAAATCCTTGGGCCCCTACACCCGGTGGGAGACCTGGAAGAAGCTCCTGGGCCCTGGCTTTGGATCGGCAGAGCTCCAGCTGTTGTGATCAATTGGGGAGTGAACCAGCAGATGGAAGACTTTCTCTCTCTCTCTCTCTCTCTCTCTGTCTCTGCCTCTCCTTCTCTCTCTGTAACTCTACGTTTCAAATAAATAAATAAATAAATCTTTAAAAAAAAGAAAAGGAAGGCAAAGTGAGAAAGATCTTTTAGATTCACTCCCCAAATGTCTGCAACAACAGAGCTGGACCAGGTAGAAGCCAGGAGCCCAGGACTCAGTTTGGGCCTCCCAAATGGGTGACAGGGATCCAAGTTTTTGATGCCATCACTTGCTGCCTCCCAGGGTGCACATTAGCAGGATGATGGATCAGAAGTGGAGCTGGAGACTCCGAAAGATTCCCCAATATGGGATGTGAGCATCCCTGGCAGAATCCTAACCATTGTGCTAAATGCCCTCCCCATTGTCTCATGTTTAAGAATGCTTGTATCAGAACCCATGTAAGGAAACCATGTAAGGAAACCCATGTGGGTACATTCAGTGTATTGTCTGTAAAACAAATTTAGGGAAAAAGTTTTTCAGGTAAGCAGAGTAAAGAAATTTTTTCCCAAGGAAAAAGTAATTTTTCTCTTACTTTTATGTCTTTCTAATTGTCGTAAGTAAGGTTCCAATTCATATGGCTTAACAGCTCTTTTCTGGCAAGTGCTTTCTGTTTGTTGTACTTATTAGAAATGCATTAGGTTTCTCTCGCTCTCTTTTTTTTATACCAGTACAATATAAAATTATATTGAAAAAACTTCTTAAATTTTGTCTCTTCCCTTATTTCTTATCTTTCTGTCCTTTGTGTTTTTATTACTATATTTCTTCAATTTCTTCACCACCATCCCCCCACTTCTAAAATGGGTGGGTAAGGAATTATTTTGGGGTGCTAATGTGAGAGTAGAACTCAGTGAGAATAACAGCCCACTCCCCAAGCTATCTGCTTCACCTGTCCCCCTGGCTGATTAGAATTCCAGAGGGCATTAATAACCCATTTAAATTAATCCGATTACACCTGCAATTGCTAAAGGTGAGGTTCAGGCTGTTTAACACCTTGTTAATGAACACAAGCATGAATCAAAACTAGGTAGAAATTTTATATTTTATTTTCATTTCTGCCGCAAGGAAGAAAACATTTCACCTTCCCCTTTGCAGCAGTCAAGTTTCCAACAATGCAAGAAAGCCCTACTATTATTCCAGCTTTCATTAGGAGAACAAAGCTAAATAACTTGATTATTTGTTTTCTTTTTTTTTTTTAACCAGAGAATTATTTCAAAACAGTTCATTTTCCCTACTATCCATTAATGACCCCTGCCATATTCTTTTGATCATGTGTATATTATAACATATTTTTGAAATTTAGAACTATTTTGACACTAAAATGTTTAGTGAACATGGTCATAAGAAAGTACTCTTCACACATGGCTGAAGTTGAAAAATTTCAAAGAACAGAGGAAATTCGTGTATTTTCATGTCATAGATTGTTTCTCAAAGATTATCATTTTCACTGTGTGTGTGTGTTCACGCATGTGTGCATGCATATGTATATGCTATGGAAAAGTCCGATTTGAAGAACTAAGAAAAATTAGTTGATTTCAGAAAAAGACATCTCCTGGAATCTGTATAGCACTCCTTCAACAAAGATATCTTTTAGTCAATAGATGTCATCCCCAACACCTGTCTAAAATGACTCATTTCTTTTCCTGATTACCACTTACAGATTTTTCTCTTTTTCAAAAAAGTTTACACAAAATTTAAACTTCATACATTGGGATTATTCTTTGGTTTGAATCTTTTCTTTGAATGAAATAAGCTTTGGGATGCTTATTTAGATGTTCAATGGAACAGTGTGGAGAACAGTAATTGTGTTTGGGCTAAAGAATTAATCCATTTAGTCATGGGAAGCATTACTTAGCTTTTACTTAGCAGCTGAATTGCGGTGCAACATAGGGACTATTTTAGGATTTTAGCCTCAAATAGAAACTTTCACAAATGAGAATTTATTTGTTGGGATGAACATATGCTTTTGCATAATGTATCATTGACTTGATTTCAGTGAAAGTGAAATTTTTTTTCAATTCACAGTTTTGTTTAATCATGAATTGAAAGCTGTGTCTTTATATTATCCACATATAAAAAATGTATTTAAGTCAGAGAAACATTTTCTAATAAAGTTGTTTAATAAGTTATAATTGAGAAATTAATAATTAAGTAGTTGAATAAGTAAGTAATAATTGAGATAGTTTCAGAAAGGAATTGTAACTTTAAAATTTTTCTGATTGTTTCAGTGAAATTCCTTTTATTAACTGTAATTATCTTGTTAAAATAGATAATTTTTCTGTATTTTGACATCTGACAGGACAAAAATGTATTCAGAAAGTCTTCCTTCTCAGGAATAATTGTCACATGTTTTATGGAAAACATTCTTTAAATTTGTTAGTTTAAATGATTGGATAAAAGGAAATTTTCTGATGAATAACTACAATCTGCCATAATCTAAGCCTAAAGAAAAATTTTGTTAACATGTTTTAAATCTTGCACTGGGGCAGGCTTTTAGCCTAACGGTTAAGATGCTGTGTCTCCCATCAGAGTGCCTGGGTTCAATCTCTTAACCCTACTCCTGACTCTACCTTACTGCAGACCCTGGGAGCAGCAGCAGTGCCACCTATGTGTTAGACCTGGATTGAATTCCTAGCTCCCAGTTTCAGCCCAGGCTCAAGCCCTGCAGTTGTAGGCATTTGAGACGTGAACCAGCTGATATGGGAATGTTTCTCTCTCTCTCTCTCTCTCTCTCTCTCTTTCTCTCTCTTTCTCTCTCTCTCCCTCCCTCCCTCCCCAAAATATGTAAAAATAAATATAACAAATTTTGTACTTATCAGAGCCTGTTTATGTTGTTGAATTTTCTGTTGTTCCATATATAATTTTATACGCATTACTAATCAACAAATAGTCATTGAGTATTCACTATATGCGTAGTACCAGGGGTGAACTCTACTGAGATGCTTGGGTATAGATTAAGAAAAACAAGTTCTGGGACTTTTGTTTTTTATTTAAAGATTTATCCATTTATTTGAAAGTTAGAGAGAGATATCTTCTATCTGCTGGTTCACTCCCCAAATAGCTGCAATAGCAGGGGCCCAGGCTGAAGCCAGGAATTTCATCTGGGTCTCCCATGTGGTTGCAGGGGCCCAAGTACTTGAGCCATCCTCTGCTGCCTTCCCAGGCACATTAGCAGGGAGCTGGATGAGAAGTGGGGCTGCTGGGACTTGAAATGGAGCTTGCATGGGATGCTGGCATTGCAGCAGCTGCTTAATCATGGTGCTCCAATGTAAGCGGCCCGGCAAGTTCTGGTTTTAACCTGCTTATTTTTCTCTTTATAGATTTGCCTATTCTGACATAATATGTGGTTGTTTGTGACTAGCTTCTTTGACTTACAATGTTTTCAGAGTTCATGGGTAACACAGCATGGATCAGAACATAATGCAGTTTTTGATGACTAAATAATACCCCATTGTATACATAATAGATAAAGTACTTTTGTTCATCCATTCGTCAGTTGATGAACATTTGGGTTGTTTTTACTATTTGGCTATTAGAAGTAATGCTGCTGAGGACATTTGTGTATAGGTTTTTCATTGACATTTGTTTTTAATTCTTTTGGGTATATTCCTAGGAGTGGAATTGTTGGTTGTTACTCATTTTTCTTTTTTTAGAATGCATGATTTATTGCTTGCTTAGTGTGTCCTTCTTATTTTCCCACCTCACAGGATCTCTCCAAATCAAGCCTCATTGCTTCCCTAACCATCCCCCTGTCTCTGAACAAATTTTTAAGGAATGATTCAGATGTAAGATCTTTTGTAAGACCTTCTGGAAGATCTTTTCCAGCCCTACTCACTGAATAATTTTTGTATTGATGGATAGTATTTGGTTCATATTATTGTATCAGCTATATATCACTTATATAATGTAATTATGCAAATTAGTATCATTAGATTTTTAAGTTCTTGAGTGTAGGGATTGCCAAAAACTTTCATTTCTTTGACAGCTAGGAAAATGATTGGCACACAGCACTTAGTAGGGTTTTGTTGAGTTAACTTTTCTAGTCTTTTTGCTTAGTTTCTCCATGCTATAAATCCATTTTATATTCTGCTCATTTTCGTACTACTCAAATTGGCATTCAAAACCGAGTGTCTAATACCCAGTCAACCAAAACACTCATTGCCCCAGATTCCCAAATTCTTCCAGTTTCTTTATTTCTTCTTGCCTTTCTCACTCTGCAGGATGTTCATTTCCATCCTGTCTGAAACTTTTGATATTTCCTACCCTTCAAGCCATTTGTGAATCGGCATATTCCTGAATGACATTTAAAAATGTTTATCTATATTTTATGCATTTATGTTCTCTGAGGGTTGAACAAAAAAATGGGATGTATTTTAGGAAGTCTCTGGTTTTCAAAGCCTACTTTACAAATCGCTGATACACATTACCCAGCAACCTCTTAATTTCTAACTTCCCAGCCACCCCAAACAATTATTCTCTACTAACCCATACCACTATTTTTTTTTCCCAAGATTTATTTGAAAGAGTCACAGAGAGAAACAGAGATTTTCCATCCACTGGTTCACTCCCCAGATGGCTGTGATGGCTAGAACTGAGCCAATCAGGAGCCAGGAGTTTCTTCCGGGTTTCCCACACGGGTGCAGGGGCCCAATAACTTGGTCCATCTTTCCCAGGCCATAGCAGAGAGCTGGATAGGAAGAGAAGCAGCTGAGACTTGAACTGGCGCCCATATGGGATGCTGTGCTTCAGGCCAGGGCTTTAACCTGCTGTGCCACAGCGCCAGCCCCTACTGCTATTCTTAAAATTGTGGTTAAGGGCTTCTTTTTCCCTGGTAGATACATGACTACCTTTTCTGGTAACAGTAGAGCAGAATAACTCCCTCGTTTTTGCTTTAGACAAGCCGGTGGATAAGTTATTTCATGTAAGCCAGTCATCTGAATAACTGTTTTTCAGGTAACTCAGTAGCTTTTGTGCCAGGTATTTCCTAGACATGTTGTATTGGATTTTTCCCTTTCGAAGGGCATATATTTATTTGGCAGTTTAGGGATACAATTTATTTAGTTTGCATTGATAAAAATAATATTAGTAAGTAGTCAAACTCGGTAAACTGATGACAGTGTGACAATAAAACCAGTCTCACTTTAAAAAGAGACTGGTAGTTTCATGTAAATCTGTGTCAGAAATATCAGTTAACATGTCTGTCTATCTATATACATAAATTATTTGAAAGGCAGAATGACACAATGACAGAAAATTAGCTTCTATCCTCCAGGGCTAGACTGGGCCAAAGCCAAAAAATAGGAATTCCATATGAGTTTCCAGCGTGGGTGGCAGAAACCCAAGTAACTGCTTCCCAGGTGGGTGAGGGAAGCTGAATAGGAAGCAGAAACAGGATTTGATCCCAAGCACTCTCATATGGGTTGCAGGCATCCCAAGCAACAGCTTACCCCACTGCACCACAACAGTTACCCTGCTGATTTTTATTTTGGTAGCATCACTTTAGGAGAGTGATAATGATAGGGCATGAGAATTGAAATATTTTTTAAGGGCCCAAGGCTAGTTCAAGAGTAGACAGCATATAGAAAAGGTATAGACCGGCACAGTCATTGTGGTGCTGTGCGTTTGGCACTTGGGATTCCTACATCCCATTTGGCAGTGCCAGGAGTTAAGTCCTGCCTCCATTCACAATCCAGTTTCCTGCTAATGTGCCTAGGAAGGCAGCAGATGATGACCCCAGTACTTGATTTCCTACCTGCTGCATGGGAGACTCACATGGAATAACTGGCTCTTGGCTTCAGTGTTCCCCAGTCCTAGTTGTTGCAGGCATCTGGAGAGTAAACCGGTGGATGGAAAACAAACCTAAAAAATAAGAGTACAGGCTTTGCATTCAGATAAAGCTGAGGTTTCTGTTCAGTTTCAACACTATGAGCCTCAATTTCTCTGCTGTGTGAAGTGGGTATGCTAATATAAAGGTTATTTATTAGGAGTAGATAAAAATCTATAAAGGCCACATAGCATAGTGCCTGATACATAGCAGCTATGTGCCCTCCTGCCTCATCAGTCTAGATCTGTCTGCATTTACCTGAAATTATCTGTCAATGAAGCTCTTCTGGTATGAATTCTGTGACCCTATTTCTCCATCTTTAAAATGCAGGATTTGAATTGAATGCCTGGCCCTTTTCTGCTGCTGTTCATTATGACTTGCAGGGCCAAGCTGACACTGATACTGTTCTTTGAATCCATCTGGTATTTACATGCCTATGCCACATAACTAAGTACTCTGATCTTGTATTTAGGATTAAATTTTCATATGTCTGTAGATGTATTGAGGAATGCCCCAAAATATTATATAAATGCTATCCTATCTGTATTTGTCATCTGTACCATAGTGCCATTTGAACATATAGAGGAATATTACTCTTGTTTTGTTGGATCAGTGTTTTTTTTTTTTTTTTGACAGGCAGAGTTAGAGAGAGAGAGAGACAAAGAGAAAGGTTTTCCTTTTCCGTTGTTTCACCCCCTAGGTGGTTGATACGGCCGGCGCGCTGCGCCATCCGAAGCTAGGAGCCAGGTGCTTCCTCCTGGTCCCCCATGTGGGTGCAGGGCCCAAGCCCTTGGGCCATCTTCCACTGCCTTCCCGGGCCACAGCAGAGAGCTGGACTGGAAGAGGAGCAACCGGGACAGAATCCGGTGCCCCAACCGGGACTAGAACCCAAGGTGCCGGTGCTGCAGGCGGAGGATTAGCCAGGTGAGCTGCGGCGCCGGCCCTCTTTTTATTTTTTAAGAGTTCCTTTTTCTTAAGATTTATTTTATTTGGCTGAAGGGCAGAGTAGCAAAGAGACAGAGACACAGTGAAAGAGATCTTCCATCGACTGGTTCACTCAGAACCAGATGGCTGTAACTGCCGGGTCTGTTGCTGTTCCAGGCCAAAGCCAAAAGCCTAGAACTCCATCTGGGTCTCCTATGTGTGTGACAAAAGCCTAGGTATTTGGGCCATTCTCCACTGCTTTCCCAGGTACATCAGTAGGGACCTGGATCGGAAGCAGAGCAGTTAAGACTCAACCTGCAATATAGTATGCTGCATCCCAGGTGGTGGCTTAACCAGTTGCACCACAATACCGGCCCCTGGAATTTAAATATCTTGGATTTTGGTATATTTTATTTTATTTTTAAATATTTATTTATTTATTTGAAAGAGTTACAGAGAGGCAGAGGCAAAAAGAGGTCTTCCATCCACTGATTAACTCCCCAATTGGCCAGAATGGCTGGAGCTGTGCCAATCCGAAGCCAGGAGCCAGGAGCTTCTTCTGAGTCTCCCACTCAGGTGCAGGGGCCCAAGGACTTAGACCATCTTCTACTGCTTTCTTAGGCCATAGCAGAGAGCTGAATTGGACGTAGAGCAGCCAGGACTTGAACCGGCGCCCATATGGAATGCTGGCACTGTAGGCAGTGGCTTTACCTGCTATGCCATAGCGCCGGGCCCCTGTGTATCTTTTTCTTAAAAAAAAAAAAAAAAAAACAACAACAACAACAACAAAAAAACCCTTATAAATGCACCTAATTGCATACTTAAGTACCTAAATGGTTTTGTTGAAAAATTCAGTCAACAATTTTTTATTGTGTTATAAACCACTATGGGCATTACAGAAAAAAATGCAAAATCATTTTCTATTTGTTTATTATCTATTTATTATCCTTGATTTCCTTCAGGTATATATATAAAAAAACACCAAAAAGTTGTATTTTGTGATAGGGTCATGTAAAAACCCATGTTTTGTGTTTCTAATAGTGAGGGGGAAGATGACTATTCTGGGGTAAATACTGAATGCTTCATGGAAAAGGAAATGACTGAGTTTGGATCCTAGAGAATCTGGTATAGGGAGAATTTATGCAGAAAAAAGAGAATGATATTTCAACCAAGAGATTAAAAATGGAAGAACAGAAAGACAAATTGCTTTTGGGAGAATATTTAATGTGGTGGTGATTTAGCAAGGTAGTTATTTAATGTGGTCTACTGTGAATTAGATAATAGAGATACTACTTATAAAACCACTAATTTCGTCCGGCGCCGCGGCTCAATAGGCTAATCTTCTGCCTAGCGGCGCCGGCACACTGGGTTCTAGTCCCGGTCGCCCCTCTTCCAGGCCAGCTCTCTGCTGTGGCCAGGGAGTGCAGTGGAGGATGGCCCAAGTGCTTGGGCCCTGCACCCCATGGGAGACCAGGAGAAGCACCTGGCTTCTGCCATCCGATCAGCGCGGTGCGCCGGCTGCAGCGCACCGGCCGTGGCGGCCATTGGAGGGTGAACCAACGGCAAAGGAAGACCTTTCTCTCTGTCTCTCTCTCACTGTCCACTCTGCCTGTCAAAAATAAATAAATAAAAATAAAACCACTAATTTGGGGCTGCTGTTGTGGCATAGTGGGTTAAAGTGCCATCTTTGACACCAGCATCCCATATGGGCTCTGGCTCTTGTTCTGGCTGCTCTATTTCCAACCGAGCTCCCAGGTAACATGCCAGAGAAAGCAGCAAAGAATGGCCCAATTGATTGGGCCCTTGCACCTAGGTGGGAGACCTGGAAGAAATGTCTGGCTTCTGGCTTTGGCCCAGCCTGGTCCAGTCCAGCTCTAGTTATTGCAGCCATTTGGGAAGTGAACCAGCGGATGAGAGAGCTTCCCCTCTCTCTCTCTCTCTCACACACACACACTCTCTCTCTCTCTCTCACACACTCACACTTTCACTCTCCCCCTCCCTCAGTGTCACCCCCGATTAATTCTGCCTTGTAAATAAATAAGAAATAAATCTTTTAAGAAATTAATTTGTTTCAAAGTCTGATGAGTAACTTAAGCTAGGTCAGTAATGACAGTATTGAAAGTAAATAATTTTGGGTACTAGCGCTGTTGCGAGAAGGTTAAACCTGTGCCTGCAGTGCCAACAACCCATATGGGCACTGGTTCATGTCCTGACTGCTATCCTTCCCATCCAGCTTCCTGCTAATGTGCCTGGGAAAGCAGCAGAAGATGGCTCAACCACGCACATGGGAGACCTGAAAGAAGCTCTTGGCTCTGGCTCCTGGCTTTGGCTTGTCCCAGCCCAGGCTTTTGCAGCCATTTGGGGAGTGAACCAGATAGAAAAAATTCTCTCTCTCTCTCTCTCTCTCTCTCTCTTATTTCTGTCTTATTTCTCTCTGTATTTCTGCTTTAAGAGTCACCAAGACCTTATGACTTGAAAAAGTTTGATGGAGAGAAGAATGTGAGTTTTGAGATTGTAAGTTGGTATGGTTTTTAAAATGATTTTGCCACTACAAACATAGGAAAGTTGAGAGAAAGAACTAGTGTAATTTAGTTTTAGCTAAGTTTGAATTATCTGTATTTGTTTCAGTAAAGGAATTATGGGGATACTTCAAGAAATACAACTAGAATGTTTGTGTCAGGCCTGGAAATATAAATATGTGCAGTTTTTTGAGCATACAAGAAATTTCAGAAATATAATCCACAGATTTATGATTTTTGGCACATCCAAATTCCTGCTTTTTGTTTCTCTGGGTCACACTGTTCACTGCAGAAGTAGGTTTGATACATATTTTGAATGGAAATGAAAGAGTGAACTGATTTTTTTTTTACCAAGCTATTTATTATAGTGGAATGTTATCTAAAAATGTAACCATTTGGGGACCAGCGCTGTGGTGCAGCAGGTTAAAGCCCTGACCTGAAACGCCTGCATCCCATGTAGGCGCTGGTTCTAGTACCTGCTGGTTCTAGTACCAGCTGCTCCTCTTCTGATCCAGCTCTCTGCTGTGGCCTGGGAAAGCAGTAGAAGATGGCCCAAGTCCTTGGGCCCCTGTCCCCGCGTGAGAGACCTGGAGGAAAGTTCTGGCTCCTGGCTTTGGATCGGCGCAGCTGCGGCCGTTGTGGCCATCTGGGGATGAACCAGCGAATGGAAGACCTATGTGTTTCTACCTCTCTCTGTAACTCTTTCAAATAAATAAAATAAATATATATATAAAAAAAAAGTAACCATTTTGCCAGATCTCTGATGAGATTAGTGATAGTATTTTCTACTTAGTGTAAGTCCCTTGCTAACATTTTCCTCAAATGAACAAACATAACTTATTCAGTAGCAGGTGAAAGGAGAATATTTGAATTGAATTGCAACCTAATTTGAACAGTCATATTTTCAATGGTATGGTGATTTATCTATTTTTTTAACTTTTATTTAATAAATATAAATTTCTGTAGAACAACTTTTAAATTATAGTGGCTTTTTGTCCCCTAATTTTTTTTTTTAAGATGTATTTATTTGAAAGGGAGAGTTACGGGGGGCGGGGGGGGGGCAGAGATCTTCCATTCCCTGGTTCATTCCCCAAATGGCCCCAGCTGGGCGGATCTGAAGCCAGGAGCCAGGTACAACTTCTACGTCTCCCATGTGGATGCAGGGGTGTGAGCAAATGGTCCCTTTTCCACTGTTTTCGCAGGCCATCAACAGAAAGCTGGATTGGAAGAGGAGCAGCTGGGACAGGAGCCAGCATCCATATGGGATGTCAGTAGCCCAGGCAGAGGCTTAACCTACTGCACCACAGCAACAGCCCCAATATGGTGATTTAGGGTAGAATTCATGCCTTATAAAAATACTGCTTCATTTTTCCTGTTGTATTTTTCTTTAATATCTAGCCCTGTGTTTCATTATGACCATTTTTAACACTATAAATTTTAGCTCTAGTACTCAGTTTTAGCAAGTTACTATTTAAAAATCAGAATTTAAAATTATTTCCCCTAGTGTGTACATTTTTTAACCCCCTTTTCTTTTATATAGATATTTCTTGGAAATTTTCTGTTTAAGGCCCAGTGATTTGGCTAAGCAAATAAAGCCTCTGACTGAAGAAGTGTCGGCATCCCATGTGGGCGGCGGCTCAAGCTGGCTCCTTCACTTCCGATCCAGCTCCCTGCTAATGTGTCTGGGAAAGCAGCATGATATGGCCCAAGAACTTGAGCCCCTACACCCACATGGGGGACCCAGAACAAGCTCCTGGCTCCTGGCTTTGGTCTGGCCTAGCCCTTGCCGTTCTGGCCATCTGGGGAATGAACCAGCAGATGGAAGATATCTCTCTCTCTCTCCCTCCTCTCTATCTCTGCCTTTCAAAAGAAACAATAATTTTTTTTAAGGAAAGTTTTCTGTTTAATAAAATTTAGTATAATGACTATTTTACTGTTTTTGGAAGATGTAAAAATTCCTCTCACAAATATATAGGCTAGTTATATGATTAAAACAAAATCTATAGACTACACTTCTATATAGGTATTTAAAAGTTGGAATATTCACTTTGTTTTTTGAAAGATAAATCTTGATGACATCACTAGATAACAATTGGTTAATTATTAAATTTCATATTATTTATTGTAACATGTTAACAAATACTTCACTGCATGGTGAGTTTATTATTTGCATACATAAAGACTTTTAAATTCATTGTGCTTTATGAAGATGAGGTCACTATGTTTTATTTTATTCTTATAAGAGGTGAAACAATGATCCAGAACAATAATCAAAGCCAAGGTAGAGCAACTTGTTAAACACTTTAGAGTTAAGACTTTTCCCCCCCACTTCTAGTGTGATACTCTGAAGGCAGCTGCTACAGATAAACTCTGGAGCCCCAGATGGTGGTTGCCTAATCCTCATGAGAATTCATGTCCTGGAAGCAGCCCTTATCTCTCCAGACCTGACATTGTCTGTGAGCTTTTGCTAAGGAGGCAATAATATAAACATGCTATGCATGAGTTTCACTTCTTGAATATGTCAAAGACACAGGAAGTTATAGTAAAGTAAAACAAGAACAGAGTTCACATTATTGAAAGTGTTATTATTGAAGGTACTTGATACTACCTTGTGATGAGTGATGATGTGTAGTCTAAGAGGAAAGCCACAATGAGCTTTTTTTTTTTTCTTTAAAGTGCCACTCCTCCAATATCATTAATTCAGTGATACAGATTTATTATTAAGTGTATCATACCCAGAAGTTACTGTTACATGATTTGGGCTAGTATAACAATTGAAAACAATCCATCTTGTAAAACAATATTTTGGCTTTTTTTTTTTTTTCCACCTAGTAGTTCTCTCTGAGAAGTCAGAACACTTCTGTTATTCTGGATTTATTGTTCAGAATTTTTCCAGGAGACAGATCTGTGAGAGATGAGTCAGTGATGACTGTAAATGGTTGTCTCTTTAGCATAGCAGGCTAGGGGTTTTGTGGAGACTATCTACTAGAGGCAATATCTCATTTAACATGTGAACAGAGATGTTGACACTGTCTTCATGAATAATTTTGAATCACTTGCCACTTGGTGATATGACTATAGGCAATAAAGAGGATTTCTTATTATTAATAAAATTTGTAATCAAATGAGAAACTATAGTGTCCCTTATAATAAAGCCTGAGTCTGCCTTTCAAATCTTATCTCTTTGCTTTATGTACCCTGTTCTGCAGCCACTCTGGGACCTCTCACTAGTCCAGAATCTGTGTCCTATTATGTCTTCATACCATTTCTAATTTTATTTCTTTAATCTCATGTAGAACTCTTCCTTAAAGAAGCTACAAGTCATCGTCAGCTCAAGTATTGCTTTTGTGAAGTCTTTCTCAGAAGTTTCATTTTCTTTTCTCCCGTAGTATCATAACTAGAATATTCTTTCTAAAACAAGGATTTGATTGTGCCTCAAACACGTCTTAAGTGTAATTAAATTTCATGTCAAACTCAGGGTAGCTGGTGATCTCTGTTTTCCTTTGTTTGGTTCACATCTTAACCGATCCTCTGCTCTTTCTTCTCAGCTACTGTACTGTCACATTCTTTATCTTTCTCCTTTGCCTTGGAGTGCCCTTATGTCTGTCCATTTTAGTGTTTCTTGTTTTTTAAGATCTTTCCAAAACACGCCTTCTCCCTGAAGCACCTGCTTTCCAAGTTAGTCAGCAATCATAGCACTTTTACCTTACCACAGCACCATTGAACAATACTGTAATAGCTAGGACTGGACCAGACCAAAGCCAGGCGCCAGGAATTCCATCCGGGTCTCCCATGGGGGCCCACATACATGGACCGTCTTCTGCCTTCCCAGGAGCATTACCGGGTAAAGCTGCTGCCTGCAGTGCCGGTATCCCATATGGCCGCAGGATCAGCGCAGCTCAAGCCGTTGCGGCCATCTAGGGAGTGAACCAGCAGATGGAAGATCTCTCTCTCTCTCTCTCTCTCTCTCTCTCTCTCGCCTCTCTGTAACTCTGCCTTTCAAATAAATAAATTAAAAAAGAAAAAAAGTGGAGCATCCAGGACTCCAACTGTCACTTTCATGTAAGATACCAGTGCGTTGCAAGCATCTTGAGAGAGTACTGCTTTTTTTTTTTTTTTTTAAGATTTTTTTTTTTTTATTTGAAAGGCAAAGTTAGAGAGAGAGAGATACCTCCCTCTGGGTCTCCCATGTGGGTGGTAAAGTCCCAAGCACTTGGATCTGCTGTTTTTCCAGGTGCATCAGCAAGGAGTTAGATTGGAAATGGAGAAGCTAGAACTTGAACCTGTACCCATATGGGATGGTCAGTGTCAGAGGCTTAACCTGCTGTGGCGCATAATCAGCCCTGAGAGATTACTTCTAATTAGCATAGTTTTGCAAGGTATATTTGTATTTTCCTCCTCTGCTCAACTTGGAGCTGCTGATAATATAGCCAGGTTTGCCGGCGCCGTGGCTTAGCAGGCTAATCCTCCGCCTTGCGGCGCCGGCACACTGGGTTCTAGACCCGGTTGGGGCGCCGGATTCTATCTGGTTGCCTCTCTTCCAGGCCAGCTCTCTGCTATGGCCCGGGAAGGCAGTGGAGGATGGCCCAAGTGCTTGGGCCCTGCACCTGCATGGGAGACCAGAAGCACCTGGCTCCTGGCTTCAGATCAGCAAGATGCGCCGGCCGCAGCGGCTATTGGAGGGTGAACCAGCGGCAAAAAGGAAGACCTTTCTCTCTGTCTCTCTCTTTCACTATCCACTCTGCCTGTCAAAAAAAATATATATATATATGTGTGTATATATATATATATATAGCCAGGTTAATCAAACTTTGTTTAATTGTAATGTGTGGTACAGTATCTTAGGGTGGAGATAAAGACGGAGATAGATTTGAAAAGATTAATAGGAAAGATTTAAGTTAAAACCTGGACTTGAGTTAGACAAGATAGATGATAGGGTAAAGGAAGAGACATCAAAGACCTGTGTTGAATATAGTATGTTTTACCATAAATTAATTACTGATTGACCTTTTGTGTGTTATATTTTCCATCACAAAATTCTTTTGCCTTCAGTGTGCTAGAGCAGCCTGAAATGTAACTGCTTACCTCCTGTACCCTTTAACTGTCTAACCACTGAGCTGATATTCTATTGCTTCCTGTTTCTGTCACATTTGCCTCACCCTCCCCACCCACATTCTCTTTTTTGAGGTCTGTTTCTTGCAGTACATTAAAAGGCCAATGAAAACATGCTCCAGATGGTGCTGTTCTTTATCATGATCCTCACCACTTTGTGTTCCTATTTAAAAGAACAAACAAAAAGACACATGCTGCTGGTTTGTAACCCAGCTGGCTCTGATTTCTTTCGTTCTTGGTTTTTACTGTTTCTTTCTCTTACCTTACTCTGCTTCTATTTCTGCCCTCCTGTGTATGTATCAGCATTATAAAATCATTTATATTCCCTCTCTGGATTATACATTACATTATTCTGCCCATTCTTATTCCTCTCTCTGTTTTCTGTTTTTCCTAGTTCCCTTTCTGTCCATCTTTTTTTGTTTTCTTATCACTGTCCACTTCTGTCATTATTATTATTATCCTTCAACTCCTTTTCCCATTCTTCACTGTTTCCCATTTAAAAAATCAAAACAAACAGTTTTGAAAAAAAAAATGTGAAACTCTCCAACTGTACCCAGGCTTTATTTTGTACTTTATATCTGTATTCTCTATTGCTTTAATTAGTGCTGATTCCATGCTCTCCTCTTAATTTATTTTAGTTCTTCGTATTCCTGCCCTTTATTTTTTTTTTTTTTAAGAGGTTTACTTACTTTATTTGAAAAGCAGAGTTACAGAGAAAGAGAAGGAAAGCCAGAAAGAGAGAGATCTTCCAGCCACTGGTTCACTCCCCAAATGGCTTCAATGTCCAGGGCTAGGCCAGGCCATAGCCATGAGCCTGGAACTCCAACGGGGTCTCCCACATGGGTACAGGGACCCAAACACTTGAGCCATTTTTTATTATTTTCCCAGGTGCATTACCAGGGAGCTTGATCAGAAATGGAGCAGCCTGGTCTTGAACAACTGCCCGTGTAGGATGCCAGCCTTGCAGGTGGTGGCTTAACCCCTGTGCCACAATGAGGCCTCTCCCCCCAATAATCTTGAGAAGCAATAATCCCAGCTATTCTCTGTCACTTCTGTTCCCTACTTTATATGCTTCATTCTTTCATTATTTTCCCAGTGATTTTAACTCGTGTGTTTATTAAGGCCTTAAGATTAGAAAGATTTAGCTAATGTGCGGCTGTGACTTTTGCAATACTGGTGGTTCTACCTCAGAGATTCCTTAGTGGTGAGGTTAGAAGCAAGAGCCAGGGGCCGGTGCTGTGGCACAGTGGGTTAAAGCCCTGGCTGCCAGCATCCCATATGGGTGCCGGTGCTAGTCCTGGCTGTTCCTCTTCTGATCCAGCTCTCTGGTATGGCCTGGGAAAGCAGTACAAGATGGCCCAAGTCCTTGGACCCCTGCACCCACGTGGGAGACCTGGAGGAAGCTCCTGGCTCCTGGCTTCAGATTGGTGCAGCTCCGGCTGTTGTGTCCATCTGGGGAGTGAACCAGCAGATGGAAGACCTCTCTGGTTCTACTTCTCTCTGTAAAGTAACTCTGTCTTTCAAATAAAAAAAAAAAGAAGAAGAAGAAGCAGGAGCCAGTTCCAAAGGAGAGAATATGGGCTGGTGACGTGGCACAGCGGGTTAACACCCTGGCCTGAAGCACCGGCATCCCATAGTTCTAGTCCTGGTTGCTCTTCTTCCAGTCCGGCTCTCTGCTGTGGCCTGGGAAGGCAATAGAAGATGGCCCAAGTCCTTGGGCCCCTGCACCCACGTGGGAGACCTGGAAGAAGCTCCTGGCTCCTGGCTTTGGATCGGTGCAGTTCCGGCCATTGCGGTGGTGACTTTCTAGCCATTCCTTGAGTTGATGTGAGACAATCAGGATCAAAAAGGAAAAGGGAACCAATGGTAATATATTTATGTGCCCTTCTGCCTACTCATTCCTTTCTCCCTTTATTGTTAGCACATTATAATATTCTGAATTTTTATATATGAAGAAGAAATTCTACTTGAACACTAAGGATCTATTGATTTGTCTGTAGAAGATGGCATATAAAATATTAGTCCTTTATTAAAAGAAAACTCTAATAGGATTTTTAAAAAGTATTTCTGTATTTTATTTATTTTCATCTAAAGCATAGCTTCTGCGATAACATGATCACTTTTTGTCTAGGAAATCTGAATGTGTGGGAGGGAAGCCAAAACTAACTGGAAAATCAAGTGATCCAGTATTACTTTAAAAAGTTGAATGTGTTTAAATCAGCAGTGCCCAATGACATGCATCATAGGGCACCTAAAGATTTGGCAGATATCATTGCAGAGGCACTAGCCATTTACCGTACAGAGAATGTGAAAAGGGCAGAGTAAGGGTAGTGCTTCTGAGCACCACTTTTGTCAGTGTAGTGCTCTTCATCACTTCCCCTCAAAGCCAAAGAAACAAAGAAGCTATACAAAATGCACATTATTTGCATTGCATTGGCCCTTGAAAACACCATTTACTCAGCCATATCCTATTTTCCTTTGGCATTTCCACAACTTACACATTCCAAATATAAATTCAGTGCAGGTTTTGAGAGCTTGTATAATGTTGATTATATTAATTATAAAGAAGTAGAAATAGGATTTCTAGTCACAAGTGTTTCTAGAATCCCAGTTTCAGAGTACTTTTCATATACTGCCTCATTTGGTTCTCCAGCTAACCCAGAATGTCTGTAGTATACTGTGTAAAGATAAAGGCAACTCAATGTGCCACAAAAAAGGTTTGAATTCTTTGAATTCAGTTTGTAATATTAATCCAGAGCTTCTGTGCTTATTTGTTTATGTTGTATAGTCTGCCTGTTTCCACAAAAGGATTTGAGATAGATTGAGACTGTGGACAGTTAAAGAGGAAATAAATCAGATGAAGTTCCTTTTAGAATTTTGAGGTGAAATGATTACTGTACTGAAGCATTAAATTTAGCTCTCAGCTTTGGCAGCTAAACAAAAGAAAATGTAATGAATGTGTGGACGATTTGTTCAAATTAGCACATTACTGTTACCTTATATCATTATTATTTATACTTATATTGCATCATGTTTGTAGGACATGTCTGTAGGAACCAATTGGATCCATGTGTTAGTCCATTATATTGTTTAGCACGAGTGAGCAAATGGTTGAATATGATATCTTTTGAGGAGCAATACAAAGGCAACTTCTTTTGGTGGTAGAGAAAATTTGTCATTTGAATTATTTTGAAAGAAATACTAAATGTAAATTATAGACAACTATTTCAACCAAGGGTTCATAAATGATACAAAACAGTTCTTAGTGGAGCCTTTGTTTTATTGACCCACAAAAAGTCATAGGAGATAACTAGGAAAAACAGGGAGTTATCCTGAACAAATCATAAGTTTTGGAGTATGACAAACCCAGGTCTAGTCTCAGATTTGCTTTGGGCTTTGTGACCTTAGACAAACTGCAGCCTTGCTGAGTTTGTTTCCTCATTTGTGGAATAAGGCTTCTAATACTTTTCTCAAAAGGATTTTTAAAAAAGATTTATTTTTTATTTATTTGAAAGTCAGAGTTACCGAGAGAGAGAGCGAGAGAGGTTTTCCATACGCTGGTTTACTCCCCAGTTGGCCGCAACGGCCAGAGCTGCACCAATCCAAAGCCAGGAGCCAAGAGCCAAGAGCTTCTTCTGGGTCTCCTACGCTGGTGCAGGGGCCCAAGGACTTGGGCCATCTTCTACTGCTTTCCTAGGCTATAGCAGAGAGCTTGATTGGAAGTGGAGCAGCTGGGACTTGAACTGGTGTCCATATGGGATGCTGGTGCTGCAGGTGGCAGCTTTACTTGCTACACCACAGCGCTGACCCCCCATTATTATATTTTTAAAAGCATGTTTGCATCTATGTTTGTGAGGAAATCTTTGTTGTACTATTATTCTGAGTGAAGTAGTCTCTAGATGTAAATTATATGCAGTTGATAGATGGTACTGTTGAATTTAATCATGTCTGTACTGATTTTTTTTGCCTGCTGGTTCTGTACGTTTCTAATAGGAGGGCAGTAAATTTTCTAATCATCATAGTGGATTCATCTATTTCTTGTAGTTTTGTCAGGTTTTGCTTCATGTAGTTTGAGACTCTGTTGTTACATGTGTATACATTGAGAACTGTTATATCCTCTTGGTGAATGGACCTGTTTACCATTATGTAATGTACCCTCTTGATCTCTGACCTCCCTGGATCAGTGGTTTGGTGTCTGACATTAATTTGGGGAAAAATTCTCAGTCATTATTTCTTCAAATGTTACTTCTGTTCATTTCTCTTGGTATTTCTGTTGTGCATTTGTTGCCCCTTTTGTAGCTGACCTACAGTCCTTTTTTTTCAGTCTTTGCTTTTCAGTTTTGGAAGTTTCTATTTTCCTTTCCTTTATCTCAGAGATTGTCAGTCATGTTCATTCTGTTAATGGATTCATCAAAGAAATTCTTAATTTCTTTTATTGTTTTTCATCTCTAGCATTTTTTTCAGAGTTTCCTTTTGTTCAGCTCTATGTTTCTGAATGATGTCTGCTTTTCCTTTTAAAGCCCTTAAAATTATATTAAAAGCATATTATCCATAATAATAATTAAAAGAAAAACTCCTGGTCTGATATTTCCAACATTCCTGGCCATATCAGACTCTGGTTTTGGTTCTTGTTCAATGTCTTCAAATTGTGATTTTTGTTTTTTATTGTGCTTGGTAATTTTTCATTGCAAGATGTACATCATTTACTAAATAAAAGAACTACTGTAAACAGGCCTTTAATAATGTAGTGTTAAGGTGTGGAATGACAAGACATCCCTTAGTCTGTGATTAGATCTCAGTCTTTAGGAAAGCCTGTTCCTGGGGTGTGAACCTCACTGGTACATCCCAGTCCCCATTTCCACACCATGGCTAGAAAGGGCTGGGAGAGGGCATGTTCCTTCTATTTAGGTTCTAATAATCCTGGCAGGTCAAGTTCTGGTAAAATAATTTCTCCTGAGAGAAGGTCTTGTTAGGAACAATGTTTTGGCTTATTTAAACTTGGTTACTTTTCTCCTCCCTCCTAATAAATTCATGAGAGGATTTTTCTCTGGTACTCACTGTGATGACCACACAGGTCTCCCAAAGATAAAACTTAAGGAAGTGTGAGGTCCCTCTTATGAGTGGGTCCCTCTGTAGTTTTTGACTCTCAGGTTTGTCTGTATTGAGCCTCTAAGAATTGATCAGTTATAGTTTAGGTTTCCTGTTCTGGCATTGGCTCTTTGGAGGTTTCTGCTGATGGGTTACTGTGCCAGTAAGTTGTGATTCGGTCTATCTGGTGGTCTGATTTTTAGAACAACAATTTGCCCTGTTATTTCATTTCTCTTGAATGATTTGATTAGATTTGCACTTGATTGTAAGACATAGAACTAACTTCTAAGCTCTTTACCTTGGAAAATGGAAACTGTGAGTGTGCTTTGGTTTGAGCATAGTTATAACTCAGTCTTTGTATGCTAGTTACAACATGTTGTTAATCGGGGGTCAGGGTCCATTGATCTTTCTCTAACATTTTCTGCTTTTTATTATATCTAGTAATTTGGGATAGTTTTGTTAGCTCTAAGTAAAAGAAATTTATATGTTGTAGAGACTTTAGATTCTGAATAGTATCTTGTATTTTTCAAAGTTGATAGTTAACTATATTTGCATTTAAATCTCCTACTTAAGTCTCAGAGGGTAATCAAAATACATAGTGTAGGATTTCCAGGAGATTAAAAATTAATGTATGTGAGACATAGTAAAAGCTATAAAAGAATTAACAGTTTGTATTTTTATAAAAGGGATGTTGTATTGCTGACATTTTAAATGTACTTTGTTTAGTTAGCATAATTGCATTTGTTATTGGTAACTAAGCATCTTTATTTTGAGTGAGATTCTTTTTTTTTTTTTTTTAAGATTTATTTATTTATTTGAAAGGTAGAGAGACAGAGATCTTCCATCTGCTGGTTCATTCCCCAAATGGCTGCAACGGCCAGAGATGGGCCAGTCCAAAGCCAGGAGCCCAAAACTTCTTCCAGGTCTCCCAAAGAGTTGGGCCATCTGCTACTGCCTTCCCAGGCACATTAGCAAGGAGCTGGATCAGAAATGGAGCATCCAGGACTTGAACCCGTGCACGTATGGAATCCTGGCACCTCAGGTGGCAGCTTTACCTATTATACCACAGTGCAGGCCCCCATAAATGAGATTCTTAATTATTAAATTTGTTGGTACTTTGGAAGCAGCTGAGATATTCTTAACTTTTGAGCCTAAGATAGGTGTTCCTCAAAGTACTTTTTTCTGATTTTTTTCTTCTGCTGTTGAAGGTTTTTTCTTTCTTCTCTCTTTTTTTTCTTTATTGTGTCAGTATATTCTTCTGTAGATTGTATTTGTTTTGATTTCTTATTTGAAGATTCTAATTGTTTATCTACAGATAAACTGCATAACTAAATCTGTTTAGGTAGGATTTAAAATAAGAATATATGTTAAGTATGTTATTGTGATTGAGTGAATCTCAGAACCTACCTGGTTTATTCATTTGGAAGTCAAAAGAAGAGACAGACATCTTCCATCTGCTGGTTCACTCCCCAGATAGGTGCAGGCCAGGAGCCAGGGCCTTCATCCAGGTCTCCCACATACATAGCAGGGGTCCAAGTACTTGGGCCATCTGCTGTTTTTCCCAGGCCATTGACAGGGAGCTGGACAGGAAGTGGGTGGAGCAGCTGGGACCCCATATGGACACCGGTGTTGCAGGTGGTAGCTTTGCCCACTATGCCACAATGCCAGCCCCCAAGTATATTTCTGTCAAAGGATTTCTGCACTTACTGTAAGTGTTGAGCACTTTTCCTTCAAGGTGTACATGACTGTCACCCTCATTCCTTGAGATTTTTGCCCAAATGTCATCAAAGAGAATTTTTCTGTCCTTTTAATATAGAATTTTCTCCTAACTACACCATTCCCTATTCTCTTTTCCTATTTTTCTTCATAGACTGTATCACTACCATTATATTTTTAACATATGCATGTTTATGAATGTATGTATGTATGTATGTATGTATATATTAATGGTTTGGCTAAAGCAGAAACCTTTCTGTTTTCATGCTGCGTCTCCAGATGCTATAAAAGAACCTGACTAGACACTGAATGCATTTCTTTTTTAATACATGATTGGATAAGTCAGATGTGGAAAGGCATGAAACAGTTATAAGGGAAATTAATGGGCATATAATGCCATTAGGACTCTGAAGGGTGTGGAGAGTGGTCAGCTAGAAACACCTTCAGGAGAGAAAGTATTAGACTTGGACATACTGGTGCTATGGATTGTTTGGCAAGCTGATTACTTGGGCAGATAGTAATATATGAAGCCAAAGGTTTTCTGGATTATTGATCTCTCTCTCTCTCTCTCTCTTTTTTTTTTTTGACAGGCAGAGTGGATAGAGAGAGAGACAGAGAAAAAGGTCTTCCTTTACCGTTGGTTCACCCCCCAATGGCCGCCGCGGCTGGCGCACCGCGCTGAGCCGAAGGCAGTTGCCAGGTGTTTTCTCCTGGTCTCCCATGTGGGTGCAGGCCCAAAGACTTGGGCCATCCTCCACTGCACTCCCGGGCCATAGCAGAGAGCTGGCCTGGAAGAGGGGCAACCGGGATAGAATCCAGCGCCCACCGGGACTAGAACCCGGGGTGCCGGCGCCGCAGGCGGAGGATTAGCCTAGTGAGCCACGGCGCCGGCCTATTGATCTCTTTTTATAACCACCAAGGAAAAGTTTATTTCTCTCCATTTCACCACATGCTGTATGATTAATTCATTTTTATTTACCATGAGCAAGCTTTCTCTCACCCTTCCTTGCTCCTGAATTATTGTCATGGCCAGTTTCCAGTCCTTCCCTTCCAGCTTGATTGTCTTCCCTCTAGTAGCTGGCACTCCTCTCCCTGATTTCTTCTTTGTCAGGAAGGATGTTATGTATGTGCACTTTATCCCTGAATGCTAAGAGAATTCTTGTCAAACTGACAGTTGGTGTGACTGCTGGTTGCCACTTGACATGGAGAACAACACCTAAAAGTCTGCACTTGCAGCTTTGGGCCTTCAAGAGACTCATGTAGGAGACTGTACTTTATCAAGTAGAAATAACCATATTGTAGCTGTGATATTAAAATGTATTTAGTATTTATGACATTAAAATATATCTTTATGAACTATTCCTCCTTCATACTGTTAGATAATATCATAGATCTTTTTCATATGGTAAAGAAGAGAATATAAAAAACACTATGAGTTTTGGAGGCTAATGTCTAATAATGAACAAGGCTTATCATTTTCATTCATTTGTTCTGTACATCTTATCATTGATCTCCTTCCCCTGTTTTGACACCTGCATTGGCTTCCTGTTATCTATTAAATGTAACTCTTTTTTTTTTTTTTTTTTGACAGGCAGAGTGGATAGTGAGAGAGAGAGAGACAGAGAGAAAGGTCTTCCTTTTTGCCATTGGTTCACCCTCCAATGGCCGCTGCGGACGGCGCATCGCGCTGATCCGAAGCTTGGAGCCAAGTGCTTCTCCTGGTCTCCCATGCGGGTGCAGGGCCCAAGACTTGGGCCATCCTCCACTGCCTTCCCGGGCCATAGCAGAGAGCTGGCCTGGAAGAGGGGCAACCGGGATAGAATCTGACGCCCCAGCCCGGACTAGAACCCGGTGTGCCAGCGCCGCAAGGTGGAGGATTAGCCTGTTGAGCCACGGCGCCGGCCTAAACGTAACTCTTTAACCACCATTTAAGGGATTTCATAATATACCTCCCCAACCTGCCAGCCTACCTTTTAAAATACTGTTTCTTAGCATCCCCTTATATTCTTTCTATTCTGTTTAGTCCACTGGTTTTCATAACATTCTCTTCAGAACTTCTCAGAGATTTCCTGGGAGAGGAGAAGGTCAAATAGCCATGACTGCAGCGCTGGCATCTCATATGGGTGCCGGATTCTAGTCCCGGTTGCTCCTTTTGCAGTCCAGTTCTCTGCTGCGGCCTGGGAAGGCAGTGGAGGATGGCCCAGGTGCTTGGGCCCCTGCACCCACGTGGGAGACCAGGAGGAAGGACCTGGCTCCTGCCTTCGGATCTGCATAGTTCTGACCGTAGTGGCCATTTGTGGGGTGAACCACCAGAGGGAAGACCTTTCTCTCTCTCTCTCTCTCTCACTGTCTAACTCCATCTGTCAAATAAATTAAAAAAAAAAAAAAAAAAAAAGCCACGACTCCTCTCCCTTCTTCAGACTCTTTCCTTTCTTCAGCCTGATCCTGTAGGCTTTCATCTCCTTTGCACTTTGGCTTTCATTCCAGTGGCTCTCTATAAATAAAAGAATGAAAGTCACTCCATTTGGTGAAATGATTATTCTGTGTGTCTGTCAAGTCTGTCTGTCACACACCCCACATGGCCACACAGCTTCTTAAATACTTACACCTAGGGGCCAGCATTGTGGTGCAGTGGGTTAAAGCTCTAGGCTGCTCCACTTCCAATCAGCTCCCTGCTTATTTGCCTGGGAAAGCAGTGGAAGGTGGCCTAAGTGCTTGGGCTCCTGGACCTGTGGTGGAGACCCAGAAAAACTCCTGGCTCATGGCTTGGATCAGGTCAAGGCTAGTCATTGCAGCCATTTGGGGAGTGGACCAGCAGATGGAAGACCTCTCTCTCTGTCTCTACCTCTCTTTGTAACTCTGTATTTCAAATAAATAAAGTGAATCTTTAAAAAAAAAATGCCTTATGCTTACACTTTCTTGTAGGTTTGCTTTTATTTGTAGTTCTCTCTTCTAGGAATGTCAGTGTTAACAGTTGATCAACATAGTGAATTTTGTTGATTACTTGGAATAGTGTGAAATTTTAATTTTTTTTTTTTTTGACAGCAGAATGGACAGTGAGAGAGAGAGAGACAGAGAGAAAGGTCTTCCTTTTGCCGTTGGTTCACCCTCCAATGGCTGCCGTGGTTGGCGCGCTGCGGCCGGCGCACCGCGCTGATCCGATGGCAGGAGCCAGGTGCTTCTCCTGGTCTCCCATGGGGTGCAGGGCCCAAGCACTTGGGCCATCCTCCACTGTACTCCCTGGCCACAGCAGAGAGCTGGCCTGGAAGAGGAGCAACCGGGACAGAATCCGATGCCCCAACCGGGACTAGAACCCGGTGTGCTGGCGCCGCAAGGTGGAGGATTAGCCTAGTGAGCTGCAGCGCCGGCCTAAATAGTGTGAAATTTTAAAACATTTTGTTTCTAAAGACTTCCAGTAAGTTAGGAATTAGTATTAGCCAATTTTACATGATCAAGGTCTTTAGGGATAAATATATATTTTGTTAACTTAGACATTGTATGCATGATGGGCAGACAAATACTTCTAAATATTAGAAATATTAAGTCTTGAGTTTAGAGCAGAATTTTTCAATGTTCAAATATTGATGAAGTTTTGTAGGACACTGTGATTTGGCATACATAGGGTAATTTTACTTGTATGTTGCTGTTTTTTTTTTTTTTTAATAATGCAAACTGTATATGAAGTCAAGGTAGATACTTTTTCTGGTTTTTGTTAGTCTGAATTTATAGAAAAGTTACATTTATACCAATGCCCCTTGGACCTTGGCAAAATGGTCACTCAGCATTTTTAAAAGTTGCTGAAAATTTTTGGAATTAAAATACAGGTTTTTTTTTTAAATTAATTAATTATTTATTTATTTTCATTTATTTTTGACAGGCAGAGTGGACAGTGAGAGAGAGACAGAGAGAAAGGTCTTCCTTTTGCCGTTGGTTTACCCTCCAATGGCCGCCGCAGTAGGCACGCTGCAGCCGGCGCACCGCGCTGATCCGATGGCAGGAGCCAGGTGCTTATCCTGGTCTCCCATGCGGGTGCAGGGCCCAAGCACTTGGGCCATCCTCCACTGCACTCCCTGGCCACGGCAGAGAGCTGGCCTGGAAGAGGGGCAACCGGGACAGGATCGGTGCCCCGAGCGGGACTAGAACCCGGTGTGCCGGCGCTGCAAGGCGGATGATTAGCCTAGTGAGCCGCGGCGCCGGCCATAAAATACAGTTTTTATTTTTCCCCAGAAAGCTTTTACTTGAGGTATACAAACTTTATGCATTTCATAAATACAACTGTAGGGACATAGTGATTCTTCCCACCATACTTGCCCTCCTATCCCCCTCCCATTCTTCTTCTTCCTCCTTCTCCTTTTTCCATTATTATTTTTAACTAAAATCTATAGTTTTTTTTTTTTTTAATTTGACAGATAGAGTTAGACAATGAGAGAGAGACAGAGAGAAAGGTCTTCCTTCTGTTGGTTCACCTCCAAAATGGCCGCTATGCCCAGAGCTTTGTCAGTCCGAAGGCAGGAGCCAGGTGCTGCCTCCTGGTCTCCCATGTGGGTGCAGGGGCCCAAGCACTTGGGCCATCCTCCACTGCCTTCCTGGGCCACAGCAGAGAGCTGGACTGGAAGAGGAACAACCGGGACTAGAATCCGCCACCCATATGGGATGCTGGTGCTGCAGGCAGAGGATTAACCAAGTGAGCAACAGCGCTGGCCCCTGTAAAATAGTTTTTAAAAATATACATTGTTTTCCTTCCATCTTACTTATAACGTTGATTTCTCTGAAGGTACTTTGTTTCATGTGGGATATTTTTATTTGAGGATTTACAAGACAGGTAAGAAATATATTTTATGATGATAATTCTTTAATTTCCAAAACTTGTTTTTAAAGTTTATAGTTTTTAAAATTTATTTAAAAGGCAGAGATAGAAACAGAGACAGAGATTTTAAAGATTTTTTTTTATTTCTTTGAGAGGTAGAGTTACAAACAGTGAGAGGGAGAGACAGATAGAGAGATATTCCATCTGCTGGTTCACTCTGTAAATGGCTACAATGGCCAAAGCTGAGCTGACCCGAAGCCAGGAACTGGAGCTTCTTTTGGGCCTCCCACACGGGTGCAGGGGCCCAAGTGCTTGGGCCATCTTCCACTGCTTTCCCAGGCCAAGCAGAGAGCTGGATTGGAAGAGGAGCAGCCAGGACTAGAACCTGCGCCCATATGGGATGCTGGTGCCACAGGCAGAGGATTAACCTGCCCCACAGCGCCAGCCCCCTTCCCTATGCTTTCAAAAGTGAAGCTTTTTTATCTCAGAAGTAGGATATTAGTGATATGAAATTATTTTATATTTAACATTTTCATTTTATAATATAAATGTGTAACTATTACCCAACAGTCTATAAAGGATACCCGTTGCTAGTGTAAAACATTCAACATTTTTTTCTTGGAAAAGCCATGGCTAAAGCAGTGGCTGCCAACTACCATTACTACTTCAGTAGTCTCTATAGATATTGGTTGTCACAACCGAGATGAGAAGGCACTACCGGCTTCTAGTAAGTAGAATCCAGGGATGCTGTTAGACATCCCACAGAGTACAAGATCCCTGCATCCCATATCAGAACGCCAGTTTTTGTCCTGACTATTCCTTACTTCCAATAGAGCTAGCTTTCTGCTGATGTACCTAGGAGGCAGTGAATGATGGTCCAAGTACTTGGATTCCTGTCACCCATGTGGAAGACCTGATGGATTTCCTAGTTCCTAACCTTGGCTTGACCTGGGCCTGACTGTTGTGGGCATTTGGAGGGTGTCAACTAGTGAATGAGAGATCTCTTTCTGTTTCTGTCTCTCCCTGTGTCACTCTGCCTTTCAAGTAAATCTTGAAGAAAGGGGAGAAAAGGTTCATAGAAATTGGGATTAAAACATAATGCACAGGGATTGGCATTGTGGTATGGCTGGCTAAGCCGCTGCATGGGATGCTGGCATCCCTTATGGATGCCAGTTTTTGTCCCTGCTGCTCCACTTCAATCCAGCTCCCTGCTGATGCGCCTGGGAAAGCACCCACATGGGAGACCTGATGAAGATCCTGGCTCCTGGCTTCAGAATGGCCCAGCTCCAGTTGATGCTAGGAGCTTAGAACTCCATCTGGGTCTTGCATGTGGTGGTAGGGGCCCAAGCATTTGGGTCCTCTTCCAGTGCTTTCCCAGGTGCATTAGAGAGGAGATGAGTGGGAAGTGAAGAAGCTTAGATTTGAACCACTGCTTCTATATGGATGGCAACGCCACAAGTGGCAGCTAACCTGTGCCACAGTGTCAGTCTCATGAGTAAGTATTTTAGGTTCATTGGTCTGCAAGGCAGACTGTATAAGAATTGATAGTTGGGGCCGGTGCTGTGACTCACTTGGGTAGTCCTCCGCCTGTGGCACCAGCATCCCATATGGGTGACGGGTTCTAGTGCCGGTTGCTCCTCTTCCAGTCCAGCTCTCTGCTGTGACCCAGGAAGGCAGTGGAGGATGGCCCAAGTGCTTGGGCGCCTGCACCTGCATCGGAGACCAGGAAGAAGTACCTGGCTCCTGGCTTCAGATAAACGTAGCTCCAGCCGTTGTGGCCATTTGGAGGGTGAACCAATGGAAGGAAGACCTTTCTCTCCCACTCTCTCTCACTGTCTAACTCTTTCAAATTAAAAAAAAAAAAAAAAGAATTGATAGTTGCATGGATTCTAGTTTTAGCTGTGTTCTTGTTGACCAATTATACACCAAATTTTCACCTCTGGTTTTCTTTTCTTATAAACTTGTTTGTAAACCTTTTTTTAAAAGTTTTAAAATATTCTGATTAATTTTTTTGGCATATTCGTTTAATAACACTATTGTCAAATTTTAGTTTCCATGACTCACTGAAGAGTAGGTCAGCAACACTGAAAAGCCAGGTGGGAACCAGAAGTGGCAAACACTTACAAATAAAAGATTTTTAGGTTCTTAACCAATGCTTCATATGAGATTTCTTGTTTATGTGTGTGTTAGAATTCATTAACCAACAAAATTACTTTCTATCATAGATATTTTATAAAGAATCATTATTCTCAGTTTTTTTCCCCCCAAATACACTTGAAACCCCAATTTGCATATGTAAGTGGCAGAACTCTATAAACTTCAATTATCCAGTAGTTTAACATAAAATCGTACTGAAACACTCATTAACACGTTTGAGTGTACCATATAACTTCAGAATATGAATTACCTAGTGGTGAGCAATGCTGCATTAAGTTAATCTTTATGTTGTTGGAATGTTTTTGTATTATGAAAACGTTTTCAGATATGATGTTTCTAGTAGTACAGAGGGGAAATAGTGAATACTTTTATTACTTTGAGTGAGCTGTACATTTTGAAGCTGTTATCCTTATGAAACATTTTTATGACAATTATCATTTTCAACTGATTTCATTATGTTATATGTTCTAGAAGTCTAATCAGTGTATTTTTCATGACTTAACCAAGAGAATACAATGTTTAAGCTTGTATTTCTAAGTCACCTGCTATTGACCAGATAATGTATAAGCATAATTAGTTATCTGGTAACAGAATACCTCTGTGCACCTCTGCTACCACACAATTCTTATTTTTACCTCTAGTGTTAATTTATCAAGCTAGAGTTTATTTTCATAATTATGTCTAATAATTCTGTACAGTAATTGTTGGGGAGATGTAGTTAGTGAAAACAAATTTATGGTGGAGAAGGTGTTATTCTCCCCAACCTTAGTGATAATGAATTTGAATTTCAAGTCATAGAATTTTTTGTAGCTATTTGGGGGTTGAATTATCAATCTTTGTGAAGGTAGTATTGAAACCTAGGCAGTTGAAGAAAGATATTTCTGATGCAATCTTAGAAACTAGGGTACAGGAATATAAAAACTTTATAGATTAAAGGTGTCTATATGTTATATTAATTTTTAATGACATTGATATTCTGCTTGCTTTATGAAAGCTTTTGTTACAAACAGTTATGAATATGAACATCTCATTTGACTACTGATGAACAGAGGGAAAAATCTAAATTAAAACTTTAAATACCACTATTTAATTACCCAAATGGCTTTGACTGTGTTAAAGAGTGCCTGGGATTATTCTGTTTTTCAATTTGTTTTAATGCTTCCTTGGTAAAAGCTGATGGATTCCCAGGCCCATTGCTGTCACTGATGAACTATATAAAGATAAATGACATTATGGTAAATTCCACTTAATGACACATTTTTAATTTTCAGAACACAGACATTTTCAGGCTAGTGAATGAAGGCTAATTACCTCAAGATCAGAACAAAATAACTCCTCATTTCGAAAGATAATAGAAAAGAAATGTTGCAGATTAATGATGCTATTTATCTTTAAAGGAAAAAAATTTTATCTTTATCCAGATAGCATAGCTCCCTGAGGAGCATGGTTATAAAATGAATCTGAAGTCGCAACTTAATAGGTTATTAAAATTGTGAGTGCAGGCTCTTCTGCTTTAGTCTTTCCATAAATTTAAATTGAAGGTCTGCTGTATTCAAAACGGTGCAGCTTGTTTATGAGGCCAGAGGGAGCAACATACGTTACTGACAAAAGATGCACTTAACCTCATTCTAATAGCTGGCTCCTTTATTTCTCTGAATGAAGCACAACTATCTGAAAAAGTGTTTTGAAATTTTGCTCCCACTCTTAATTGGTAACCTAAGTGGAAGGACCGCACTTGGACTTTAAGATTGACATGAAAATGAAAACTATAAATGCTGAGAGGTCTTCTCAATACATATAAATCAATTTGTAATCTGATTTCATTGTGTGTGTATGTATACATATGTATTTTTAGACACTTTAATTTGTTATCAAAGAGGAAAATATCTTGACCTGTGATTTTGTGGTCACAGTTGGAATTTATATAGCAATCTTTATTCACTGTTAAAGGATTAGCAATAATCCTTTTGCTACACTCTTACAAGTAACAAAGTAGTGACTCAGAGAATATGACTTGATTGTGGAGGCTTTAAACTGTTCTTGGCATTTACACTTACTTTTCATCTCAGTAGTACAACTATCATTTTCTTTATTAATGAGGTCATATAACATTTTCTGTAATTTTTGTTCTTGTCTCTTAGTATATTATTTACGTATATATTGATCATATTTCACAGCCACAAAACAATGTGACTATAAAAGGAAAAAATGTTTCTTGCATCTAGTAGAAAGTTCAGAATATTATTCTGAGACATTATTTTATTTTACTCCTTTCCAATTACATGTGCTGTAAATAGTTAGAAAATAAATGTTTTATCTCATAAAGGCAGCAGTGTACTGAATATCCACAGCATCATTTTGACATGAAATTTTCTTTTAAGACATTCCTAAGATCAGTCAAGGAAAGAATTTCTTTTGTACATATAATTCTAATGTACATGAGATTTTGTGGTAACTGTTATGAAATCCTCTTCTTATTTTAAAAAATGTTCTTAAAATAGTTTTGACTTGTGTAGGTTAGAGATAATTTCCAATAAAACAATTTTAAATTATTCAGTCTGAAATGAGATAGTCATTATTATTAAAAACCGAGCGAAAGTATTATAAAATGAACTTTGTTTTAAATCCTCAATTTTTCTGTTCTTAACATTAGTACGTAATCATTATTATTTACTTTACATTTCTAAAAATATTCTCTACCAAGCTTTATTTTCTGTAGATATATCTGTGTTATAGTGGCTTAAGCAAAGAAACTGGTAAGAATTTAGATTAGATTTTGTTTTGTTTTAAGCTTTTTAAAATTTGAGAGGCAGAGAGAGAAAGGGTGGTGGACGAGGTGGAGGTGGGGGGGAATGATGTAGGGTAGAGGACTCCCTTGCCTGGGTTCATACCCCAGATACCAACAGTGGCTAGTGCTGGGCCAGGTGAAAGCCAGGAGCCAAGAATTCAATCCATGTCTCCCATGTGAGTGGCAGGAATCTAACTACTTGAGCCATCACCATTTCCCCTTAGAATGTGTATTAGCAGGAAGTGGAATTGTTAAAGAAGCTGGAACTTGACCCACTATGGGATATAGGTATCCCTACCCATATCTTAACTGTTAGACTGAATGCCTACTCCTGAAAGTTATGTTTTATAATTAGAGATAATCATACTGTAGAAACAAAAATGAGGCATTTTTCTTAATATTAAAGTAATAATAGTAATCTTATTCTTAATATCTCTGAAAACGAACAGAAGTATTTCATGCATATGAGAGAAATTTCAGTAATTCATCATTTGTATTCTCTAAATTCATTTTCAAATGTAGAAAGCAATAAGTGCTGTAGGCCTATGGGAATTTTCTAATTTACTCCATCTCAATAATTTATAAAAGTTACACACTTTTTTAGGGATTTAAGAAACTTCTATCAGTCACAGAACTCTATAGCAGTATTTATTGTAAAGACAGGAACTAATAGTATTTTGGCACATTATGAAACTTTACAGGGCTTGCATCATGGCATAGCAGGTTAAGGCAACACCAGCATCCCCAAAGGTCACCAATTCAAATCTTGGCTTCTCTTCTTTCAGTCCAGCTCCCTGCTGATGCACCTGAGAAAGCAGCAAAAGATGGCCACTGCCACTCACGTGGGAGACCTGAATAGAGTTTCAGGCTCCTGGCTTTGGCCTGGCCGAGCCCTGGGCATTGTGGCCATTTGGGAGGTGAACTAGCGGATTGAAGATTGACACACATAGCTCTCTCTATCTCTAACTCTGTCTCTGTCTCTCTCTCTCCCTCCCCTCCCTCTCTGTAACTCTGCCTTTTCAAATAAATAAAATAAAAATAAAAATCTTTTATTTAAGCAAAATTTAGTTGATTAAAATGAGTATTTCTTAGAAAATATGTGGCACCTGTTATATACCTAGTTCTTAGGCTCAAAAAATGGTTGTAATTACTATTAATTATACACCCTGGAATTAGGCTACAGCAATAATAATATTATGGGGCTGACCCTGTGGCACAGCGGGTTCAAGCCCTGGCCTGAAGCTCCAGCATCCCATATGGACGCCGGTTCTAGTCCTGGCTGTCCCTCTTCCAATCTAGCTCTCTGCTATGGCCTGGGAAAGCGGTGGAGGATAGCCCAAGTCCTTGGGCCCCTCACCCATGTGGGAGACCCAGAAGAAGCTCCTGCCTCTTGGCTTCGGATCAGCGCAGCTGCGTCAGTTGACGCCATTTGGGGAATGAACCAGCAGAGGGAAGTCCTTTCTCTCTGTCTCTCCCTCTCACTGTCTGTAACTCTACTTCTTAAATAAATAAATAAATAAAATCTTTAAAGAAAAAAAAATAATAATATTACGCCCAGGCTCCTATTTTGTTGTTCTCAATTACTGCTATTTATTTTAAATTTCCAACGATGTCTCCTATATAACCTTCTTCAGTAAAGGTGAGTTTATTCTGAGGATATTTACATGCAAGTTAGGCAGAGAAAAAGTATCAACAATTGTGAGGAATATATTTTAGAGAAAGAGCTAGTCTTGCTAGGCATATGAAAATAAATCTTGGAAGCTGGTGTAGAGGCACAAATCAAGTGGCTGCTTGGAATGCCTGCATCCCATACTGGAGTGGCAGTTTTAAGTCCCCCTGCTCCACTTCTGCTACAGCTTCCTGATGATATACCTGGAAAAGCAGATGATAGCCCAAATGCTTGGGCCGCTGCCACCATGTAGAAGACTCAGATGGAGTTCTTGGCTTTATGGCACAGTCCTGGCTGGTGGGAATGAACTAGGGGATGGAAGATACCAATCTCTCTCAGTCTCTTCCCCTGCCCCCCACCTCTTTCTCTTACACTCTGCCTTTTAAATAAGCAAATATTTTTAAGAAAAGAAAAATAAATTTGAGTGTGTGTGTGTGTTTTATATGTTTTCTCTTTTCGTGATGGTGGTCTTGAATGAATATTCTCTTTGTAAAATCTGTGGTTTTTCTTGTGATACATAGGTTAAAAATTTGGTTTTAAAACAAGTCATTGATCCTTCAGACATAATAGTCTTCTAGTTCATTTTTATAGCTTCTGATTTTACAGTTGAGCAGTTTGCTATAAAAAATCATGTTAAAGTAGACATTCAATTTTATGGTTTCATAGAAAAGATCACACAATAGTTATTGTTATACTTTTTATAATAAGTAACAAATGCATCTAAGTAAAAAGATTCTTCATAGGGCAAAAAAGATGTCTTTGTGGATTTAGTCCCTGAGAATCAATCCCAATTAAATCATAAGGTCCAATCAGAAGTTACAATGAGTGTCTGCACAGTGATTCAGACACCACTTGGTATAGCTGCAGCTCATATTGGAGTACCTGATTCAAGTTCTGGCTCCTCTACTTCCCCTCCAGCTTCCTACTAATCCATGTCCTGTGAGCCAGCACATAATGGCTCAGATACTTGGGTCCCTGCCACCCATGTTGAAAGCCCTTGCTTTTGACTTCCTTGTTCTTGACTTCTACTTGACCCAGTGCTGACTGTTGTGAGACATTTGGAGAATAAACCAGCAAGCCGGTGGAAGATTCTTTCTCTCTCACAAATAAAATGAAAATAGATAAAAATTAAAAACACAATAAAATAAAAATTAAAAACACCATAGTAAGTGCTTTACTTTCCCTCTTTTTTCCTGACTGATTCCCAAGTTAACTAATTGTAGTTTGATGGCACACAATTAGGGCACACAATTTGGAGCGAAAATCTAGATTTTTAAATTTAGTACTGGCTGTAGTTTTCTTTCTGATAGTATGCAAATTTTTTCCCCCTCTGTGTCTATTTTCATATCTAAAAATTAAGAGGCCGGCGCTGCAGCTCACTAAGCTAATCCTCCACCTGCAGCGCCATCACACCAGGTTCTAGTCCTGGTTGGGGTGCCGGATTCTGTCCCAGTTGCTCCTCTTCCAGTCCAGCTCCCTGCTGTGGCCCTGGAAGGCAGTGGAGGATGGCCCAAGTGCTTGGGCCCTGCACCCGCATGGGAGACCAGGAGAAGCACCTGGCTCCTGGCTTCGGATCAGCGCAGCGCGCCGGCAGCAGCAGCCATTGGAGGGTGAACCAACGGAAAAGGAAGACCTTTCTCTCTGGCTCTCTCACTGTCCACTCTGCCTGTCAAAAATAAAAAAAAATTAAGAGTTTAAGAGGAAGAAAAAGAAGATGTTAGGGGAAGCTCTAATGGATCTCTGTACAATCTCTGGTTTTTGCTTTGTTTGTTTAGATTTGTTTGAGAAAAAGGTTCCTAAGAATGGCTTAGCTTCTCTCCTTCCCAGATTGCACACCAATTCTTGGCCAATTCTTTTTGTTTTAAAGGCTTCTTACGGACTAATCCTCATGAATCTATAACCATTCAAACTTTGCACTCTCTAGCACTCTACTTTTAAACTTGTTGTTTGTTCTTACTGTTTATTCTAAAAGATGTAAAAAGAAATAATGTTACAGGAAATGCTTCATAACTACTGGCTAACTGAATATATAAGATAAACACACCTGAAATAATTAAAGGACATTTTAAGATGTAATACACTAAAATTACAGATTATTTGAATCTGAAAGTAAGTTTAGTGGGAGTTCAGAGAAGGGGTGACACAAATATTCTGTTAATATTTTTTGATTATTGAAATAATATGACTTGAACTGGTCTCTGAAGGCTGGGCAGAATTTTAATAGATACCAAAAAAGTCAGAAGGACCTTCCTTGGGTGAGGAAGATATGATGAAATGAATGAACTTAGGGGGCAGTGAAGGTTATTGGGCTTATTGGAGCAGTGAAAATGAGAAAATGAGCTTGTGTTAATAAGGAAGGAAAGGCAAATTACTAGATGACAAAGTTTGATGTGCAAGATACTTGTAAATCATGTTATGTTCCTGAGTAGAGACATTAGGAAATCACTTTATGTGTAAGTAATCAGTAAGACGTGTTAGGAAGCTGTTCATCAGTGCTGTGCTAAATGCTTCAGAAGCTATGTGGAATTTATAGTATGACAACGTGTTTTCAGGAAACTTATATTCTGAATAGATTGTTACAATAATCACAAAATGGAAGGACGTCACATGATAGTATCAATTTTAAGTTATTGAGAGTAATGTAGGAATTTGAAGGAGGAGGAAGTTAATATGGCAATCATGAAAAGATTTTTGTAAAGCTGACATTTTGTGGGTAAGTGGGATGATAGGTAAAATTCATACAGAGAGAAGAAAGGGTATTGTTGGTGGAGAAAGCAAAATGAACAACGATGTAGATATAAAACAAAGTTTTATGTGAAAAAATAATGGGGATCTCTCCATTATTTGAATTCAAATTGACAATTTTAATATTGAATGTAAGATAAAATGATATAGTTGGGGCCGGCGCCACAGCTCAATAGGCTAATCCTCTGCCTTGCGGCGCTGGCACACCGGGTTCTAGTCCCGGTCGGGGCACCGGATTCTGTCCCAGTTGCCCCTCTTCCAGGCCAGCTCTCTGCTGTGGCCCGGGAAGGCAGTGGAGGATGGCCCAAGTGCTGGGGCCCTGCACCCCATCGGAGACCAGGAGAAGCACCTGGCTCCTGGCTTCGGATCAGCATGATGTGCTGGCTGCAGCGGCCATTGGAGGGTGAACCAACGGCAAAAAGGAAGACCTTTCTCTCTGTCTCTCTCTCTCTCACTATCCACTCTGCCTGTCCAAAAAAAAAAAAAAAAAAAAAAAAATTCTTTCTTTCTTTTCTTTCTTTCTTTCTTTTTTTTTTTTTTTTTTTTTTTTTTGACAGGCAGAGTGGACAGTGAGAGTGAGAGAGACAGAGAGAAAGGTCTTCCTTGGCCATTGGTTCACCATCCAATGGCCTCCGCGGTTGGTGCGCCACGGCCGGCGCACCGCGCTGATCGATGGCAGGAGCCAGGTGCTTATCCTGGTCTCCCATGCGGGTGCAGGGCCCAAGCACTTGGGCCATCCTCCGCTGCACTCCCTGGCCACAGCAGAGAGCTGGCCTGGAAGAGGGGCAACCGGGACAGAATACGGTGCCCCGACTGGGACTAGAACCCGGGGTGCTGGCGCCACAAGGTGGAGGATTAGCCTGTTGAGCCACGGCGCTGGCCTTTTTTTTTTTTTTTTTTTTTTGACAGAAAGGAGGAGATAGAGATCTTTTTTTCACTGGTTCACTTCTCAAAATATCATGTCGGCCAGGGCTGGGAAAGGCTGAAGCTAGGAGCCGGGTGCTACATCAGGGTCTCCCACGTGAATACAGTGGCCCGAACACGTGGGCCACCTTCCACTGCTTTCCCAGGTGCATTAGCACAAAGCTGGATCGGAAGTGGAACAGCTGAGACTCAAAACTAGAGCCCACATGGGATGCTGGCCTTATGGGCAAGGGCTTAACCTGCTGTGCCACAACACCAGCCCCAAATTGGATTTTTTCCCCCCTCTTAAATGGTTTCAATCTGTTCTCTCTACACATAATACAACTGTGTCTTCAGAGTGTTGCTAGTAACCTCAGTGGTAAAAGAAAAAAGTACAGTTGCAGGCCTTGTCTCAGGTATTGGAGAATGTGGTGTTTTTACTTACCAGGTACCACCAGGGTAGGGGTAGATCAGTGGCACCCTTGTTATCCTTTGTAACACAGTTGGAGAACGTAATTTAATAAGGGGCCGGCACTGTGGCATGGTGGGCAGGGCTACTGCCTGCCTTGTTGGCATCCCTTATGGGTACTAGTTCGAGTCCTGGCTGCTCTACTTCCAATCCAACTCTGCCATTGCCTGGGAAAGCAGTGGAAAATGGCCTGAGTCCTTGGGCCCCTGCACCCTCATGGGAAACCCTGATGAAGCTCCTGGCTCTTCACTCCTGGCTTCGGATCGGCCCAGCTCCTGCTTTGTCAGCCATTTGGGAAGTGAACCAGCAGATGGAAGATCTCTCTCGCTTTCTGCCTCTGCCTCTGCCTCTCTGTAACTGCACCTTTCAAATAAATAAATCTTAAAAAAAAAAAAAGTACTATAGTAAGTCATAGTAGAAGCTGTTAAAAATTTTGAAGGGGGCCTAGTAAACTGTTAACAATGTGATCAGTCCTCTGTCGTGCAGAATACAGTGGGGGAAGACGTGGGAAAGGAAAATTATTATAGAGATAGAAGGACCTAGTAAGGATGGTGGTATGAGATTAGAAAGGGAGAAAGAGGCATGGGGTTTTCTTTGTTTAGTTTATTTAGGAGATGGAAAGCTCCCATCCCCAAATGTTCTTAACTTCTTGACATGTGCTGGAATTGGAGCCAGGATCTCGGAACACAATCCAGGTCTCCCTTGTGGGTGACCAGAACCCAATTACTTGAGCCATCAACTCTTCTCCCAGAGTAAGCATTGGTTGGAGACTAGAGTTAGGAGCTGGGGATTGAACCCAAGCACTTCAGAGTGGGACACGGACATCTTAACTACTAGGCTAAATGCCCACTCCCTCAGCATGGTGTTAAGTTACCATTATAAATGAGGTCATTAACATAAAATATGTTAATAAAGAATAATTAAGGAAAATTGCATAGAAAATTGGCAGTAGAGAAAATTGCAAAGAAGAATATATAAATAGGCAGAGATAACATGTAGAGACAAAGTGAATCGTTTCAAGGCAGAAGTAGTCAGTGTTGGATTCTATAGAAACCATGGAAACAATGTTGATATGAGTTATTGGTGAGTGCAGTTTCTAAAAATATGAAAATTTAGTCTGAATTGAGGATGATAATGAGCAACTAGATGCAGGTAAAAGTGAAATGGAGTAAACTGAAAAAGTCAAAGAAAATAATAATGGGGGAATTATTGAATAGGAGGAAAATGAAACATGACCACTAAAACTGATCGTATTGAACTGTAAAAACTTAGTTTATTGTAAACTAAAGGTTTAGTAGCTAGTATATTTAAATATAAGACCAATGATCATTTATTTTCCCATTAACAATTAATGTTGTTTGCTCCGTGTAAGGCATTGAACTTCTCACATCATAATGTGTCTAATTTTCAATGCAGAACAAACAACAGAATCTCAGAAAAAATAATAGGAAATGTATAGACTCTGGGAAGAATGCTATAAAAATGAACAGAGAGGATAGGGGCTGGCACTGTGGTGCAGTGGGTTAAAGCCCTGGTCTGAAGCGCTGGCATCCCTTGTGGGCACCGGTTTGAGTACTGGCTGCTGCTCTTCCGATCCAGTTCTCTGCTGTGGCCTGGGAAAGCAATAGAAGATGGCCCAGGTGCTTGGTCCCTTGCACCCATGTGGGAGACCTGGAAGAAGCTCCTGGCGTCGGATCGGCGCAGCTCCAGTTGTTGTGGCCATCTGGGGAGTAAACCAGCAGATGGAAGACCTCTCTCTCTGTCTCTACCTCTCTCTGTAACCCTGTCTTTCAAATAAATAAAAAATAAAAATCTATTAAAAAAATGAACAGAGCGGGTATTAAAACAGAGTTGACTACATGTAGGCATATATGGGCTGATATTGTGATATAGCAGGTTAAGCCTCTGCCTTTGATGCGGGCATCCTCTATGGGCACCAGTTAGTCTCCGCTGCTCCACTTCCATTCCAGCTCCCTGCTAATGCTCCTGGGAAATCCTTGGGCCCCTGAACCTACATGGGAGACATGAATGAAGCTCTTGGTTCTTGACTCTTGCCTTTGGCCTGGCTCAGTCCAGCCTTGGCTGTTGTTGCCACTCAGGAGTGAATCAGTGAATAGAAGATATCTCTTTCTGGAACTCTGCCTTTCAAATAAATAAATAAATCTTTGGGGTAGTGAAAAAAAAAAAAAAGATCCTATTGTTGATGCCTGCTTTACTTGAATTGACCTATGAATATGAAAGCCTTGGAAGATTTTTGATAAACTGATGTTAATATTGGCCTGCGCCGCGGCTCACTTGGCTAATCCTCTGCCTGTGGCGCCGGCACCCCGGGTTCTAGTCCTGGTCGGGGTGCCGGATTCTGTCCCAGTTGCCCCTCTTCCAGTCCAGCTCTCTGCTGTGACCCGGGAGTGCAGTGAAGGATGGGCCAAGTGCTTGGGCCCTGCACCCGCATGTGAGACCAGGAGGAGGCACCTGGCTCCTGGCTTCAGATTGGCACAGTGCGCTGGCCGTGGTGGCCGTTTGGGGGTGAACCAACGGAAAAGGAAGACCTTGCTATCTCTCTCACTGTCTAACTGTGTCTGTCAAAAAAAAAAAAAATAGCCATTGTACTATTAAAAAAAAAATATTTTATTTATTTATTTGAAAGGCAGAGTTACAGTGAGAGAGACAGAGAGAAAGGTCTTCCTTCTGTTGGTTCACTCCCCAGTTGGCCACAAAGGCTGGAGCTGTGCCGATCCAAAGCTAGGAGTCAGGTGCTTCTTCTCGGTCTCCCATGAGAGTGCAGGGGCCCAAGCACTTGGGCCATCCTCCACTGCTATCCCAGGCCATAGCAGAGAGCTGGACTGAAAGAAGAGCAACCGGGACTAGAACCTGCGCCCATATGGGATGCTGGCGCCGCAGTTGGAGGATTAATCCAATGTGCCAAAGCGCCGGCCCCAGTGATTAATCTTCTATCACAGGACTAACTAAATATGTCACAAAAAGAATCCTGTTACCAAGATGATTAGAATGTGTAGAAATATGGTAAGACATAACTGTATCTGTGTGAACAACTTTTGAAGGTCAATGGACATCAAAAACAAAGTTGAGCAAACTAAAAAAAAAAAAAAAACAAACAGAATCATGTGATTAAAAGAAAAAAAATTCATCTAATTATATAAAGTAGTCTTAGAAACAAGTAAGGAAACACTCCTGCAGAAAAATGGGCCAAGAATGTGAACTGGTGGTTACTAATAGAAGAAAAGTGAGGCATATATGTTCCATCACTGTTATAAAAATGTGAGTACTGGAGCTGGCATTTAGCTTAGTGGTTAAGATGCCCGATTCCTAGCTCTGGCTCCCTACTCCAGCTTTCTTGCTAATGCAGACCTTGTGAGGCAGTAGGTGATGGCTTAGGTGATTGGATTCTTGCCATCCATGTGGGTGACCTGGGTTGTGTTTCCATTTGCTGACTCTGGCCTCAGCCCGGCCCTGGCCTTGGTGGGCATTTGGGGAGTGAATCAGCATATAGGAGTTATCTTTCTCCTGTGTTCTCTGCCTTCCAAGTAAATAAGAAAAATTTTAAAGTACCATTGTCATGTAAGTTGGCATATTATGATAAAATAGGCATTCATGTTTATATGACCAACTTGAGTTTTAATGGTTTTTTTTCTTGCTGAAAATAATTAGGATAGTTGTTACCAGCAAGTCTTTTTGTTTGTTTAAAAATTTATTTCATTTATTTGAAAGGCAGAGTTACAGAAAGAAAAGGGGAGACACACAGAGATCTTCCACTGGTTCATCTTCAAATGGACACAACATTCATTGCTGTTTAAGGGTGAAACCAGAAGCCAGACATCCCATCCCAGTCTCCCCAGTGGATGGCAGGGGTCCAAGCACTTGGGCTATCTTCTGCTGCTTCCCCATGCACAGTAGCAGGGAACTGAATCAGAAGTGAGGCAGCCAGGACTTGAATTGGCACTCACTGGGGATGCTAACATTGCAGGCAACAACTTAACCCACTGTGCTATGACACTAGCCCCACCAACAAGTCTTTTTTTTTTTTTTTTTAAGATTTCTTTATTATTATTTATTTGAAAGGCAATGTTAAATGTTACAGAGAGGCAGAGGCAGAAGGAGAGATAAAGAGAGGTCTTCTATCCACTGGTTTACTTCCCAGATGGCTGCAACAGCCAGAGCTGTGCTGATCCAAAGCCAGGAGCCAAGGAGCTTCCTCCGAGTCTCCCACATGGGTGCAGGGGCCAAGGACTTGAGCCATCTTCTGCTTTCCCAGGCCATAGCAGAGAGCTGGATTGGAAGTGGAGCAGCTGGGACTCTAACTGGCACACATGTGGGATGCTGGCACTGTAGGCTGCTTCTTTACCCGCTATGCCATAGCGCCGGCCCCGAAAAAGTCTTAAATGTAACAGATGTTTGCACTTGAATGTTTGGATTAGTGTTATTCACAGTAGCCAAAAGGTCGAAGCAACCCAAGTGTCCATTAAAAGAGGAGTAGAAAAAGAAGGTGTAGTGTCTTCACACAATGGAGTGTTATTCAGCCATTAAAGAGAATGAATTTCTGATACACAGTCCAACATGGATGAACCTTGAAAACATGTGAAATGAAATAAGCCTGTCATAAAAGGACAAATATTGTATGATCTCACTTAAATACCTACTACAGACAGATTCATAGAGAAAGAAAATATATTAGAAGTTACAGGGTGAGAGAGATGGAGGTTAAAGCCCTGGCCTGAAGTGCTGGCATGCCACATGGGCTCCGGTTCTAGTCCCGGCTGCTCCTCTTCCAATCCAGCTCTCTGCTATGTCCTGGGAAAGCAGTAGAAGATGGCCTAAGTCCTACCCACGTGGGAGACCCAGAAGAAGCTCCTGGCTCCTGGCTTTGGATCAACATAGCTCTGGCCGTTGCAGCCAATTGGGAAGTGAACCAGTGGATGGAAGACGTCCCTATCTACCTCTGCCTCTCCTTCTCTCTCTGCGTAACTCTGACTTTCAAATAAATACATAAATCTTTAAAAAAGGAAATCAATTCTGTAATATATTAAAAAACTTAATATATCATGACCAAGTAAAGTTTATTCCAGGAATTTAAGGTTAGTTTAATAATATCTTAATTGTGATGGGTTTTACATGATTCTATACAATTGATTTTCTGCAACATCTGAATTTTAAATAAATAGTGAATTTTATTTTGTGTCAATTACTAAGCTGATTATTAAAATCAGATGAATAAATATACTCATATTGCAAACATTTCTGCATGTCCAGACCATTTTCATGGTAGTTCAGTTAATATAAATGAAAAGCTGTGAGCTTGTAGTTTAATAATACATTAATGGCTCCAAGTCCCTTTTTCTGAATGATCTAAATAACCAGTAATAGGACAATAGTTTATTAAGGCACATCCAAACAATGAAATATTATACAGTAATTAAAATTGAAGGAATATCTGAATACTTGATAAAATGGGAAACTTTACAATATCTTGGATGGGGAAAAAAGTACATACCACAGAATTTCAATTTTTGTTAGTATAAAATGGAAGAGGGTAAGACATGTAATTAATATATGTATAGAAACAAAATATCAAATATCAACAGTGGTTATTTCTGGGTACAAGGATAGTAGCAACTTTTCTTCCTTTAAAAATAATTAAAATCTGAATTTTCTCAATTTTTCCCTTCTCCATTAGGATATAAACCATAAGAACTGGGGATTTTTGTCTTTTTTCCACATGTTGCTGTGTCCCAGGACCTAGAACAATGGCTATAAATATTGGTCGAATGAATTCACTGAATATTTTAGCTGCTTGAGCTTCAAACTAGATTTTTTTCCCATTGATTTGAGAGTTGGAGAGACATGCAGACACAATTTCAGATACAAGCAGAACAAGAGCTCCTAGTTTCTCAAGACTCCCCAAATATCTTCAAGGGACTTGGCGCTGGTCCAGGTTGAAGCTGGGAACCAGGAATTCAGTGCAGGTCTCCTGCATAGGTAGGAGGATCCCAACACTTGAGCCATCATCATTGCCTTATAGGGTCTGTACTAGCAGAAATCTGGAGTCAAAAGCCAGAGCTGGGGATGAAATCTAAGTGTTGGGGCCAGCACTGTGGTATAGTGAGTAAAGCTGCCACCTATAGTGCTGGCATCCCATATGGGCACTGGTTCGAGTCCCAGCTGCTCTACTTCTGATCCAGCTTTCTGCTTTGGCCTGGGAACACAGTGGAAGATGGTCTAAGTCCTTGAGTCTCTGCATCCATGTGGGAGACCCGCCTGAAAGAAGCTCCTGGCTCCTTCCTGCCTTGGGATCAGCTCAGCTCTGGCAGTTGTTGCCATTTTGGGGGTGAACCACCAGATGGAAGACTTCTCTCTGCGTCTGCCTCTCTCTAACTCTTGACTTTCAAGTAAATAAATAAATAAATCTTTAAAAACAAAAAAAACTTAGGTGTCCTATTGCTAGACTAACTGCCCCCTGTTTTAATTAAAGCTATGATTATTGAGTCTTAAGATAGATTTTCCTGTCTGATTGGACAAGACTTCTTTGTTATTTACATTTTAATTCTAGATTTTTATTATGTTACACTATTTATAAACATCCTATTGGGGTTTTCACTGAAATTGTACGAGCAATATAGATTAATTTGGTATCTTTCTATGTGGAGTTTATAGAACATTTGAAATGACAGAATGAATTGTTTAGATATTCCTTTATGTCCTTCAGTAATTCCTATGGCTTTTTAAATTTAGTTGGCGTGTTACTGAATATATTTATAAATGTGTTTTTATTGTTGGTATTTTGAATCCTAGTTTCTCTTATACTTTAAGTATTTTTCTGATACATTAGGTATGCTGTTGAAGTTTGTATATTTATCCTTTGTTACGTTGCCTTACTGAAAATTATGTGTAGCATTTACATAGATAGTATTTTTTTTTTTTAATTTTTGACAGGCAGAGTGGACAGTAGAGGGAGACAGAGAGAAAGGTCTTCCTTTTGCCATTGGTTCACCCTCCAATGGCCGCCGCGGTTGGCGCGCTGTGGCCGGCGCACCGCGCTGTTCCGATGGCAGGAGCCAGGTGCTTATCCTGGTCTCCCATGGGGTGCAGGGCCCAAGCACTTGGGCCATCCTCCACTGCACTCCCTGGCCACAGCAGAGATCTGGCCTGGAAGAGGGGCAATCGGGACAGGATTGGTGCCCCGACCGGGACTAGAACCTGGTGTGCCAGCACCGCAAGGTGGAGGATTAGCCTGTTAAGCCACGGCACCGGCCTACATTGATAGTATTTAAAAATTTAAATTCACCATTAAGTTGCTTAATGAAGACCAAAATTAATATATGTGTTTTTTGTGGTAACTATTATCCATTTTCTCACCCTAATTGTTTACAGCTTTCTAGTATGATGGTCAAGTATTCATTACTTAATACCCAAAAATCCTGAATTTAAATAGCTGTATGGTAATATTGGGAGGGGGAGCATTTCACCTACCCCAAGCCTGTAGGCAGAAACCCTAGAGAAGCTTGAAGAATCAGTACGGTGATCTTTGGTTAGTAAGTGATTGTTGTCAAAATTAACAGATGAAGGAGATGATCTCAATGTTTAGTGCCTTTTGTCAAGTAGTAGATAAATTATTCCTAGCATCATTTTACTGTTACTCCCTTTTTAGTTTCCTAGGTGGGATGCTGGTGCTGCAGAAGGCAGGTTAACCCACTGTGGCACAGTGCAGGCCCCACTGATCCAACATTTATAACAGGGACACAATGACTCACCAGTTTTTCTTTCATTATTTAAATGCACTCTATCTATTGTAATATCTCTTTACTTTTGTTAAACCTGTAATAGCTTTTTATCTTGCATTCTACTGTATATTTATTTGAGAGAGAGATTGCACACCCTCATGTGGGAATGCAAACAAGCACACACACACACACACACTTCATTCCCACTGGTTCACTTCCCAGATTCCCACAACACCCAGGACGGACCTGCCAAAAGCTAGGAGCCAGGAACTCATTCCAAGTCTCCCATGTGAGTGGCATGAACTCAACTATATGAGCCATCACCACTGCCTCTCAGAGTCTCCATTAGCAGGAAGCTAGAGTCAGATGACAGCCAAGAATCAAATCTAAATACTCTGATGTGGGACCATAGATGTGTTATTTGGAGTCTCAGACCCTAGGCTGATCACCCAATCTTGCATCCTATGTTCAGAATATATAGGAGTGTATTTCAAAAAGTTTATGGAAAAATAGAATTAAAAGATAGGTTTGGTTGCAAAAATCTTGTGAATATTCATAGCTGGCATTATGGCACAGCAGGTTAAGCCGCTGCCTGTGATGGAGGCATCCATGTGGGTGGCCAGGTCGTTTCCTGGCTGCTCTACTTTTAATCCACCTCCTTGCTAATGGCCTGGGAAAAGTAGCAGAATATGATCCAAGTGTTTGGGCCCCTGCCACCCACATGGGAGACACTGATGAAGCTCTTGGCTTTGGCCTGGCCCAGCCCTAGCCATTGCAGACATCTGGGAAGTTGAACAAGTAGAAGGAAGATGTCTGTTTCTCCTTCCTCTCTCTGCAACTCTGACTTTCAAAACAATAAATAGATAATTTTTTAAAAATTTGTGAATATTGAAATCTATGTGTAATTTTATAATAATTTGCATTTTCTGTGAATTTTCTGAAGACCCTGTATATGTAGACATTTCAGAAGTGTGTTTATACCAACTTCATATATTTAGATTATTATGTAATCAGTGTTCTCAAACATTGCCCTGCTGTCCAGTGTTTTACTTCACTTTGCTGCCTCTTTCTAGTTCTGTTGTACGGTAAAGTGAGAAAAAGCCTCCTGAGTGTAATATGTTCACCTATGTAGGGTAAATTACATCTGTGGTAATTTACATCTATGAAAGAATTCAGTTCATGTGTAATTAAGTTTGATATCAGGCTGTACTGCAGTTTATATTGCAGAAAAACAGATTTTAACAATTGTATCAAATTGACATTTTTTAACCTGAATCATAAGATATTCACGTGATCAGTTCTATTCATTGTATATATTTATATAATTTATATTCATTTTTTAAAAGATTTATTTATTTATTTGAAAGTCAGAGTTACACAGAGAGAGGAGAGGCAGAGAGAGAGAGAGAGGTCTTCTGTCCCATGGTTCACTCCCCAGATGGCTGCAACTGCCAGAGCTGTGCTGATTCTGAAGCCAGGAGCCAGGAGCTTCTTCTGGGTCTCCCACACGGGTGCAGGGGCCCAAGGACTTGGGCCATCTTCTACTGCTTTTCCAGGCCATAGCAGAGAGCTGGGTTGGAAGAGGAGCAGCCGGGACTAGAACCGGCGCCCATATGGGATGCTGGCACTTCAGGCCAGGGCGTTAACCCGCTGTACCACAGCGCCAGCCCCATATATTCATGTTTTTAGAAATAAGAATTTAAACTGTATTCATTTTAATTAGCATTAGCAAAAATTCCTAAGTTAACTACATTGCAAAAAAAACCACATGCGAATAATTTATGTCTTTATTATAAATATCAGAAGTTTTTTAATCAGTGTTTGAAAATGTATATTCTCACTTTGGTGATTTTTTGTTTTAATGGTTACTGGATATGTTGTGTTATTGGCATACACCATAACTTTTCATTAGATCTGAAAGTAGGTCATTTTGTGCCTTGATCCCTCTTGAGATCAAATGTCTAATTCACTAAATTGTGTTTTACTTAATATTATACTTTGAATATTTCAGATTTATAAGACACATACAAGAATAATACATTAAATTTAATAATTAAAATTTTCCCTAATTGCTTCTTTATTTACCTTTTTTTATGAGTTAATTGAAAAACTTGTAGATGCAATGCCTCTTTACCGTTAAATATTTCAGAAAATATATCCTAAGTACAAGACACTTTTCTTACATAGCCACAATAGAGTTACCAAACTGAAGAAATTTAACATTGATAAAGTTGTTATCTAATGTATAGATAAAGTTAAAATTTCCGCTGTTGTCCCAGTCATGTTTTTTCGGTAGAAATAAAAAACAAATACTATTGAAAGGTAATACAGACATACACATAGAATTTTAAATCAATCATTTCTAATATTGAGAAATTCTCAAAATCTATACATAAAGGAAAATTATTGGATTCCCAGTCATGTCTTTTTATATGTACTACTCATTTCCCAGTCTTTGCCCCCTCCCTGCTTCAGACCATAGTTCAATCCAAGAACAGGCTTTACATTGAGTTATCTTTTGAGTCTCCTTTCATCTTCAGTGGTTTCACTTTTCCTTTGTTTTTCATGTCATTGACATTTTTAAAGAGTATCAGAAAGTTATTTTTGTGGAATGCTCTTTAATTTGAGCTTATCATTGTTTGATTCAGTTACATATTTTTTGATAGAGATACTATGTATGTGACACCATGTTCTTTTCATTGCATTACATCAAGATTGCTCTTATTGATGTTAGCTTTGACCATTTGATTAAAGTAGTTTTCACCAGATTTCTTGACCATAGAGGTGCAGTTTCCTTTTGTAAGTAGTCGGGAGGGAGATACTTTGAGAAGGTGTAAACATGCTGTTTTTCAACTAGTATAATGATTTTTGCCTGAATCAATTAAAATTATTGTTTAGTTTGACAAATTATGCATGTATGATTGTTAAAGACTTCTATAAAAACACTGTATATTTGGATAATATCACTTGTTATTAAAATTAAGGATATGTAGATATGATCCTTGCATTAGATTTCTCTGCCTGTTATGTAACAAATTATTGTAAACTTAGTAACTTAAAACAGCATAAAGTTATCTTTTCCCAACTATGGAAGCCTGAAGTCCAAAGTCAGTAGTATCATTGGGCAAAATTCAAGTTGTTGGCCGGACTGTACTCCTTCTGGAGGCTCGAGAAGAAGATCTTACAGCTTAGGTGACTGCCAGTATTCCTTGGCTTGTGACCCTGTCACTCCTCTTAAGTTGAGCATCATCAAACATCTCTCTGTTTTACCTTTGTATTGCCTTATTCTTTGTGTTTCTGATCTTTTTCTGCCTACTTCATGTAAGGATACATGTGATATTCCAAATGTTAGATTTCCCCTAATGCAAGCAAAAAGTTCTTAAAACATATCTGTCCATTTGTGTTTTTGTTTAGATTGTCACATATTACTCTAACTTCTAATAATAGAAATTTAAATAATCCTGACTGCTGTCCTTTTTGTCAGCAAGTGATCTTGAGATATACATGGACTTTAACAGTGTTTTTTCTTGGCTTTTGAACTTCCTGTTGGAGGTTTTTTTTTTTCTTTTTTCTTTTTTTTTTTTTTTTTGACAGGCAGAGTGGACAGTGAGAGAGAGACAGAAAGGTCTTCCTTTGCTGTTGGTTCACCCCCCCAGCGGCCGCTGATCCAAAGCCAAGAGCCAGGTGCTTCTCCTGGTCTCCCATGTGGGTGCAGGTCCCAAGCACCTGGGCCATCCTCCACTGCCTTCCCGGGCCACAGCAGAGAGCTGGACTGGAAAAGGAGCAATCAGGACAGAATCTGGCACCCCGACTGGGACTAGAACCTGGTGTGCCGGGGCTGCAGGCGGAGGATTAGCATATTGAGCCGCGGTGCCAGGTCCCCCCCACCCCCTTTTTTTTTTTAACAGGCAGAGTTAGACAGTGAGAGAGAGACAGAGAGAAAGGTCTTCCTTTTTCTGTTGGTTCCCCCTGAAGTGTCCGCTACGGCCAGCACATTGCGGCCGCTGTGCTGCACTGATCCAAAGCCAGGAGCCAGGTGCTTCCTCCTGGTCTCCCATGTGGGTGCAGGGCCCAAGCACTTGGGCCATCCTCCACTGCACTCCCGGGCCATAGCAGAGAGCTAGACTGGAAGAGGAGCAACCGGAACAGAATCGGGCGTCCCAACCGGGACTAGAGCTCGGGGTGCTTTACTTATTTGAAAGGCAGAGATACAGAGAAAGGAGGAGAGAGGTGGGGGAGGGAGAGGAAGGAAGGGGAGATAGGAAGGAGGGTGGAGAGAAAGAAGAGAACCTTCCATCGGCTGGTTCATTCCTCAAATGGCCATAGTGGCTGGAGCTGTGCTGATCTGAAGCCAGGAGCCAGGAACTTCTTTTCTGTCTCCCATGTGGGTGCAGGGGCCCAAGCACTTGAGCCATCTTTCATTGCTTTCCCAAGCGCCTTAGCAGGCAGCTGCATTGAAGTGGAGCAGCCAGGATTGAAACCAGCGCCCATATGGGATGCTGGCATTGCAGGCTGAGACTTAACCTTCTGTGCCACAGAGCCAGCCCCAGATTGGTTCTTACTAATTGGATTTCTTACGGAGAGGGCTTTCTGTAAATACTGCTTTTCTTAATTGTAGAGAAGTGTTAAGTATGGAATTGTAACTTTGACCTTTTAAGGGTTATGATCTTCAGAACTGGTTCTGTGGTCTCTGTCCATAAATACTCTGTCTCAGTGGTGAGGTCCAATAACAGTAGAGTTGACTGAAATATCCCCAACTTCGGCATTTGTCTACCATCTTTTAATACTGCAGTGATTTCAGAGAATTTTTGGGAGGGGCTGAGAATGGTACCACATAAGGAATGATAGGAGACTACAGGATCAAGAGAAAGTGATAGATTAAATAATTGAGGCTTTTGGTTGCAAATAACAGAAATCTGACCCAAAGAAAAGATGAAAAATAAAATAAGGATGAAAGATTTATTGGCTTACATGTAATTAGGAAATCCAAGCATTTATCTGGCCTCAGCATAACTGGATCATTCTGAATCTATTCTCAATGCATTAGTTAAACAAGCTCACCCTCATTTCTCAGTTCTAGTTTTTGTCTGTGCTGATTGGCTTCATTTTCAGGTTGGCTCCATTTGGAGGAAAATGATCCTAGGCAGCTTCAGACTTACATGGTCCTTAATACCTATATCTCAGCGATAGTGTTTTGATAATTCTGGTAAAAATTCTGAGAAGTTCTTTCGTTGTCTCAGATGATGTTATTCCTATCCAGTCATTGGATCTGAAGATTGATTGTCCAGGTTTGAATCATTTGCTCACCCCTCTAATGGGGTGGTGGTGGTGATGATGATGTTTGTGTGTAGGGAGGACTATGAGTAATCATGACTTACCACCATCAAACCTTTCCTATGAAATGATTTTCCGATAAGAAATATTGTTCTGTTACCAGAAGAAAGGGAATAGATGCTGAGGGGGCAAAACAGTTACCTATTACAAGGCCCAAACCTAGTCTTTTTTTGAAAGCTTCGGAGGTTCTTTCAGGTGTCTTGTATTTGTCTTTCATTTTTTTTAATAAAGATTTATTTTATTTATTTGAAAGAGTTACAGAGAGAGGTAGAAACAGAGACAGAGAGAGGTCTTCCATCCGCTGGCTCACTCCCCAGATGGCCGCAATGGCTGGAGCTTCTTCTGGGTCTCCCACGTGGGTACAGGAGCCCGTAGACTTGGGCCATCTTGTACTGCTTTCCCAGGCCATAGCAGAGAGCTGGATCAGAATAGGAGCAGCTGGGACTAGAACTGGCCCCCATATGGGATGCCGTTGCTTCAGGCCAGGGTGTTAACCCGCTGCGCCACAGCGCTAGCCCCATATTTGTCATTTTACTCTCTCATTGAAACTGTATGTACATAGTCTAGCCATTCTTTGAGCAATTTATTGACTGTATGCTGTGCTATGTCATTTAATCTTCAAGGGTTAATAATTTTTAAAATAACTTTTGTGTATAGAATTAGATTTCAAGACAATTTTAAAGTGAGTTTTTTTCCTATATTTTGTCTCTACATGTCAACTAAAGGATTTATGCAAGGCAAAATACACCAAGTTATATTTTAAAACATATTTTAACCAAGGCTCACAGTGTATCTCCCTCCCTTTTATTTATCTAAAGTGCTATGGGATTTTTAATGCCTACGCAAAGCATAGAGTAAGCCTCATCTGGAAGACCCATGCACGACACAGTGCAAGCTACTCAATTTATCTACCTTGGAAGGATGAAAGGCTAAGTTGAAAAATCATTTATCAGTTCCACTCCAGTTGCTACATTTTTGCTTCAGAAACATCCTTCATCTCCTGAGTCTCATAATCTCTTGCCTTTGAGGTTGTTTCATAGACATGCTTTCACTCAAACGCTTTCAATTTGAACTTCTTCAAGAGAGGTGCCTATCTCCCAGAAGTTGCCTCTAGGGACTATTTTACAGCTGTTATTTCAGCTCCTCCTACCCTAGCTTGTTGAAAGTCCTCTAACCAAAGGCATTTCTAATAGGAAACCCGTATGAGTCAAGCTGTACAGCAGCTTCAGGAAGACTGAGCACCTATCCTGGAGTTCCTTAAAAATAAGAAACAACAGCAACCCCCACCATCCACCCACCCAGGGAGGTCCAAGATACCTTCAGAATGCCTCTGCTTTCATGGCTTGAATCAATGAATATTTCTCACTAGAACAAGCTTATACTTTGGGTTTTGCATGAGAATCATTCTCTGAGAAAGAGTTATTTCACCATATTTGTTTTAAATTCACAAGACCTAATTGTTGTTACTCCCCAGTCTTTTTGTTTGTTTGAGCCAGATTTAAGTTTTCATGAATATTGATCTAATACGCAAGTTCTGTCTTCCTACTATATGTTCCTTCCCCTTGATGTTTATCATTTAGAAAACTGAACTTTAAAATTTGTGGTTTTATTATTTACGTGTTCCAGCTCCTAAACCATGCTGTAGACCTGAGTCAGGGACTCTATGTCCTGTGTTTATTTTGTATTTTCACATAAAGATCAAGTATGTGTTATTTGGGAATATGGTATGTAGTTCAAATAATCCATAAAATTTTAGCATCTAGGTATGGCAAATGCAAAGAAAAATAAGACATGGTTTCTGCCCTAAAAGAGCTTTTAACTGTATAGAAGAAATGGGACATGCAACTGACATGTAAGTGGATCATTAAGGAGAGAGCAATCACCTTCTCTGGAAAACAATGAAGGCAGGTTTCATGAACAAGATGGTATTTGAGCCAGGCCTTAGTAGCCCTAGATGATTGGAATATTTAATTTAATCATCAATTTGCTGGATTACAATGTTTTAGAAGAGATGTTTATAGGGAAGCAGTAGTGATCGTAATCCCTCACATGAATAATTCTTGGTGATTGGCATATTTTTTTTCACAATTACATATCATCTGTGCTTCCTAACTCTATAAATCAACAGATTTTATTTGTTGTGGGCATGGAAAAATCTCAATTATTTAACTTTCGTAGTTTAGTTTTCTGATTGCTTTGATGATCAGAAAACAGAATTATCAGAGTCTTGACTTCTCTTTGCCATGGTCTTTTGTGTTGAGATTAGCACTCTAGAAGAAAGGAGAGATTTCTTGTTTCTAGCATCTGCTCTGACAAGTCAGAACTGATCCTATCCTGCTTGACTGGATTTGTTAGTGACCTTCTTATAATACTATTATAAAGTTACTTTTGAGTCCTCCCCCCCAAAAAAATAAAACAAAACAAAAAAGCAAAGGAAAAAGAAATACGAACTGCTCAGTTTGAAGTATTCCTGTGTTTTCGCTGTGGTGATTTTGCTTTTTGGGACAGTGTACCTGTTAACAATATGTAAAAAATTGGATTGTATTATCTTGCTGAATAATTCTTCTCTCCTTTAGCAGAAGTATATTTTAACTATTTGCTGCCTTTTTTTTTTTTTTTTCTTGTCCTTTGAGAGGAGGGGAAAATGGAAGAAGAAACGTTAGGAACTAATAAGGGTTTTTTTTGTGTTTCAAAACTGTTAAATAAACTTTATCCATAATCTACCTGTTTTGAAACTGGCCTTTATTGAAGGCAATATTTGTATTTGATTTTTCTAAAATCAAATTTCATTCTTTGCTATTATCCAGAAGCCTGGGTTTCACCTGGTTGATCATTCCAACTATTTCTCTCTCTGACAGATCATCAAAATTCCATTTGCCCCACTGCAGGGTTGGCATGAGAATGAATGTGATGATAGCAATTAATATCATGATTGCAATGAAAACTTAAAAAGGAAGTAGCTTCATTAATATCTGTCATTTCTTTGTCCACAGTTATAGAATTAATGACAAATGGTAGTAAAGAAAATAAAAAATAGGAAAGATGTATTTTATAATTAATTATGAAACTTTTCATTTTTCCCCGCAGGATTGAAAAGGAAGCAAATTATGGTTATTTTCCATGTTGATTGTTTCTGCCATGTGACTTAGGACTCTTTATAGTTGTAGTTGATTTTACTTTTAAATTTTAAGAATACAATAAATTGGAAAAGTCAGTGTTCTGTATAGATTAAAATAAATTTACTATTAATTAGAAAAAACCAAAGGACTTACAGTATAACTTCACTCATATATAGATTTTGACATAGTGTTTCTTAGTAGGTCATTGTGTGTTACAGAACATTTTTAACTTGAATTTGAAAACAATTGTTTAATGGCTATTGTTTCAATTCTTATTAAAAACATTATCTAAATATTTATATAAAGCAGAAGCAGCCATCCATGGCATCTCCAGTATTTGCTGTTTTTCATAATTATGACTATTTTATATAGAGGCTTCATTGGAATTAGATTCATATTGTAATGCGTTTCTTCTTTGTCCTGTAATGCTGCTTTATTGTCTTGTTCATCTACCTTGTAGACCTTGATGACCCTCATGTTCTAGTCCTTTGACTTTATACTAGGCTGAACCAAAAGAAAGCACTTGCTTGCTAGCAAAAGAGCTGAACAAAGGCAGGAAGGGAGGGTTTTAAGCATGGGATGCTGCCATAAAAAACAGCAAATATATTTTAGCTCGATCTATGAAAACCAGTTTCTATAAGGCTAGGCCACTGTCCTGTCATTTTTATTATTGGCCATTCCTTAGCTTCTGTACACTGTTGAAAAAGTTGTGTTTCATCATATAATGGCTTGAAAAAATTGCCCTATTCAAACCCTTTAAAGTCGGAGAAGTTGGTTTTTCTGTACCCCATAACCATGATGTCTATTACATGTGCATTGGGGGGCAGATTGCATATTCACAGCAGTTTGCTTCATCTGTATGTTTAGTTCCAGGTGAGATTATTTATTAAGCTTTTAAACAAAGGCTTTTTACTTTTATTTTTTATTTTAATATAAATGCTGAAAATGAATAAGGAGCCATTCAGATAAGTTTAGTAGATATTAAAATACAGAGGGAAATATTTGACAGTTTCCCTGGTCATCAACATAGAAAGAGACATGTATTTAAATGTGTTACCTGCACTCTGGAATAAGAGTAGTGAGTTTTTCAGTTCTTTTTAAATACTGCAGGAGCTTGCAGATTTAACTGATAATTATTTAAAACATAAGTTGTCCAGGCATATATATGGTGAAAAGCCAATTATTAGAACAATGACTATCATAAAAATTGAGCTAAAGTTTGTACAGCATTGTATAGGATAGCAAGTTGAGAATTTGGGGCTTATAGATCATGACTATATCTTGGAGTATCACTTGTGAGTCTCAGTGTTACTTCTTGTAAATTATTCACTATTGAAGAGAAGAAATACAGAAAAATCTTTAAAAAGTCTACTTACCTACCTTGTCCATAATTGGGGTTTGTTTTTAAGGACTAGTTCAGGTCCTTTCTGTTTTACAATAATAAAATATTTTTTTTTTGCTTTAGAGTATCACAGATTTAATCTACATTTCCACAATATTAAATTTATATTTTTCCAAGTTTTATGTGTCATTTAACTATTAGACAATATGTTTTATGGAGGTTAAAATCAAAGTTACCCAAATTCTACCTTTGTTAACCTGATTCTTAAATTTAGTTAGTTGTGTGTTAGAAGGCAACTAAATAAAATTTCATTAATATCTATTAATGATGGTAAAATTCTGATAAAATGTTATAAAGGCCAAAATAAATGAATTATTGATGTTTTTAAAGTTTATAAATAAGAAATCTTTAAAAATTACTTTTATGTCCTTTAAGGATATACTAAAAATACTTTACACTCACTGAATAAATTAACTTAAATCTTTTTACAACATATTCCATATTTCACAACTCCTAAGAAAAGAAAACTGCAGGAGTAGTAAAGGTTTGGGGTAGGATAGGCAAACAACAGAATTTCTTCTAAAATGGATGTAATTGAACAGATTTGTTCTTCTGGCTAACAGGCCATCAATTTTTATTATGTTAAGAGCATCCAACTATTATTAAAAACATTTACTATAAAATATTGATGTGAAGGTAATAGCCAAGAGATACATATTTACCAACAATTTAGAGACATTTTCAGATTTTTAAATTATTATCCCTATTATAAGTATGTTACACAGTTATAAGGTGTTGAATAAAATTTCACATTTTAAAAATAATTTAACACAATGATTTCCAAAATTAATCTAAGTTTCATAACATACTTGGATCTCTTATTCATTTTTGCAAAGGATTCTTTAGAATATGTATACATGACAATTAACTATGTGGATCAAAGTTGTTTTTCTTGTTTTTGATTTTAATCATTTATGAATTTTCCTTATGTGGCAAACTTTTAGTTGTTTAGATATATCCTAATGATAGCTAAGATTTTTACTTTGCAATTTGGTATGGTATTGGCCTTGCTAATGAGAGTATAACAAAAATGCTATAAATGGAAGGCTATTTCTGACTTAAACTCTTGATTCTTGTACATTAGTGCTAGTAAAATTGATGTATTTTTGGTTCTAAGTAGCAGTATTTTTATAATGCCATAGCAAAGCACAGTTGGAAATGTGAAGTGCTGTCTCTTAAAAGTTCTCTCATATTTCAGCTAAAACATACTCAGCAAAAAAGGTATGTAAATTAAAAGAAAATCTCCGATTTCCTATTCTGAGTAAAGCTTTGATTTTTGCTGATTCAGGAAGTAAGGTTGACATTGGAGCTTCTCATTTCATCTGGAATAATCACTTTTTCCTTTTGAAAAGTCTTTCATTTTAGCAGCAATATCTTCTAAAACAGTCCATTTTGCATGGATGAACCTGTTTTTCTCTAGATAACACAGAAAATACAACTATCATAAACGGTAACCTGCTTTCTATAGTATTGCTTTCCTGAGTGCCCAGTGAGATACTATAGTGTCAGGCTGTTCATTCTGGAGATTTCACTGATTTTTCTTAGCTGCATCCCTACGCCAACCCCCAATAGAAGAATTTTATAACTTCCAAATTGACTACTTCAATAAAATATTTAACCCCAGGGTTAGATAAATAAGATGCTGACTACCTAATGAAGAAGGCTAATATCAATAGAGCCTCTCCCCTAAGCCAATGGCTCATTAGTTTAGGATCATTCAGAATATTTAATTCCAGTTAATTCCAATTCATGAAACATTGCATGGGGATTCTTCTTGTTTCTTTTTAAATAAATTTAAATAATTGAATTATCTTACTGATTCCAATAATTTCCATTAGCAATTTTTTCTCCCAAATATCAAGATATGCTTAAAATCTGAACAAATGATTTGCTTTTGTTATAGGGTAGGTGCAGAAGGAATCCAACTGCATTCCAAATATTTAGCTGCCAATTAAGGAAAGCATAATGGCTTATTTGTTTAAACTAGTTTTAAACAAAATGATTTTAAAAATAGGTTTTGATGTAATCTACATACAATTCATTAAAATTTCCAAACAGAGGTCAGATTCTGTATTGGTTGGGTTTCTGCCAAATGATACTCTAAGCAAATTGAGTTTTTCTTTATCATCTGTGGTAAATGGAAATGTTTTTGTGATATTTTGCTTTGATTAGAGTTTCACATAGAACTTTTGTGTTTCTGTTAGTAATTTCTGTGCTGTATATGTTCGTTCTTGGCTCAGTGTTCTCAAAGGAACAAATGTGTGCTTACGCAATCCTAGATGGCGTATGTATTTGCCTTGCTTTTGGACTTTTAATGCTATGTGATACTGAGTATTCATGTCAAGTTTTGTATTCTATGTAGACAATACTTTTAAACTTCTTCCTGATAGCACATTTTCTTATATTAATACAATAAAGCCAAGATGACAGGATGACAGAGTGAAACTCTTATTAAAAACATGTTCTAATTGTTGCAGAGATATTAATGGAAATCTAGAGCTTGCTGCCTTGAGTTATTTCAAATTGTGTATTTTATATTTACAGTTTACATTTACATATTAATTTTATCTATTAAGAATTGCTTTCAAATTAAAAGATTTACATATGCTTAAACAAAAGCATGAAATTACATTTGAACTCAAGAAACCAATTCATTATATCAGCACACTAAATGGTTTCGCATTATGGAAAGCCAAATTTAATGACAAATATGGCCCTAACCGTTGGAAATAACTATGAAGGAAAAACAATCATGGGAGTCATATATGTATACTTATCTGTTACATAAAAAGCATTTTCTTCATATTTAGAGAACTACTATGCTCTCCAGTTTTCCAGCCAAAGTATAGGGAAGAATTATGGTGGGAAATTTAGAATTATTTTTGAACAGAGTTCATGACATACAAATTATACAGCTTTTAAAGAAATGGATAGTGATTCATTAAAAATTATGTATATTTTATCTTGATGTCAAAGGCCTATATTACAAAAATTTAAGTATATTATGAGAATAAATTCTAAGTATTTAGTAAGGCTTCCTTGGAAAATTCTAAACCTTTGTTTTAAAATTGGCAGTAGTTCATCTGATCTTTCTAATACAGTGAAATTAAATATTTTATCATTGTGTGTTGTAATGTACTTTGGAGATTCTTGAACTAATTTGGGAAGGCAAAATATTACTTGCTATTTGAAAAGCATTTTTGTTGTCTTTATTTTTGTTCTTGTTTTGTTTTGTTTTGTTTTTGAGGAGACATTGCTTCCTCCTTTCCTTAGATTTTAAACGACCAATTTGTAGTTTAGCAGTATATTCTAATTGCTGCAGAAAGCACTATGCAGTGTTCAGGATCCATGCATTCAGGGTTCAAACTGAGTTTTTTTTACACACATGCTACATACTGATAAAGCCATGGTACAACCATTTTAAACTGTACTGTACATGCTAACATATAGCATACAGGAGTTAGCATGCTTTCTTTGCAGACATGGTTGATTTGAAAATAACTACAACAGAAAATTGTCCAGACAGGCTACTAAAACACTTTTCAATCTTTATATATAACTGTCAGCAAATTGTTGATCAGGGTTCAAATGAGAACATTAACTTGCTAGCTAGTGTTTTCATTAGTAACATTCACAAAGAGAATCGTACAATAGACTTGATTTTTGTGTGATTTAATAGTTTGCTGTAAAATTGTATGGCATGAGGATATGACCATGGAGTTGTCTGCTGTGTCTCTGAACTTCCCCTTGCATACGTGTTGACTTTAATTCCTTTCATTTCGCACTCCATTAACCAATAAGGATTTACCTTAAGTTAAGCATTTGTAGGTATGTCCGTTTTCTCCCAGTGGTGCTTTGTAGTGCCATATGGTTCATTTTCAGCTAGACTTAAAAATCCTAGTCTTTTTGCTTCCACTGTTGTTGTCGTTGTTTTTTCAAAGATAGCCCCAGCTGCTTTATGGTACAGGTCAAGAACTTGCAGAGTGAAGCATCAAGAAATGAACTTAACGTTGTACTGGAGTGGCTTGGGGCAGGGACTTGCCCCAGCTTTTGCTTGAAGCATTTCTTGTGGGGAACAACTTGAATTTTCTACAAAATATATGTTAGTATAATAACAGTTGTATTTTAGGTAGAATGGTTTTAAAACAGCTCCATTTGTTATTCAAATGAGTGTTTATTTAATGAAAAGATTACTTTTTAAATAAATTACCCATGAGTTTTGTAAAAGTCAATTCTTATGAGAGTATTTAAATATAATTTGATTTATAATAACCTCTTGGAAAGTGAGGGAGATTTTATTATTAAGAGGGAATGAGTGATAATTTTGCCAAGATTCTTTTCTAAAATACAACTAATCATATTGTTTTCACTTTTTTCCTTTTCTTTAAAGAGGGGATGTTGGAAGTTTTGTTGTGCTTGTTAGCTATGATTGTGCCATGAAGTTCTACCATGCTTGATCTGTGAGGCCCACTGTGCTTCTTTATATATATTCACTGTGGAATAGAATCCAGTGTTGGATTTTGTTTGTTTTTGCTTTTAGTGAGTAGTGAAGAATGAGAAAAGTCATTTGTCCCATTGAATAATGTATAATAGTTAATTTCCCTGTAAGAAACCCACCAAAACATGATAGATAATATCTCACTTAGGAGAAAATTTGTCAAATGTATAAAATCCTACTTTGATGTCGGACCTTAAACAGAGTAAAATTAGAGATGCATTCAGATTGAAAATGACTGAGTTTTTAAGAAAATTAAGTCAGAGGCTGATGTTGTTGCATAAAGCCACCACCTGTGACAATGGCATCTCATATGGCTGCTCTGTTTCCTATGCAACTCCCTGCTAATGGCCTGGGAATAGCAGCAGAGGATGATCCAAGTGCTTGAGCCCCTACTATTCATGTGAGTGACCTGGATGAAGCTCCTAACTTTAACCTGTACAAGCTGTGGCTATTGTGGCCATCTGGGGAGTGAACCAACAGATGGAAGCCTCCCCACCCCCCATCACTCTTTCAGATAAATAATCTTAGAAAAAAATGTCAAATTTAAGGTAATTTTTTAGAATAGAATCATTTTTAGCTATAATAATACTTAAGACAGATTCTGAATACAAAATGGAGACATATGTTTGGTGCACTTAAACTTAAATGTCTATAGCAAAATTGAAACCGGGGCCAGCGCCACAGCTCACTTGGTTAATCCTCCGCCTACAGCACCGGCATCCCATATGGGCACCATTTCTAGACCCGGTTGCTCCTCTTCCAGTCCAGCTCTCTGCAGTGACCTGGGAAGGCAGTGGAGGATGGCCCAGCTACTTGGGTCCTGCACCCGCATGGGAGCATAGGAGACCAGGAGGAAGCACCTGGCTCCTGGCTTTGGATCGGTCCAGCTCTGGCCGTAGCAGCCATTTGGGGAGTGAACCAATGGAAGGAAGACCTTTCTCTCTGTCTCTCTCTCACTGTCTATAACTCTACCTGTCAAATAAATTTTAAAAAATTTAAAAGAAATCAGTGATTTTCAAATTTTCATCTTTTTGAAATGCTTCAACAGAATGTAGAGTTTTTTTGTTTTTGTTTTTTGTTTTGTTTTTTTAGGATTTTGTTTTTATTTGAAAGGCAGTTACAGAGAGAGGGAGAGACAGAGAGAGATCTTCCATCTGTAGGTTCACCCCTCAAATGGCCATAACGGCTGGGCGGGGCCAGGCTGAAGCTGGGAGCCAAGAGCTTTTTCCAAATCTCCCGCAAGGATGCTGGACCCAAGCACTTGGGCCATCACTTACTGCTTTCCCAGGTGCATTAGCGGGGAGCTGGATTGAAAGTGGGATATCTGCGACTCAAACCAGCACTCATATGAGATGCAGGCGCTGCAAGCAGCAGCTTTACCCACTATACTGCCACATTGCCCCCACAGCTGTTCTTTAATGGTCAAAATTCTTCGAACAATTTAGAGAAGTAGCTAATTTTTTTTAATTAGCAGATTTAAGTAGAGAAGAAATTTGACAAGTGAACTGTTGAAATTGCATTTTAAAATATAATAGCAAAATGTTAGATAAGCATACAAGTTCTTGAAAGACATTTAACAGTAAACCCAATTAAGTTTAGCAGATTTGTTGATCTCGTAGCTACCAGAGCAATGGACATGTGAAACAGTAGAAATATGTCATTGCCTTCAGGTAGCTAGCTCATAGCTTAATGGAGTCAGACACATACATGGGCACTTAAAAAGTGATAAGTACCTTAATAGATGAAAATATAAGACATTATGGGAAGGCACATAAGAATTCTGTTTTGGGAAATTAAGCAAGACTTTCTAGAGGAAAGCTAAAGCAAAATCTAACAGATAAGTGTGTTAAACCAGAGATGGGCATGGAAGGTTCAGGGAATAGTAGGTAAAAATAGTAGGTAAAAATACACAACTATCATTGGTTTGTTCAATGATTTATATACAATTAGAGGTGGCTGGAGCAATAGAGTATAATGGAGAATAGTGAGAAATTAGTCTGGACTGGTCAGCCGGGACCAGGTTATGAAGGGCTTTACAAGTGTGGTCAGAAAATTCAAGAGTTTCTAGAAAAATTTTTTAGTAATATAGTGATATGACCAGATTTATAATTTATAACTCAGTTTTGGCAGGTGTTGGAGTATAGCAGGGATTGGTCAGTTGAGGTTATATTCAAACTTAGAGATTGGTTGCTTTTGAAAACAGAAGTGGTAATACCATTATTCTAGATAGTGAATTGTAGGAAATTAAACTTGGGAAATGGAAAAGTATGAGTTAAAGTTTTTAACATTTAACTTGAAGTTCCTATAGGCTAATTAGAGATATCCAGAAGGGAGTTGGATATATGCAAAGTGCAAGAGAGAACGAGGCTGGGTACATAGATGTCAGAGTTAATCTCATGAGAATGTTAACTGAAGCTTTTGGAGGTTGCAGGTCTTCAGAGATCTGCATCTTTTTTTTTTTTTTTAATTTATTCGACAGAATTATAGACAGAGACAGAGAGAAAGGTCCTTCCTCCGTTGGTTCACTCCCCAAATGGCCGCCATGGCCAGAGCTGCTCCGATCCAAAGCCAGGAGCCAGGAGCTTCCTCTGGGTCTCCCATGTGGGTGCAGGGACCCAAGTACTTGAGCCATCCTCTTCTGCCCTCCTGGGCCACAGCAGAGAGCTGGACTGGAAGAGGAGCAACCGGGACTAGAACACGGCACTGGCCCCGGGGATCTGCATCTTTAGCCTTAACATATGACAGTGCTTCTGTTTTCCATTCCATTATGTTTCTGTGGCCACATTGAAGATTTGAATGTGTTGTGAAATGTTTAATATACTATTATAGGGGCCAGCACTCTGGTGTAGTGGGCAAAGCAGCCACCAGCATGCTGGCATCTTACATTGGTTGGAGTCCCAGCTGCTCCACTTGCCATCCGGTTCTCTGCTATGACCTGGGAAAGCAGTGGAGGATGACCCAAATGCTTGGGCCCCCTGCACCCACATGGGAGACCCAGAGGAAGCTCCTAACTCCTGGCTTTGGATCTGCGCCGCTCTGGCCGTGGTGGCCATCTGGGGATTGAACCAGCAAATGGAAGACCTCTCTCTTTCTCTCTGCCTCTGCTTCTCTGTAACTCTGCCTTTGAAGTAAAAATAAACAAATCTTAAATATATATACTATTATAGGATATTATTTAATATACTAAAAGTACTTTTACTAAATACATTGCCACAGTGCCATAAACCTGGTATTGTTTGAGGCAGGAAAATAATTTTGTTACAGTGAATTTTTTGTTGTAATGGTATTTTTAAAAAAGATTTGACCTCACTTTCTGGTTAGTGATTTAAGAATATACAAGTACCATAATAAGAAAGGAAAAATATCCCATTATTCTGTTCAAGGCACCAAAAAAATTTTATTTTTAATTGACAAATATATATTTATCATGTACACATGCTATTTTAAAATATGTATATAGTATTAAATGGTGAAGATAAACTAGTTAACATATATTAAGTCACATACTGTACCTTTTTTTAATAGTGAGAATGCTTAAAATTTACTCTCTAGGGGCAGACTGTTAGTTTAGTGGATAAAGTCTTGGTTAAGATACCCACATCTCACATTGGAGTACCTGGGTTTGTTACCTGGCTCTAGCTCTTGATTCCAGCTTCCTCTTAATGCAGGCCCTGGTAGGCAGCAGCAATATCTCAAGTAATTGGGTTCTTGCCACTCACATGGGATACTTGGATTGAGTTACCAGCTGTTGGCTCTTGGTTTCAGCCTGACCCAGCCTGGCCCTGCCATTACAGGCATTTGGAGTGAACCAGTGAATGGGATTGCTCACTCTTCCTTCCTTGCTCCCTCTTTCCCTCCCTCCCTTCCTCCTCCTCTTTTCTCCCTCTCCCTTTCCCCCTCCTCCCCCCCTGCCCCACCTTTTCTTCTTTGAAAGGCAGGGTCACAGAGAGGCAGAGGCAAGAGAGAGAAAGAGGTCCTCCATCCATAGGCCCACTCCCTATATAGCCATAATGGCCAGAGCCACACCAATCTAAAGCCAGGAACCAGGAGCTTCCTCCAGGCCTCCCATGTGGGTGCGGGAGCCCAAGGACCCTGGCCCATCCTCCACTGCCTTTCCAGGACACAGTAGAGAGCCAGATCGGAAATGGAGCAGCCAGGACCCAAACTGGCACCCACATGGGATGCAGGCACCACAAGCGGTGGCCCCACCCACTGTGCCACAGCACTAGCCCCACTTGCTTGCTTTCTGTCCCTCAAATAAATGAAATTGTTTTTAAAAATTTATTCTCTAGCAGTTTTCAAGAATTACAGTAGTTGTGAGGCTGTCATTGTGGCATAAAAGGTTAAGCATTTGCCTGCCATGCCAGCATCCCATGTGGGCACTTGCTTCAGTCTCAGCTGTTCCACTTCCGATCCAGCTTCCTGCTAGTGTGCCTTGGGAAGGAGCGGAAGATGGCCCAAGTCCTTGGGCCCCTGCACCCACATGAGAGACCCAGATGAAGCTTCTAGTTCCTGGCATTGGCCTGGCCCAGCCCTAGCTGTTGGTGCCATTTGGGAGTGAACCAGCAGATGGGAGACCTCTCTATCTCTTCCTCTTTCTCTCTCTGTAACTCTGCCTTTCAAATAAATAAAATCTTTTTAAAAATGTTGTTATTTACTGTGGTTACTATGTTATACAGTAGATCTTTTGAATTTATCTCCTATCTAACTATAATTTTGTATCATTTAACCTACATCTCCATAACTCTGGTAACCACCATTCTCTCTTCTACGAGTTCAACTTTTTTAGATTTTCTACATGTAAGAGAATATAAATATGTTTTATGTATTTCATATTCTTAAGCTTACATAATCCTTTATTTCATAACCCCTTACTCATAACTGTCTGGATTTAGGTAGGTATTGTTTTTCAGTTTAGATAACTAGTGATATTAAGTAACTTTCCTAATGTTTCACTGCTCACTACGAGTATCAGATTAAAACTTTGAAGAGGGACCTAGGAAGAGAGAAATGGTGAAAAACATTTCAGTGAAGGATGGGTAGGTACCATTGTTGCATTTAAATCTACTAAGATAGGAATTAAACTCTTTTTGACTTATTCAATTTATTGAAAAGTTGAATGCCTGTTATGTACCTGACTTTCTTCTAGGTGCAGTAATAATCAGTATCAGTGTGTATTCTGTTTCTGAAAATGATTTCCAAGAGAGTAGTTAAAGGCATTAAGATTTCAAAACTGGCCTGTGCCGTGGCTTAACAGGCTAATCCTCCGCCTTGCGGCGCCGGCACACCGGGTTCTAGTCCCGGTCGGGGCGCTGGATTCTGTCCCGGTTGCCCCTCTTCCAGGCCAGCTCTCTGCTATGGCCCGGGAAGGCAGTGGAGGATGGCCCAAGTCCTTGGGCCCTGCACCCGCATTGGGAGACCAGGAGAAGCACCTGGCTCCTGGCTTCGGATCAGCGAGATGCGCCAGCCGCAGCTGCCATTGGAGGGTGAACCAACGGAAAAAAGGAAGACCTTTCTCTCTGTCTCTCTCTCTCACTATCCACTCTGCCTGTCAAAAAATTAAAAATAAATAAATAATAAAAATAAATAAATACAAAAATAAGATTTCAAAACCAGGGCATAGAGGGTAAAGCCTCTGCCTGCAGTGCCAGCATCCCATATGAGCACCCGTTTGAGACCTGGCTGCTCCAGCTCTCTGCTGTGGCCTGGAAAAGCAGTAGAAGATGGCTCAAGTCCTCAGACCTCTGCATCCGAGTGGGAAGACCCGAAGGAAGCTCCTGGCTTCTGGCTTCAGATCTGCACAGCTCCAGCCATTATGGCCAATTGGGGAGTGAGCCAGCAGATGGTAGACCTCTCTGTGCCTCTCCTTCTCTCTCTTTGTAACTCTGACTTAAAATAAATAAAAATGAATCTTTTAAAAAAAAAAAGATTTCAAAACCATTGTCCCAATTCTAATAAGAAATAGAGTTGGAAACAGATATTTCATATTTTTCCACCCCTTCTCTTGACAGTAAGTCTAATCATAAGCCTGAGGAATTCTGTAGCTTTATGAAAAAGATTTTTAAAAATTTGCTTTTTTTCTCTTTCATGTAGGAATGACTATAGTAAAAATTAGTGTTTAGTTTTAAAATATGTATAAGCCGATGTAAATAATAGAATATTTTTAATTAGTACCCTGAAATGTAAATGTTTTCACACATATTCTCACATAATCCTTGCAATTCATAGAGCAGGTAGTCAAAACAATTAGTCCAGTCTTATGTTTGAAGAAATAAGTTCTGAAGATGAAATCACCTGTTTCAGATCAGATCTCGTGCTTTTCCAATTATACCACCCTGCTTCTAAATGTGCAGTCCATTTACAAATTAAAATAGCTTAAAATTTAAATTTAGATAAAGTTATTGTAGTTTTCTTATTTTTCTACCTGGAGTTTTTTTTCAGTAGGAATTTTTGTTTGGGAGAATGAAACAGAATATTTTATTAGAAAATGCAGCTGCAGTTAATTTTAGTTTCCCACCCAATTGTGCTGTTTAGGAGCTAGGGATCTTTGGTTAGCTAAACCCTTGTTAAGTGTAGAAGCTACTTGGAGAGAATATGCAATAACAGGAAGGAAACAAGTCCATTATTAGATACTTGCTGCATAAATCTGGACACTGCCTCGTGCTTTTATGTGACTCTATGAAGACACCATGATGGAATCAACCAGCATGTCATAATTCAAGCAAAAACTTGTTAATGCTGTATTAAGTCACGTACTGAATACTTGGCAGGTTTACTACTTTGACCATTACTCATACACCTCTGCCTGAAACTGTGTCTCATTTCAATCTACCAGTACTCAATTCAGCCACCTCAAAGAGGGCTCCACCAGTACTTGGTAAAGCTTTCCCAATTGGTCTCACAGCATTTGTAATACTGTTAACCCAGATGTCACTTCTTCATCATTTTAGTTATTTGTATATATTTTACTTTCTTTGGCTTATTTTTTTTAAAACAGTCTGCCCATAATCTTGAATATTGTCCTTTCCTTTAGATGTCTTGTTCTTTCCATTTCTTCCATCAGGTTCCACCTCTCAGTCTCCTATACGTCTACTTTATTTTTACATGGGAATAGACTGGGAGATTGTTACATCAGTCGGAATTTTGCTTCTTAAAATGGGCTTTTGTTAATGTGAATCTTCTAGGATATGGCCTTTTTTTAGTTTGTTCACACCTGTAATTATAGATAGGTTATTTTTGCTGTTTGAGTTCAAACTACCATTTGTCCTTTTGGTCATATAGCTAAGAAATACTTGAGCCATTTTACCTGTAGTGTTTACCTGGAGTAACTCTTACAAGTGTTTAGCACAGAATATGAGAGAGATTGAAAATGAAATTTATATTAAAAGTGTTTGGAGGACATGCTCTATTATTTGTGCTGTTTTATGTTTATCATAGCCAAGTTAATTTTTTAAAACATTGCCTGAATATATTTTCTCCTATCCTGAAAGCCTTTAGTCATTTATTATTACCAAAATAATACATCTTAGCATTGCTTGTTTAATCTATTAGTACTTCCTTGTATTATGGTTGGACTGTTTACTACTTCCCACCAATCTAGATCATTTTCCCCAATTTTTTTCTCTGATTCCTTAGTTCTGTCTTCCTTTCAAGTTCTTTCCCCACTCCTGATTTTTCACTTCACTGAGCTCTAGTAACTTTTGGTTGTATTATAGTACTTTCCTTTTTGTTTCTGTCTTTTTATATTGCTGATTTACTGCTTCCCCACAGAATAAAGCTTCAAAGAGAGATACACATTTTATTCTTCCATTCCATCTGCTCATTAAATGTTTGTTTAAAAGACAACGTGATAGGGGGAAACATTTTCCATCTGCTGGTTCACTCCCGCCATGTCCATAACAGCCAGGCTGAGCCAGAAGTCAAGAACTCTCTGTAGGTCTCCCTCATGGGTGGTAGGGGCTCAGGTACTTGAGTCATCATTTGCTGCCTTCCCAGGCATAGTTGCAGAAAGCCAGATCTGAAGCAGAGGTGAGAATTGAACCCAGGGACTGTGATAGGGGATTTGGACATCACAGGTGGCAGCTTAACCCTCTGTGTCAAGTCTATCCCATATGCTCATTAAAAACTAGGCAGCAATGATGATGAAAAGGATTGTGGTTTTGTTTTTGTTTTTGTAGGCTATCGAAATACTGATAATTTGACTCAGTTATTGGAGTGTCTGAGAAGCCTGGGTCACCATAAAACTACTGTGACATAATTGGGCTATTAGGTAGCCTGTTGGAGAGGGAGTAGTCTCTGGACTATTTGGCTAAGAGTAGATAGGCAGTAAGATAATAAGAGTAGGTAGGTAGTAAAAGTGTGTTGGGTATTTTAGTAGTGGAAACTATAGAGGACATCAAAGAAATTTTAAAAAGGAAAATAGCTTTTCAGTATTGTATCTAAATCTTGCTCTGGAACACATTTCTAACTGTTCCTTACCACCAACCCCAACATCTGTACCAAACATACACTTTACCTCATTTCTTAAAGAAGCCAATTCCCAACACCGTAAACCAGGAAATCCAGCAATAATTTTTCCCAGCAGTGTAGGAATGTTCTTATTCATAGATTTTTTAAAGTATTCAGGACTTTATCAGCTCAAATGCCACCTTAACTCATAGGAGTAATCATGCTTTGCTTGTTTTTTTTGTAGCTCTTTTGGAACACAGCATAATCAGGGATGTATAGCTTATGGGCCTGCTGGGTTTGTGAAGTCCTGTTCTGAAGAAAAGTGGTGGTCCCATTCCTGTTCTACTTAACTCCCAGAGATGTAACATAATATGATAGAAACATGAGCTTTGGAGATGAACTGACAGATTCTAATTACTGGTCTTCTGACAGCACAGCTTTGTTGTGTTTACTTATCATCCTAGTTAACTAGATGTTTCCATTTTAAAAAATCTTTCTTCATTCGGTTATTGTGAAGATTAAGTGCTGTAAACAAAAAGTTTAGTACAGGGCTTAGAATGTAATAATTTCTTTTTTTTTTAAAGATTTATTTTATTTATTTGAAACGCAGAGTTACAGAGAGTTAGGGAGAGAGAGAGAGGGAGGGAGGGAGGGAGGGGTCGGTCTTCCATCGATGGCTCACTCCCCAGAAGACTGCAATGGCCTATTGGAAGAGGAGCAGCCAGGACTAGAACTGGTGCCCACATGGCATGCCTGTGCTTCAGACCAGGGCTTTAACCCGCTGCGCCTAGAATTAATAATTTCTTCATACATGTGGACTTCCTAGAGTGACCAATTTGTTTGTACTTAGCCATTTTCCCTGTTTTCACACTGAAATTTCCACATAGTCCAGGAATTACTCTCATTCCTTACTTGACATTTGTAACTTCTTCGCCATTCTTTGAATAGTTATGATAAGACTTTTTAAGTAGACCTGAATCTAGTTGCTTAGGTGGTGGTGGTGGTGGTTGTTGTTGCTGTTTTTCATTTGAATGTTTAGTATTCACTTGCTTTGTTGATTGAGCCAATTGGACCTTTCATTTATTAGTTGAACTGGTAAGTAGGGTAGGAAGACTCATGAGTTACTTCATAAAGTGTTGGTATTATTAAAGGTGGTTATTTTGATCTACTGCCCTATTCTGACTACCTTAAGAACTTGAGCTACATTATCAAGCTTCCATCAACCTAGAAATTTTAGAATGAGTTCTTCATGTTAAAAGTCCTTTAACACTACCTGTAAAGCCAGTCTTTTTAAATTGAGGTCTAGTCTAGACATGATGTGTTACAAAAATGATTCTTTGTAGAATGTTGATTTTCTTCTGCCATTATTCAAATACTTACATAAGCATTTAAATGTCAATTTAATGAGACAGTAAGTTATAATTAAGATTTCTTTATATTTTTCTTCATTTCTCATTTTTTAATACCATCTTTCCTATCCTCAACTGTAAGTTCCTTTTTAATTAAAAAAATCAAGTTGAAAACAAATATCTGGTGTTTTTGTCAATGTCATGGCCTAATGTCAAGATGTTGAAAGGTATCTCTCCAAATTATTGTTCTGCTATAGTTATTTCTCTCAAAGAAGGCCTCTTGTATAGCTATTTGTTGAATTGTGTACCTACTGAATTAGTCAAAGCTCCAGCTAAAACCATTTTTTTCTTTACCTCTCCCCTCCCCCCAAACTTGCTTTTGTTATGTATTGGCTTGCTAATCCTTGTGTTGAGCAGTATCAGACATCACCTTTCTTGGGGGCAGTTAGTCCACTCTTCCGCTTTCTTTGTCAAAGGGCTCCCTTAATAGGAGAAGTCAACAGGGAGGACAAAAAGGATTGAAAGTTGTATTTAATCAGGGTCAGAGAGGTGGTGTTCAGAGTGACGGGCCCACAGGCAGGCTGGCCTTTTATGCTTGCCGACGCAGATGGTCCCAGAGCATTCAGCTAAGTGAAGAGAAAGCTGCCCAGTGAAAGCTATTGTAGGGTAGCATCGTTACAGTTGAGAAAGGTTGCCAGGGGTAACTAGAGAGTATCACCAGTATCGTGTGATCACTAGGCTGTGCCATTGAAAATGTTAGACTGAGGATTGTATTGGGTCCCTTGGCATCTTGATGTTCATATGTAAGCAGTATTAGCTTACATTAGTGTTTTTAATTTAATTTTTCCATTTTCTTCCCTTTGTTCTTGCCCTGCCTTTTTAGTATGTAAAACATTTATTTATATTCATAAAATTTTAAGACTTCCTAAAATCATACTATTTAATAATATGTCTATTATATAGGCTTTATAGTTTGGTATAAACTATGCCAGTTTTTTGTGAATAAATTTCATTTATGAAAATGCAATATATGTCATTTGAAGAGCTTGAACTTGATTTCCCATTGCTCTGAAATTGCCTCAGTATATCTGAATATGGATTTTTTTCTTCTGTGATTATAAGTAATTTATAAAAGAATATGTTGCTATCTCTCTGAAAGCAGTAGATAAATATTAAGTGAAAAGTTGTGGCCAAAAACTCCCAAATATTTGTGAAATCTATCTTTAATTTGTTACCCTAAGGCAAAAGCAAAAATATGCATCCCAAATGAGATAAAGTAGCATAACAATCATTGATCTTAATTTAATGTACTCTGAATATGATTTTAATAGCCAATTTTAGAATTCTTTAATTTCAGCCTTTTCCCTTGTCATCTGTGTATTTTAATAAATTACTTAGAGTCACATAAGAAATGTAAATACAGTAGCCTCCTGCTCTAGAAGAAAATGCATAGAAATTTGTTAGTGGAAAAGTGAAATTTGAAGTGTAACTAAAAATAAAAGTGAAGAGATAATAACCTTGCAAATAATTGTTTTAACTTAATAGTACCACTCAACCCAATTTAAGTTATCCTTCTACCAGCCAGAGCTGATTTTGGTTTAATACCTCTTACTTACCTGTAGCTATAATATTGAATAAAAATAAACATAATGCCATACTGTAATATCAGCATTGGTGTTTGAAAGCTCAGAATCACCAATGGAATTCTTTTGTGTTAAAGTTAACTTTTTTTATTAGTACATTCATTCAAATGGAGTCAGGCTTTTAAAAAGTTTTTAATACCCCCATCCAAAAGATCAGATTCTAGATTATCAGAAAAATCTCAAATTGATATTAAAATGAACTGTTTCTCCACTTTAAATTTCATTGAGTCATTTTTATTTTAGACAAATAATCACTTCCGTAAGTTAAAAGCATTTGCCATAAAAAAAATGAATGAATTTAGTGAAACTCAGAGCAAACATGCTAATACAGTCATAAAGTACACAAAAGATTACAGGTCTGTAGATACGCTCCTAAAGCATTTCATTGGAAAATTCAACTTTGTTATTAAAAATAACACAAATATGATTTTTCTTTATTTCCTGAAAAAAGTGAAGAATGATAACCAAATTGTGCTTTTTATTATTATAGTTCTTTTTTCTTTTGAAAATCATAGTATGACTGTTTTATAAGCTTATGAAAAAATATGTCTCTTAGTTTGTCACTCATTGTAGAGATTGGCTTTCCAGGATTTATTAATAAAAATAGCAATGTCAAAGCAAAGTTTCATTAAATCACTTCTTCAATGAACCTTGGTAAGTCAAAAAAGATGTTAATATTATTACAGTTTCTGGCCCTTTAACATTTTTTGTTTATCTACTTTTCCTTCTTTATCCATGTACATGATATAGATTTGATTGAACAAGTGGTAAACTGAGCTTGAAGAATAAAAGAACAAATTTAAAATTAATATTCCTTATATTTTCGATTAAATTGACCATTTAATATGAATGTCTATATAGTAGAACCAGAGAGGTTGACATCAAAAATTTGCAGTAAACCAAAACAGGGATTTCTTGTCACTTTGGTATTTGAATCTGAGAGGAAATATAAAATATCTCTTTATAGTTGTCTCAACAAAAAAAACAAAATTGCTTTTAAGATTCCCAACCAGGGCAATGCCAGGTCAAAACCAAGAGTCTGAAACCCAGTCCAGATATCCTATGAGAGTGGGAAGGACCCAAGTACTTGAGCCACTCTTTGCTGTCTCCCAGAGTACTCATTGCAAGAAGCTGGATCAGAAGCAGAGTAGCTGGGACTCTGATACAGGATACTAATATCATAAGTGACAACTTATCCATTGTGCCAAGATTGCTCCTAAGGTCGACTTTAAAGACAGCTTGCTTATTAAGTTAAACCATCCTCTCAATATATACTTTAAAAAATATAAATTGAGTTACTATATGTCCACTTAAATGTATAAGTTTAGAACAGAAAGCTAGTTTAGGTTTTGCTGATTGTTTAAATTTTGCTAAAAAGTGAATCAAAATCTCTTTTTTGATTCCTTTGTAGTAACAATTATGAGGCTGCCACAAAATACACCAAACAGTGGAGTAAGGGAAAGGGTTTATTGGAAAAAACCCAATGGACTGGAGGAGAGGGGTGAAGAAGGAGAAAGAGAGAGCGCATGTCTGGGAAGCAGGTCCTAATACCCCTTTTCCAGGGGGCAGGTAGGGAAGTAGGAATAGCGAATCCCATTAGTATGGAGGTGGGGCTGACACCCATGGTTGGGCCATGTGATCACCTGGCTTCCAGAAATGGTGATGTGGACTAGAGCCTAGGATGGTGTCAGGGTGTAGATAGCGGCATAGATAAGACTATGCCATTTTACTAACAACAATAATATATGTGATTGTAATTGCAGCATAAATGATTGGAATGTATAGCAGAATTCATGAATAACAGTGACATCAATAGAAGGTCTATCCTTATCAATTAGGTATATGGGGGTATGGTGAGAAAATGCAACCAGAGTAATCACAGCTTACTCACCATAGTGAATGCCATTGTAGCAAAAGCTGACAAGTTTCTTCAATCTAAACAATAGTTATACCAAGTAATTTACATAGTAAATTTTTGCTGAGTGTGTGAATTGGTTTTAAGACAGTAATTTGGAAACTTGGCTGACAAAGGATTGTCCTTAATAAGAAATCAGCGTCTGCTGCTGAGATACACAGAATTGGAAAATTTTTAAATACTGTTAACCTTTCATTGTTAGTTTGAGTCTTATCTGGGCAAGTTCAGAGGCTCTTTGGAAATTTTGATCCTAGGCTCATCATTAGGGGCAACAGGTATTTTTCAAAAGAAATTGTGAAGAGAGTGATCATGAATGCAGCTTCAAATGATAGGGTCTAGGAAAGAGCACTGAAAAAGAAGGCAGATAATGACGCAAGCACTTAGGTCCCTGATGTGGGAGACCCTGATAGAGTTCTAGGCTTTTGGTCTTGGTCTGATCCAGCCCCAGCTGTTATGGGCATTTAGGGAGTGAACCAGAAGGTGGGAAAGTCAATCTGTTTCTCTGACTTCCACATAAATAAATCTTAAAGGAAAAAAAAAAAAGTAGTATGGCTCATGTACTTGGGTCCCTGCTACCTGGCTCAGCCAGGTAGCTGTTGGTGACATTTGTGGAGTGAACTAGCAGATGGAAGATCCAGCTCTGTCTCTCTCTGCCTTTCAAATAAACAAAAATAAACTATTTAAAAAATTAATAGTTCTACCTTAAAAATTATTACATTCTTGAAATTAGCTAAAGTGTGTGAAAATACTTCTAAAACTGTAAAGTATGGTATACATATAAATGATGGTTTACATAACTGGTAGTTTTAAATTGCTGCCATGTTGCTGCCCTATACCTAGTAGCAGAACTGCCCACAGAAATGTTTGTATTTCAGTAGTTTCCAACATTGGGTTTTTTTTTTTTTTTTTTACAGAGTGGACAGTGAGAGAGAGAGACAGGGAGAAAGGTCTTCCTTTACCGTTGGTTCACCCTCCAATGGCCGCTGCGGCTGATCTGAAGCCAGGAGCCAGGTGCTTCTCCTGGTCTCCCATGGGGTGCAAGGCCCAAGCACTTGGGCCATCCTCCACTGCACTCCCGGGCCACAACAGAGAGCTGGACTGGAAGAGGAGCAACTGGGACAGAATCCGGCTCCCTGACCAGGACTAGAACCTGGTGTGCCTGCGCCGCAGGCGGAGGATTAGCCTATTGAGCCATGGCACCGGCCAACATTTGGTATTTTAATTCAGCCACTTTAGGAAAATCAGTTATAAATAATTGAATAGATATAAATGGAAAAACATGATTAGTACTCCCTTCAGCCCTCTTGGAGCCTTTGGTTGCCTATCATGATTTTAGCTTTGTCTTGATTTATTTTTTATCAAATGGCACTAGATGATTCATGTAGATTCCAGCATGCAAATAATGGAAGAAAAAACCATTGAGCTTCTTTGCCTAGCATACTCTTTTTTTTTTTCTTTTAAGATTTATTTATTTATTTATTTACTTGAAAGTCAGAGTTACATAGAGAGAGGAGAGGCAGAGAGAGAGAGGTCTTCCATCCCATGGTTCACTCCCCAATTAGCTGCAACAGCTGGAGCTGCACCAGTCCGAAGCCAGGAGCCAGGAGCTTCCTCCAGGTCTCCCATGCAGATGCAGGAGCCCAAGGACTTGGGCCATCTTCCACTGTTTTCCCAGGCCATAGCAGAGAGCTGGATCAGAAGTGGAACAGCCGGGACTTGAACCAGCACCCATATGGGATGCCAGCTCTTCAGGCCAGGGTGTTAACCTGCTGCACCACAGTGCCAGCCCCAACCTAGCATGCTCCTAACAGTGATGAGGCAGTTGTTCTGACATCTTTGTAAAATCCTTAATTGAACATCACTGTAATATATATTGCCTTCTTAATTTTTTTTTTGAAGGATTTATTTTATTTGAAAGACAGTTACAGAGAGAGAGGTCTTTCATCCACTGGTTCACTCCCCAGATGACCGCAATGGAGCCAGGAACTTCTTCCAGGTTTGCCACGTGGGTGCAGGGGCCCAAGGCCTTGGGCCATCTTCTGCTGCTTTCCCAGGCCATAGCAGAGAGCTGGATCAGAAGTGGAGCAGCCAGAACTAGAACCAGAGCCCATATAGGATGCCGGCGCTTCAGGCCAGGGCTTTAACCCGCTGCGCCACAGTGCTGGCCCCTATATTGCCTTATTTCTTCTCATACAGCTCATGTTTCCTTCCACCAGGTTTTTTGTTTTTTTTTTTTTTTTTAAGATTTGCCTATTGCTTTATTTGAAAGTGTGTGTGTGTGTGTGTGTGAGAGAGAGAGAGAGAGAGAGACAGTGACAGAGAGAGAATCATTCTCTGGTTCATTCCCCTGTGTGTGTGAGTGTGTGTGTGTGTGACACTGACAGAGAAAGAGAATCGTTCATTCTCTGGTTCATTCCCCCAGAAGGCCACAACAGCCTGATCCGGGACAGGCTGAAGCCAGGAGCCATCTGGATCTCCCACATTCGTGTCAGGGACCCCCACTCCCCAAGTATTTGGTCCATCTTTTGCTACCTTTCCAGGTACATTAGCTAGATGAGAAGCAGAGCAACCAGGATTCAAATCAGTATTCCAATATGGATACTGCTGTCATAAGTTGCAGCTTAACCTATTGTGCTTATTATCAGCTTAGCCAGGTGACTTCAATAGGATTGCATTTTTCACAAGGAAACATTTTAATAATTTCCATGGGAAAACCTTGGTAAGATGCCACTACTGTCTTCCAAATAACAGCCATGTAGAATATGGTGAGTCAGCAGAGGCTACAAATTTTTGTAGGATCATGGATCTTTGTGTTTCTCCCCAGACTGTCAAAAACACAGGCCAAATGTGGCTGCTCTTTATAGATTCTTTCATTATACTAGCCAGCAGCCTACAACAGTGGTTCTCAAAGTGTAGTCTTCATCCTTCTGGCACTCTTCAAGTTCCTTCCAATCTTTTTCTTCAAAGTCACATTAATTTTATAATAATACTAAGAAGCATTTACCTCTTTTAAAAAAAAAATTTATTTATTTAATTTGAAAAGCAGGGTGACAGAGAGAGAGAGAGAATCTGCTCGTTCATTCCCCAAATGGCTAGGCCAGACCAAAGCCAGGAAGACAGGAGCTTCTCCAGGTCTCCTATGTGGATGCAGGGGCCCAAACACTTGGCCATTTTTTGCTACTTTTCCAGGTGCATTACCAGGGAGCTGGATCAGAACTAGAGCAGCCAGATCTCAAAGCAGCATCTATTTGGGATGCTGGCATCCCCAGCAGTAGCTTAACTTACTAAGCCACAGCACTGGTCCCTCAATTACTTCTTTGTACTAACAATTGCACTGTTAGTGCAAAAGCAGTGATGAGTAGAATTGCTGGCTGTTTGTTAGCATATCTAAAGACAGTTGCCACAAACTGTACTAGCAGTAATCATTATGTTGCTTTTTTCTACATACCTTAAACTTCAAGTAAAATCTTACAGTTTTGTTTTTGAGAGAGAAAGATCGATCTCCAAATGGCTGCAATGGCTGGGGCTGGGCCAGTAGCCAGAAATTCGATCCAGGCCACATGGGTGTCAAGGACCCAGGTGAGGGAGCCGTCACCTGCTGCCTCCTTGGGTACACATGAGCAAGAAGCCAGCATTGGAATTGGGATTGAGCCATGACTCAAACCAAGGTACTTCAGTAAGGAATGTAGGTGTTCCAAGCAGTGTCTTAACCAATAGACCAAACACTCACTCCTTTGAGTATGCTTGACGAAGCAATAAAAATAATCTTATTAAACTTTAGTACTATAATATGATAAAATGGGGAATATACACAAAGCATAACTCACTGAGTCAATATTTTCCATATGACTATGATGTTACAAAATCATATAGAAGTGGAAGAATCTTTTCAAAATATGAGGTAGACCAATTCAGGTTTTACACTATAACCATTGAAAAAGTACCATTTGTTGTGTTTGATGTAATATCAAGACAGTAGCATCAATATTATTCCCTATTCCAACTATATAAATAACTATGTGAGACTAAATTATCTTCATTTTATAGGGAAATGATTTTTTCTTCAACTTTCATAGATTCTTAGTAACAAAAGACAGGTTAACAAGAAAAAACAAATCTATTAACATGTATTTCATCAATATGGAAAATTCAGAAATCCATGGAAAAATGGAATTTAAAGATGGTACACAGTATATACCAGTTGTGTGAAGTACCTTCATATGCATGGGAGACATGCAGAGGGTGAAGGAGTAGTTCTGAAGGAGAACATTCTATAAAGAACAGTAAAGTTTGGGGCTGGCACTGTGGTGCTGCGGGTTAAAGCCCCAGCTTTCAGTGCTGGTATCCCAAGTGGGCACCAATTCGAGTCCTGGCTGCTTCACTTCTGATTCAGCTCTCTACTATGGCCTGGTAAAACAGTGGAAGATGGCCTAAGTCCTTGGGCCCCTGCATCCGCCTGGGGGACCCAGAGGAAGCTCCTGGCTTTTGAGTTCCTAGGAATGACAAGTTGTGAAAATTACTAATGTAGATTGCTCTGTACCATCTCTAGGCTGATGAGGGTCTAAAATTGTTAGTGGTTAACCTTTGTTCTCCCATTCTCCCTGATAGAGGACGGTAGGATACCCTTTGTCTTTGTCAATCTGTGTTCTGCATTTAGGCAACCAGAGAACCAGAGAGTGACCAGAGAGTTTTCTTTATCTGTCTCTTCTAAATTGTCCTCATTCAGCTCAGTGAGCCTTCCTATTTTGAGATGGCATATTTGGTCTCCCTAAATTTACTTCTTCTTCTTTTTTTTTTTTTTTTTTTTTTTTTTGGACAGGCAGAGTGGACAGTAGAGGGAGACAGAGAGAAAGGTCTTCCTTTTGCCGTTGGTTCACCCTCCAGTGGCAGCCGCGGCCAGCGCGCTGCGGCCAGCGCACCGCGCTGATCTGAAGGCAGGAGCCAAGTGCTTCTCCTGGTCTCCCATGCGGGTGCAGGGCCCAAGCACTTGGGCCATCCTCCACTGCACTCCCTGGCCACAGCAGAGAGCTGGCCTGGAAGAGGGGCAACCGGGACAGGATCGGTGCCCCGACCGGGTCTAGAACCTGGTGTGCCGGCGCCGCAAGGCGGAGGATTAGCCTAGTGAGCCACGGTGCCGGCCTAAATTTACTTCTACCAAAACAACATATCACATCAGATTAAATACAAAACCAGATATTAGAATGCATCTATTTTCTATTAAGCCGGGTGTTAAAAACTGTTTTAAAAATACAAAACTGGGGGCAAGTGTTTAGCCTGCAGTTAAGATACCAGTTAAGGTGCCCACATCCCATAGATAGGTATTATAGATAGCTTGTGCCTGGGCCCTGCACCCGCATGGGAGACCAGGAGAAGCACCTGGCTCCTGGCTTTGGATCAGCGAAGTGCGCCGGCCGCTGTGCACCAGCTGCAGCAGCCATTGAGGAGTGAACCAGTGGAAAAGGAAGACCTTTCTCTCTGTCTCTCTCACTGTCTAACTCTGCCTGTCAAAAAAATAAAATAAATCACTGTGCCAAAATCTGTTAATAAAGGTGAATTAAATAGGCTAAATGTCTTTGTGTTCATCGTAGAGGAAATAATGTGTACACAAATGATTAGAATACAATGCAGACTGTAACAAGTTGCACTACAGATTTACAGATACATTGCTGGCTAGTACATGCCCACCCTGTGATACAATGATCAATTAATGTATGTATCTCTCCCATTTAAGTATAAGCCTGCAATGGATGATTGTTTAGTGACTGTTATGCTTTGACATAGTTAGTAGTTTATATATTTTGTTACAGGAAAGAGCATTCTGTCATCACCCCTGCTCCACACCTAATATTTCTTTCCCCTTCCACAAAGTTAATGTAACTGTTTTGGCTGATTCTTTTGGTGCTTATCTCTATTGCTTTTTGCTACAAGCTTATATAGCTACTTCTTGATTTTTCAGTTTTAGAATTTTCTATAGACTTCTCATTACAAAAGGCAAAGGTTGTGTATTTCTACCCCCCTCTACTGTCACTGCATGCAGCTCTTCTTCCTGTCCTCCCTCTATAATGACACTTTAGTTAGATCAGTAGTCAGTGTCGATATTATCCTGTCTATAAAGATGTTTTTGTAGAGCTGAATACTATAGCTAAATCAGGAATTTTCTCCTCTTGTACTTTTCCTACCTCCCTGTAACTCAAGTTGCTGTTTTGGTTTGTTGTTTTTGACTTAGTTTTCTAGGTACTTGCCACTGTATTAACCCCAAATTCCTTTTCATTGTCTGAATCTCCAGATCTGTTCAGACACTTCAGGGTTTTAATCTTTTGGGGACCTGAATCAGAAGCAAAGAAGCTGGGATTCGAACCGATACTCCGATACTGGATGCCGGCATCATAGGCAGTGACTTAACTAGCTATGCCACAATGCCAACCCCAAGCATAAGACCTCAAGACATATAGCTAATAATTATATCTCATAATAATAAATAATTTAAAAATAGCTTGCATTTTGAAATTAATTTTTGAAAGTAATTTCTTAGAAGATCTACATAGTTTCACACTTATAGGAAAAGTTCAAGAATAGTACAAAAAAATTCCCAAATTTTAACATTTTTTGATTATTCACTAACCCATGTGTGTATATGGGTACAAATAAAATTTACTTGCTTATATGTAAAAAAACAAAATTTCATCTTTTGGGGAAAATCTGACTATCATCCTGATCTGGTTGCCCTCTCTGCTAATTGGTTCACAGTCATTCTGGGATCATTCTGGGATTTCTTTTCACTGTTGCCTTAGCGAGTCCCTTTGCTTTTCTCCTGTGGTGGAGTTGCTGCCTCTTTCTTGGAGAATCAGATGCTTTCCAAGTTCCAGCTCCATACAGCTGGGTATCCTTTCTCCACCCCAGCAAATACTTGCAAGTTTATTTTCTGGAAAGAATAAGTAAAACTGGTCTCCTAATTGGGAAGTATCATTTTCTTTGCTTTACTTCCTCATTTTGAAAGAGTTCATCTCCAGTAATGTCCTGAGAAAGGATACAAGGGATAAAACTCAAAGTTGAAAATGATTTTCCTTCAGAATCTTGATGACATTGCTTTATTGCTTGCTCTTTTCTGATATAGGTGAAATACCTAAAGCCATTGTGCCTCTCAAAGAATTTAGGATACCTACTTTGTACTTCATCTACTATACCAAGTGCTTGGTACAGCTTTTCAATGTGGAAATGCATGTCCTTCCTTTCTGAGAATGATTTCTTAATTATTTCTTGGATGATTCTCTCCTTGCTTCTTTGTTCTCTCTTTCTGGAACCCCTAACTTGTTTTTATATCATACTTCCTAAATTGATGCTGTAATTTTCTCACCTTTTTTGTCCTGTTTAACATCTCTTACCTTGTTTTGTTCTGCTTTGTGGGATACTGCCTCAACTTTTTCCCAAACATTTATTATACTTCTTAATTTTGAAGTTATATTTTTTATTTTCCAAGGATGAATGGTTGTTTGTGGCTTCTGCTTCTCTCATCTGGATGTTCTGTAAAGTAAGAGTGTATCTGTATATGTCTGCATGTACAGTAGTCCCACTTATCCAGGGGAGATACGTCTCAGGATACCCAGTGTGTAGTAGAAACTGCAGAAAGTACCAAACCATGTTAAGTTTTTTCTTAGACATACACATCTATAATAAAGTATAATTTACAAAATAGGCATATAACAGATTAATAATAACTATATTAGAATAATAATATATTATAATAAAAGTTATTTAAAATGTGTGATATTTTATTTCTGGAATTTTTCCATTTAATATTTTAAGACTACAGTTGATCATGGGTAATTGAAGCCTCAGGAAGCAAAACCACAGATAAGAGGGGGACTACTGGATATGTATGTGTATACATGTATGTCTGAGGCATCTAGGGACAAAATGCTGGTTTTCCTAGTAAGATGTTGATAAAAATTTAGTTTAAAAAATGGTTGGAGAGACTTACAACTTATTATGGATCTAATATTTTATCTCAGAGTGTTTATGATCATTTTATTTTAAACTTTATTATTTTTAGATAGTCCTTCCTCCAAATGACCTTTTCTGGTTTTTGTTATTCTCTGGATTTCATTTTAAGCTTTTATTAAATAATTGTTAATCCTTAGTTATTTGGTCATAATTAAAAGTGGGAAACCACAGAAGTGATTGAATGTCCAGAGCTCATGTTGGGTGTATTATCAACATGCCCTTCATTTAGGAAAATTCAGCTCATTTTTTTCATGGAAGCCTCTTTTGTGAGTGCTTTTAGAACTTTGTTCTAGGTGGGTTAGAGTTCTTGGAAGAGAAAAAAGTATTTGGATCTTCTACATAGTAGATGAGGGCCTGGTTATCAGTGTTCTGGGAGCCAAGTTGAGCCTATTTTAATTATTTTTTTATTTAGATAGATTATTTATTAATAAAATAAATAGTCATAGTCCATTTTGTGAATAGTTACTAAATCCTTTCATTTTAATTTGACACCCCGCCCCCCGCCAGCCATGCCTGACATCTCCCAATCAGCAGAACTGTTTTAATTATTCTTTCCAGAAAACAAACTTCCAGTCATTTTCTGGGATAGAGAAAAGAGATAACCAGCTGTGTAAAGAGAGGAACTTTGACTTTTTCCATCCCTTTACTATCATTTTACTGGGCTTTTGGAAGTTCAGCTTTATATGCATACGTTTATCTTGAGTTCCTGGGCAAAGTAGCAGTGCCTCTTCAATATTCAGCATGGTGCCAGAATGTGGTCGAATCTAAATGTCGAACGAGTTGTGAGACTACCTGCATTGTAAAGGCTCAGTAAGAGACTGATTCATTGTTAATCTCCTGGGGCTATAAAAAAGAGTCTTTATGGAATCTCCGTTTAAGGTAAGGGTGCGGCATGTGCTGTATGAGCACACCTATAAACTTAGGTAGAAGTTCAAATGAATGAAGAATTATTATTCTTTGATGGAAAGAACTGAAGAAGGGATCCTGAGAGAGGTACCATTTGAGTTGAGTCAGCATTTGAGAGGTACCATTTGAGTTGGACAGCAGTTTGTGAGGTTTGCGAAGCTGGAGAGAATAGTGTCAGAGTAATAGGAGACGTATCTGTTTGGGAGAGTAGAGTAGCTGCTCCTACATTTTAAAAATTTTAAGGTTTAGGAACTGTAATTTATATTCAAAGAAATAGTCAGATATAAGAGGTCTTGGACGAAAATTGCTCTGATGAAAGTTTTATTGCAGCCGGCACCGTGGCTCAACAGGCTAATCCTCCACCTAGCGGCACCGGCACACCGGGTTCTAGTCCCGGTCAGGGCGCCGGATTCTGTCCCGGTTGCCCCTCTTCCAGGCCAGCTCTCTGCTGTGGCCCGGGAGTGCAGTGGAGGATGGCCCAAGTCCTTGGGCCCTGCACCCCATGGGAGACCAGGAGAAGCATCTGGCTCCTGCCTTCAGATCAGCACGGTGCACCGGCCGCAGTGCGCCGGCCGCGGCAGCCATTGGAGGGTGAACCAACGGCAAAGGAAGACCTTTCTCTCTGTCTCACTGTCCACTCTGCCTGTAAAAAAAAAAAAAAAAAAAAGAAAGTTTTATTGCAAATTATAGAACTCAAAGAGACCAGATACTACATGCAGTGGAGATCTGGTCCAACTCTTCTCTGTAGCTTTGAGCAGTTTCTTTTTTTCTTTTTCTTTTTTCTTTTTTTTTTTTTTTTTTTACAGGCAGAGTTAGACAGTGAGAGAGAGAGAAAAGTCTTCCTTTTTCCGTTGGTTCACCCCCCAAGTGGCCACTATGGCCAGCACATTGCAGCCGGCGCGCTGCGCTGATCCAAAGCCAGGCACCAGCCAAGTGCTTCCTCCTGGTCTCCCTTGTGGTTGCGAGGCCCAAGAACTTGGGCCATCCTCCACTGCACTCCCAGGCCACAGCAAAGAGCTGGATTGGAAGAGGAGCAACCAGGACAGAATCCGGCGCCCTGAGCAGGACTAGAACCCGGTGTGCCGGTGCCGCAGGCAGAGGATTAGCCTATTGAGCCGCGGTGCCGGCCATAAGCAGTTCACTTTCATCATGATTCTGAACATTGTCCTTTACTTCGCTGTTCCTCAGTTTCTCCGGTGTAAACTAGGACTTTTCATGTCAGAACCTCCTCTACCTGTCCTGGTGGTGCTTTTATGAGAATCAAATAAGGTTATTTATAATGTGTGTAGTGAGGTGTTTTTTCACAGTGGAGGGTTTTGAGGACCTTGTTTAGAATGATCACAGCAAGTATAAGGTTAAGTAAAGGAATTAAGAGGCATATCAAAGGAGATTTGATAAGATTTAATGACTGGCTAAATATAGGAGATAAACAGAAATTAATCCAAGATTATTCTGAGGGTTTAATTATGGATATTTTTGTAACAAATTGGAGATATTGGAAAGAAAAGCAGAATGAATGAATGAAAGAAAGAAAAAGAAAAAAATGAAAAAGAAAAAGAAATAGGTGCTTAAAAACCAGAGCCTTAAAGATCAGGATTATAGGCTTGAAAATCAGCCCAGAATTAAAATAGAAAAAAGTGGCCAAAGATACAGGTGAGGATCAAACAGGTCATGGATGTTGAACTTCAGGAAGCAGAGGAGTTCTGTAGACAACAGCCAAGCACTAAGAAGAAGAAATTATTACTGGATTGAGATTGGTTACATAATTTGTGGGATGTAATGAAAATCAAAAATGCAAATCTCTTATTTTTTAAAAGCAGGAAAAAAGTGCAGTTAAAGGTACTAGCATTCAAAGCATTTTTCCTTTGAAGAAATAAACATTTATATGTTTATATTTAAAATATTCTAAAATGTAGAGGTAATAATATTATATGAATAACAAGATAAACTTTAAAGTTATAAAAATAGTTTGGGTATCATGATTTTACATAATAGCAAAAATATCACTGTAATTGATTTAATCAATTTTAGCTTGTCTTGCTGTGAATCCACTTTTTTCATCAGAATTTATACTTCTGTCAACTTCATTTTTAATTGTTAGAATTGAAAATGTCAATCTTTTTTTACAGATGCAAGATTACAGATAATTTTTGAAGAGTTTTAATTTTGAGAAGAGTCTGCTGATAGAATTGTTACTAGAGCTGCTAACATTTTATAGGGTGTGACAACAGTGGAGTAAATTTCTGATAAATTACTTTTATAAAATCTAGAGTTATATATTTTTTCAGAATAATTTTTCTAAAAAGATTTAACTGTTTATACAAATCAGTTTTGCATGTGAATTTAAATTTAAATGTATACAATGGTATTTAAATATTTGTTCTGCCATTTCTTATAACCTTGTAATAGTTTACTGACACAGTAACAGACAGAGTTAATATTTGTACATAATATCACAGGGATGAATTCCATAGAAGTGTGTGTAGGCTGGGTTTCCACTGGACCAGAGCCCATTAAAAAGTTCATGGAAATGGATTAAAAAGATTTTTGGAACAAAAAATTTTTAATCCATGCATTCATGGGGTCTTGAAAAAGTTCATAGAAAATATATACTATGAAAAAACTATAGATGGATTTCAAGATTATATTATGCCCAATTTTAACTTCTACTTTCATTTTCCATGAACTTTTTAGTGGGTTCTGGTAAAGTAGAATCCCCAATGCAGGAGTCATTCCCCTTTTCTGAGACTGTTGCCACTGCCATTCTGGGCTCAGTCCTGGCCACAGTGCTCTGTAGTTGTTCCAAACTGCCACAGATACGGGCATTTAGGACAAACAACCAGGCCAACTGCTTGGTACGTATGCTGACACCTGTCATGTTTCCTCTGCCTAATCTCCATTACTTCTCTCTTTTTTTTTTTTTTTTGACAGGCAGAGTGGACAGTGAGAGAGAGAGACAGAGAGAAAAATCTTCCTTTGCCGTTGGTTCACCCTCCAATGGCCGCCGCGGCCGGCACACCGCGCTGATCCGATGGCAGGAGCCAGATGCTTCTCCTGGTCTCCCATGTGGTGCAGGGCCCAAGCACTTGGGCCATCCTCCACTGCACTCCCTGGCCACAGCAGAGAGCTGGCCTGGAAGAGGGGCAACCGGGACAGAATCCGGCGCCCCGACCGGGACTAGAACCTGGTGTGCCGGCGCCGCAAGGCGGAGGATTAGCCTAGTGAGCCACAGCGCCGGCCTCCATTACTTCTCTTACCACAAGTTCAAAGATGAAATCATCAATATCAGGATGGTTACAATAAAGCATTAAACCGTGCACAGGCCCTATCTGAGAGCAAGGCCCTATGCAAATACATAGTTACATACCCAGGAAGTTGGCTTTTCCAGGTTGCACTGTGAAAACAAAAACTACAGAGGCTGCCAAACTGCCTTTCTGTTGAACTATTTTGGACTTACCTAAGATGAATTAGTTGACCTTAATGGGACCTCTGTAGTCATAAGGGGCTGAGACTTGATAGTTTTCATGTGGTGTTCACCAAATTCGAAAAAAAAATGCGGGGCAGGCCAGCGCCGTGGCTCACTTGGTTAATCCTCCACCTGTGGCGCCAGCATCCCATATGGGTGCCGGTTCTAGTCCCACTTGCTCCTCTTCCAGTCCAGCTCTCTGCTGTGGCCCGGGAGGGCCATGGAGGATGGCCCAAGTGCTTGGGCCCTGCACCCACATGGGAAACCAGGAAGAAGCACCTGGCTCCTGGCTTCGGATCAGTGTAGCACTGGCTGTGGCAGCCATTGGGGAGTGAACCAACATAAGGAAGACCTCTCTGTCTCTCTCTCTCACTGTCTATAACTCTACCTGTCAAATAAAGAAATAAAATCTTAAAAAAAAAAAGATTAATCACTTACATTTTCTTCTAGCAATTCATAGTTTCATGTACTTTTTTATTTTATCTTTCCTTTTATAACCACTTTTAGTTTATTATTTCTGATCTTTCTTTTTGGTTAAAGACAAGGAATCTAGGGCCAGCACTGTGGCATAGTGGGTAAAGCTGCCACCTGCAATCGTGGCATCCCATATGGGCACCACTTTGAGTCCCAGTTGCTCTACTTCCATCCCGCTCTCTGCTAATAGCCTGGGAAAGCAGTAGAAGATGGCCCAAGTCCTTGGGCCCCCACCACCCACATGGAAGACCTGGAAGAAGCTCCTGGCTCCTGACTTTGGATCAGCCCAGCTCTGGCTGTTGTAGCCATTTCGGTAGTGAACTAGCAGATGGAAGACTGACCTTTCTCTCTCTCCCCTTCTCCTTCCTCCTCCCCCTCCCCCCTCCCTCTCTTTAACTCTGCCTTTCAAATAATAAATAAATAAAACTTTTTTTTAAAAAAAGGGAAGGACTATCATCCCTGACTTTTTGATTATATAGTCATACATAGCATACTAGGCCTTAATGCTGGTAATCAGGGTTTTGGAAGTTGCTGATAACATACTTTCCTTCCCTCAGTCTTGTACCTATATAAGAGAGACTTTATTTATTTAATTATTTATTCATTTATCCTCCTCTCTCTCTCTCTCTCTCTCTCTTTCTCTTTCTCTCTCTAACTCTGCCTTTAAATAAATAAACAAATCCTTTAAAAAAAAAAAAAAGGATTTATTTGAAATGCAGATTGCCAGAGAGAGAGAGGCAGATCTTCCACGCATTGGTTCACTCCCCAGATGGCTACAACACCCAGAGTTAGTTACACTGAAGCCAGGAGCCAGAAGCTCCATCCAGTTTCTCCCACATAGGCAGGAAGAACCCAAGTACTTGGGCCATCATCTGCTGCATGTTATAAGGGAGTTGAATCAGAAGTGCAGAGTAGGGGCCGGCACTGTGGCACAGCGGGTTAAAGCCCTGGCCTGAAGCGCCAGCATCCCATGATGGGCTCCAGTTTTAGTCCCATCTTGCTCCTCTTCCGATCCAGCTCTCTGCTATGGCCTGGGAGAGCAGTGGAAGATGGCCCAAGGCCTTGGGCTCCTGCACCTGTGTGGGAGACCTGGAAGAGGCTCCTGGCTTTGGATTGGTGCAGCTCCGGCCGTTGCAGCCATTTGGGGAGTGAACCAGTGGATGGAAGACCTCTCTCTCTGTCTCTACCTCTCTCTGTAACTCTGTCTTTCAAATAAATAAAATAAATCTTTAAAAAAAAAAAAAGTGCAGAGTAGCCGGTACTCAAACCAGGAACTTTGATATGGGATGGGAGGAACCAAGTAGTGGGCTTAACCCATTGTACCACAGTGCCCACCCCAAGACCCAAGAGAGAGATTTTTTTTTAAAAAGAACACTATGACATGAAAAGGGCTTAAATAAAAAATTCACAAGGAAATGAAATTCTATATTTAAACACTTTTTAAAATTTATTTTGTTTGAAAGAGAAAAAAGATCTTCCATCTGCTGGTGCTAATTTACTCTCCAAATGCCCACAAAAGCCAGGGCTGGAACAGGCCAAAGCTGGGAGACTGAAACTCAATCTAGGTCCTTGTGTGGGTGACAGGAACCCCAAGTACTTAAAGCTATCACCTGCTGCCTCTCAGAGTGTGCATTACTATCAAGCTTGAATCTAGGGACCCTGACAGGGGATGTGGTTGTCCTAACTGGTAACCTAACTGCTGCACCAAACACCGACCTCCGAACAAGTACTTTCTAACAATTTATATAATCAGTATTTTTTCTCCATTTTAGTGTTTTCTCCAGTAACTTTTCTTCTGATTATTGTGCTAATAGAAACCTGGCCTCGTTTTTGAAGATTTATTTACTTATTTGAAAGGTAGTATGAGAGAGATTCAGAGACAGATAGGCTCCACCTGCTCTTTCATTCCCCAGATGGCTGCATTTACCAGAAGACAGTAGCTAGAACTCCAGGCTCCCACATCCAGTCTCCCAGGTACTTGGACCATCTTCCAGTGCTTTCTCAGGCACATTAGCAGCGAGCTGGCTCAACCCACACTCTAATGTGTGATTCTGGTGTCACAAAAGGCAGCTCAACCTGCTGCACCATGATGGCCAGAACTAGAACTCTTAATAAATGAGGGCTACGAGTCTTAAAAGATAAATTACTGCAGCCAGCATTGTGGCATACTAGGTTAAGCTGCTGCCTGCAATGCCAGCATTCCACATGGGTGCCAGTCAGGTACTGGCTGCTCCACTTCTGGTCCAGCTCTCTGCTAATGTGCCTGGGAAAGCAGCCAAAGATGGCCCAAGTCCTTTGGCCCTGCACCCACATGGGAGACCCAGAACTGGCTCCTTGCTTTGGTCTGGCCCAGCTCCAGCCATTGCAGCCATTTGGGGAGTGAACAAGCAGTTGGAAGACTCTCTCTCTCTCTCTCTCTCTCTCTCTCTCTCTCTGTCTTTTCTCTCTTTGTAACTCTGCCTTTCAAATAAGTCTTTAAAAAAATAAATTACCAAACTCTGAGTGGTTAGATTGTTTTACTCCATACTCTTCAAATAGACTATTGCAGCTTAAAAGAAGAAATTATGCCAGTCTGCACACTTTCCTAATATTAGAAAAGTTCCAGCCGGTGCCATGGCTCAATAGGCTAATCCTCCACCTGTGGCGCCGGCACACCAGGTTCTAGTCCTGATCGGGGCACTGGATTCTGTCCCGGTTGTTCCTCTTCCAGTCCAGCTCTCTGCTGTGGCCGGGAGTACAGTGGAGGATGGCCCAAGTGCTTGGGCCCTGCACCTGCATGGGAGACCAGGAGAAGCACCTGGCTCCTGGCTTCGGATCAGTGTAGCGCTGGCTGTGGCAGCCATCTGGGGAGTGAACCAACGGAAAAGGAAGACCTTTCTCTCTGTCTCTCTCACTGTCCACGCTGCCTGTCAAAAATAAAAAAAGAAAAAAGAAGAAAAGTTCTAACTGTCATATTTTTATGAACATAAGGCAGCTCTGATCATTGTGGCTGATGTTAAAAATTTTTAAATTTATGCTAGCAACAGATATTCATAGAGAGTAATTCAAGAGGAAGCACTAGGTTTTGAAACTGGTCATGTGTGAGTCCCCACGCATCCTTTGTTGTGTGAACTGTTATTTTTTGAGATTTATTTTTATTTATTTGAAAAGACAGAGTTACAGAGAGGAAGAGAGAGAGATTGATCTGCCATCCTATGGTTCACTTCTAAAATGGCTGCAGTGGTTGGTTCTGAGCCAAGCCAAAGCCAGGAGTTTCATCTGGGTCTCCCATATGGGTGTAAGAACCCAAGGACTTTCCCAGGCTCTTTTGCAGGGAGGTGAATCTAAGCAGAACAGGCAGGATTTGAACTGGTGCCCATTTGGAATGCCAGCATCACCGGTGGTAGCTTAACCTATTTCACCATAACACTAGTCCCAAGCCTCTAAACTCCGTTTGTTGTGTGTGTGTGGATTTATTTTGGTAAAGAATTTTGAATAACTGAAAATTTGGATTAACTGTGAGAAAGTTATTCACAAAAAGCATATTGGAGTATGAAAATATACTATACATTATTACCCATGCCAGTAATTGCTAGTGTGATATGATTCCATTTATCCAAGGGGTAAGAACTTTAGTATTTTATTTTGTGAATTCCAATTTGCTTATCCAAAATTTTTCTTACTAGTTACTTCTTGTAATAACTTTTACTATTACACTTTATATTTGTGATTTAGAATTTTTAGTGAAAGTATCTCCTTCAATAATTGAATATGAAAAATATGAGAGGAGTATCCCCTTGATGGCAAAGCAAGGGATTCATATCTTTAGAGTTTACTCACAGCTGCAGTGGTGAGCTGCCCTCTCCTGGTCAGCTGTGCCATCTGGAACTCCCATGTGGGTCCTAAGGAAAATTCGATGTTTTACTAAATAAAGATGGTGTAATTGTCTTTGATACTGTCCTTATCCTATTCTGTGACACTGCAGTCTAAAGCTCTTTTGTAGCTCTTCACTCTTCATGTCTTAAAACAATAATTTCTTGCCAGGAAAGATGAGCCAGTTTTTCTCTCCCACATATTCTTGTAGTCATTCCATCTATTTGAGGTTTTTGCCGACTACTTCAGTTCTAATGGACATAGTTTTATCCTTTGCTTACTAAATTCTTGAAATTTTCTTTGAAGATGTTCTGTGGTATGCCTGTTCCCCTTGAGGAAATTAGACTTTCACAACTCCCTTAAATAAATGGATTGACTAAGATGTTTTACATAGGAGATATTTCTTGCCCTTTTTTTAAGATTGGCATCAAATTTTCTCTACTCTTACAAATAATGTCGTGTTGGATGTGAGTTTACCAATGATTTTTCTTATATTCAGTGCTTATGTTTTTATTGTTTAATTCAATATTCTTCTTTATTTCTTATAAGCCTACCTTTACTTAGTTTTCCTATTGATGGAATTAACATTGCTTATAGTGATCAATAAAACTTTTTTTTAAGATTTATTTTATTTATTATTTGAAAATCAGAGTTAGAGAGAGAGAGAGAGGTCTTCCATCCTCTGGTTCACTCCCCAATTGGCTGCAATGGCCTGGAGCTGTGCTGATCTGAAGCTAGGAGCCAGGAGCTTCTTCTGGATCTCCTATGCAAGTGCAGGGGCCCAAGGACTTGGGCCATCATCTACTACTATCCCAGGCCATAGCAGAGAGCTGATTCAGAAGGGGAGCAGCCGGGTCTTGAATGGGCGCCCATATGGGATGCCAGCACTTCAGGCCAGGGTGTTAACCCGCTGCGCCACAGCACCAGCCCCAATAGTATTTTGTCTTGTGAGTACTATTACCAGAATTAGTAATTCTGAGTTAGAATTTTTGTTTTCAAGTTAAAGCTGAAAGCCTAGCCATTCAGTTCCATCCTGAGAAATCTTAAGACCCTGATGAATACTTTAAAATTACTTATGAAACAAAATATTAAAAGAATAACTTTTAAATTTAGGAAACTTAAAAATCAAGTAAAAAGGAAAGGAACTATTCATAACAGGACAGGACATATGCTTCTTCATCCTTCAGTCAGTCTTTTGTCTTGGTAAAGATTTATTATTGATAGCTAAGATATTACCTGAACTTGTTGACCATGGGTAAATAAGAGCCTAAGATTACTTAATTTGTAAATATATGCCTCACACTTACAAAATCTTTTTTTTTTATTTATTTATTTGAGAGATAGAGTTAGACAGTGAGAGAGAGAGAGACAGAGAGAAAGGTCTTCCTTCTGTTGGTTCACTTCCCAAATAGCCGCCACGACCGGAGCTATGCCTATCCGAAGCCAGGAGCCAGGTGCTTCCTCCTGGTCTCCCATGTGGGTGCAGGGGCCCAAGCACTTGGGCCATCCTCCACTGCCTTCCCTGGCTGTAGCAGACAGCTGGACTGGAAGAGGAGCAACTAGAACTAGAACCCGGCGCCCATGTGGGATGCTGCGCTGCAGGCAGAGGATTAACCAAGTAAGCCACAGCGCTGGCCCCTCAACACCTGGTTTTGAGCTGCTGCTGTGTCCCCTGATAGTATGACAAACATGCCCAATTTTCTCTTTTATAAAATGGAAATAATAGCAATTCCCATACTGGAAACTTGGGAATATTAAGTTAAAAGATTACTAAAAGCATTTTTGTAAACTACTAAGTAGCACACAAATGAAAAATGATATTACTTATAAAAATACAACTAAAGGTTTTTTTAATCTGATGTTACCAAAAGAAATAAAAGTATTATAGCCCATGCTAAAAAAGGCTTAATTGAAAACTTGATGTTTCTTCTCATAATCACCTAACTAGGTTTCTGTATAAAATCTATACACTAATAAAGTTTTTTTTACGGTTTTATTTATTTAAGAGGTAGAGTTACAGATAGAGAGAGGCAGAGATAAAGAGAAAGGTCTTTTGTCCTCTGGTTCACTCCAAAAATGGCTGCAACGGCTGGAGCTGAGCTGACCTGAAGCCAGGAGCTGGGAGCCAGGAGCTTCTTCTGGGTCTCCCATATAGGTATAGGGGCCCAAGCACTTAAGCCATCTTCCATTGCTTTCCCAGGCCACAAGCAGAGAGCTGGGTTTGAAGAGAAGCAGCCTGGACACGAACCGGCACCCAGATGGGATGCCAGTGCCGCAGGTGGAGGCTTAGCCTAGTATGCTACAGCGCTGGCCCTATCAATAAAGATTTTCAACTCACCTATTTTTGCAACTTTTATGCCCATTGTGTATGCAACCATTCTATTGTGTTCTGTATGCAGATCGAAACAAGATTTAAATGCTTTTTTTTTTCTCATTAAATCTTGCCTTCCTGACTTATTCCAAACTGCAAAGGACTAGAAAAGTAGATATTTAATATCTTAATCTTAATTTTACCAGTTTTGTTACCTGATATTTAAGTAATGGTTTCTAGATTTGAGGATAGAGCTAATGCCATTTATTTCAAGCTATAACCAGATCTTTATATTGCTTAGGAATTTTTCAGTATGTTTTAGGGTTTTGGTTTGGTTTGGCTTGGTTGTTATTCCTCTCCATGGCAGTTAGACTTGAACTCTCATTGGAGAAGAAAATTCTGTGGAAAGAGATGTTAAGAGCCGTATGTTTGGGGTATAACCTTTAGGAGCTAGCTTGTGATAGAACAAACTTTGATCTATGCATTCCTGCATTTGAGTTTGTGTTTCTGAATTTATGTGTGTGGCAGCTTAAGGTAGAGGATAAATTTGGTAGCCTAGGAAACCTGTGTCCCATCAGGAGAGAAAACAGATGTTCTTCCTCCTGGTAAAGAAACTACAGCTATCCAGTTAGCAATTATGAATCTCTTCCCTAGATAATACTCTTACGAAAGGAGTCTTTCAGCAGGCAGGATCAAGCAGCACATGACCCATGTTTTACTATATGAGATGGAATCCTCTTAAATTTTGCCTGCCCTTTGTCATGCTTTTTTTTTCTTAAAGTAGGTACAGATTTCACTTTGAATCAGGTGACTACCTTGTAGAACTAAAATCTGTTACTTTCTAGGATCAATGAATAGGAGACATTGTCAAAGGTCAGTAAGAGGTTCCCCATTCCTCCTATGCCTATCCAGTTCAGCCTGATTGTTTCTAGCTGTGTGTTTGTTCACCAGTTTCTGATTTTAACTTCCGTCGATTGAAACCTTATCCAAGTCTTATATATGTTTCCCTGGAAAAGGCTATATCATGTGAATTCTGCTTAAGTGATTCCTTGCATCTTTTTCCTTTCTGTTGCTACTACTGTAGTTCAAACTCTTATCTCTTACCTAAACTATGATAGTAATAATTCATTACCTTGTCACTGGGCTCTCTTTTTCAGTTCTTTCCATCTGCTGTTGGACTGATCTTCCTAAAATAGAGGAAATGTCATGGCTTTCCCTTTTTCAGATATTTTCAGTGGCTTACCACTGAGTAGAAAGTTAAGCACAAAGTCTACAATTGAAGCCTCTCTGGGACCTGCTCCTAGTCTGTAATACATAGTGTTCCTTATGATGGCCAAACTAGATGATTCAGTGTTCCATATTTCACTTCCTCAAATCAGTCTCTCTTTGCCTCTCTCTCAATTAAAAAAAAAAAAAAAACAGGAGAGTTAGTTAATGCTTTAGAGTAAAAAAATTGCAAAATGGAAGTTTATTCTCTTGTTCTATCTGTAATGTGCTCTTTATGATTTTGTGTTGTTGGTGCTTGACTTTTTGAAATATTTATCACGGATATTTGGAAGTAACATGAGACTTTTCCCATGGATATTGAATTTAAGGGAAGTAAATTAAAATCTTTCTGTATAAACAATAAAAAAAATTATATTGACAGAGAAATTCCTTCCAGAAAACAGTTCATGGAATATAGCCATACATTTAATTTATCCATTCAGACCCTTTTTCAAAAGACTTTTAGAGATAGATCACAGGATTCATTCATCAACATTTTTTAGCTAAGATAGTTAATACAACACCAAAGAAGTCTGTGATTATTTTGAGACTGTGTTTTGATTCTTAGAGACAGCACTATGATTAAGGTGAGATGAATCTGAGGGCCGGCGCCGCAGCTCACTAGACTAATCCTCCACCTGCGGCACTGGCACCCCAAGTTCTAGTCCCGGTTGGGGCGCCGGATTCTGTCCCGGTTGCTCCTCTTCCAGTCCCGCTCCCTGCTGTGGCCCGAGAATGCAGTGGAAGGATGGCCCAAGTCCTTGGGCTCTGCACCTGTATGAGAAACCAGGAGGAAGCACCTGACTCCTGGCTTCCAATCCGCGCAGCAAGCCAGCCGTAGCGGCCATTTGGGGGTGAACCAATGGAAGGAAGACCTTTCTCTCTGTCTCTCTCTCACATTGTCTAACTCTGCCTGTCCAAAAAAAAAGTATGAAGAAGCTATTAAAATGCAGCTTCATGTATCAGGAAAAAAAAAAAAAAAAAGGTGAGATGAATCTTTTTTGACAGGCAGAATTAGAACTTGGGCCATTCTACACTGCCTTCCCAGGCCACAGCAGGGAGCTGGACTGGAAGAGGAGCAACCGGGACAGAATCCGGCGCCCCGACCTGGACTAGAACCCGGGGTGCCTGTGCCGCAGGTGGAGGATTAGCCTAGTGAGCCGCGGCGCCAGCCACATGAATCTTCTTAACTTAATGGACAAAATGATGAACTCAACCTGAGAACAAATCTTCTAGTTTCTGGGGCCTATGCTGTAGTGCAACAAGTTGAACCCCTGGCCTGAAGCGCTGGCATCCCATATGGGTGCCAGTTCGAGACCCAGCTGTTCCATTTCCTATCCAGCTCTCTGCTATGGCCTGGAAAAGCAGTAGAGGATGGGCCCCTACACCCATGTGGGAGACCCAGAAGAAGCTCCTGCCTCCTGGCTTCGGATCAGCGCAGCGCCGGCCATTGCAGCCAATTGGGGAGTGAACCAGTGGATGAAGACCTCTCTCTCTGCCTCTCTTCTCTCTGTGTAACTCTGACTTTCAAATAAAAATAAATCTTTAAAAAAAAATATTTCAGTTTCTACCCCTTGAGTTTCACATTTCCTCTTGCTGGATATGTTCTCCTCTTTTTATTTTTTACTTTTTAAGACGTATTTATTTGAAAGTCAGCGTTAAAAGAGAGTAGGGAAAAACAGAGAGAGAGAGGAGAGAGAGAGAGAATCTTCTATCCACGGGTTCACTACCCAGATGGCCACAACAGCCAGGGCTGGGCCAGGCCAAAGCCGGTAGTCAGGAGCTTCATTCAGGTCTCCTACATGGGTGCCAGGGACCCAAACAGTTGGGCCATCCTCCTCTTTTCCCAGGCCATTAGCAGAGAGCTGGATGGAAAGTGGAGCAGCCAGGACATGAACTGACACCCATATGGGATACTGGTATCACAGGTGGCAGCTTTACCCACTATTGCACAATGCCAGCCCCTGTTTTTATCTTTGATTATTATTAGTTAAATATCTTCTTAGGCCGGCGCCGTGGCTCAACAGGCTAATCCTCAGCCTTGCGGCGCTGGCACTCTGGGTTCTAGTCCCGGTTGGGGCGCCGGATTCTATCCTGGTTGTTCCTCTTCCAGGCCAGCTCTCTGCTATGGCCCGGGAAGGCAGTGGAGGATGGCCCAAGTGCTTGGGCCCTGCACCCGCAAGGGAGACCAGGAGAAGCACCTGGCTCCTGGCTTTGGATCAGTGCGATGCGCTGGCCGCAGCAGCCATTGGAGGGTGAACCAACGGCAAAAAAGGAAGACCTTTCATCCTGTCTCTCTCTCTCTCTCACTGTCCACTCTGCCTGTCCAAAAAAAAAAAAAAAAAAAAAATCTTCTTAAAGCTGGGCCTTTCCTCTATGTCAACCATTTCGTTTAACTTTTTCATGTACTAGTTCTGTCCTTATCCTTTTGTGTATGTGTCACTATTTTCCCTAAATGTATTGTAAGTTCCTCAGAGCAGCAAATAGGTTTTCGCCTTTTCCCCATGGTGCTTAATACAAAGCCTAATATAGAAAACTGTATTTTTTGTGAAAGTCCTTGGTATCTCTAAAGTACCCTCTAAACAGACTACTCTTACAAGATAATGAGATTTTACACACTAACCATATTTCTCTACCTCGCTAATAGTATGCAGAGGTTCCATACCTATCAGGTATTTATTTGCAAAGAAATAGAAAGTAGCATGTTTTCAGCAAGTCATGAACGCCCTCTTGAGCCTTGTCCTTCCTCCCATTAAAAAATTAATAAAATTTATCTGTTTTAACTATGAATATTAATTCTGACATTCAGTTTTGAGTAGAATACCATCTCCTTCAGTGTCCTGTTCATTTAGTCTTGTAACAAATATGTTGAAGGCTGGCATTGTGGCTTAGTGGATTAAGTTACTGTATGTGACTTTAGCATCCCATATTGGAGTGCCAGTTCAAGTCCCAGTTGCTCTGCTTCCAAACCAGCTCCCTGCTAATGCTCTTGGGAAAGCAGCAGAGGATGGCCCAAGTGTGTGGGCCCTTGCCACCCACATGGGAGACCCGGATGAAGTTCCTGGCTTCTGGCTTTGGCTTGGCCTGACCCCAGCTATTCTGGCCATTTGGGGGGTGAACCAGTGGATGAAATATCTCTTTCCTTCTGCCTTTCAAATAAATAAATCTTAAAACAAATGGAAAATATCTTGAGTACTACTAGGTGCTACAAATGGAAGGCACCAGACTTTTAAGGAAACGATAAAACAGTAACATGAGAATGTATAGTAGGAATCCTAACTTAGTATGGGACCAAGGAAGGCTTTGTAGGTGATATTTAAGTTGAAATGGAGAGTTTGAATAATGTTTTGAGCCAAAGAAATAACATGTGCAAGGGCCCTCTGATGGAAGGGATAATGAGTGTTTGCTGTCCTGAAGGGTAGGCAGTGTGGCTTGAAGGTAGACTATAAGAACATGGAAAAACAAGTTAAGATAAAAACAAACATGCATTAAGGTCCATTATAAGAGTTTTAACCTTAATTTTTAGAACAATTGGAAACTATTAAATTTTGTGAAGCAGTGGTTATAGGATCAGATTTGCATTTTGAAAAGATCACTAAGGTCCAATTTGGAGAATCATCTAAGAGCCTATAGTAGATGTAGAAAGGCAGGTAAGAGGCTATTAGAACAATTCCAAGATTAGCATGGTGTTGTCTTAGGTTAGTGACATCACTATTGAGGGAACACACTGAATTTTTTATAATTTTTGAAAGTAAAATGACAGAACTTGTTAAGAACTTCTATATAGATGTTCAGGAAGGAACAACAAAAACAACTTCCTAGATTGCTGGTTATGCCCTGCAGGTGTGAATGTGGCATATCTCAGAAAGGAAACACAGAGGCATCAGCTTTAGGAAGATGGGTCTGTCTGTGATCATCTTGATTTTGAGACAGGTAGGCATTTGGATTTATAGAGTGGTCAGGGTCAAGAGAGTTTTATATGTGAATCCTGAGCATAGATAAGCAGTCTATAATTAAGATTTTTATTTATGAAGGGAAAGCATAGAGCTGTGTTACCTAAAAAAATAGTCATTAGCTACATCTGAGCCAGTTCTGTGTTGAGCACATGGAATGTGTTTGGTCTGAATTGAGATGTCCTATAATCTAAACACAATGTGAAAAAGATGTAAAAACAAGTCAATAATATTTTATATTGATTACATGTTGAAATAATATCTTAGATATATTATGCTAAGTAAAAAACCTAGTGTTTAATTTTGTTTACTATGCTTACTAGAAAATTTTAAATTCTCAGTCTCACAATTTTTTAATGCATATATTTCTTTTGGACAATGCTGGTATAGAAAAACCAACTTAGATATTTACTGTTTTTTTATTATCACAATGGTCAAGTTCTTGACACTTACTAGAAAAGTGTTCACACTACATACACATAAAATCTCCACGCTGAAAACACCTCCTTGGGAATTTTACTTTCTTAAAAAGATAAGAATTTTTTTCTTCCTAGCTTCTTTCTAAAGAGGTTATCTCTGAAACTAGTTCCTAGTATCCAAAATAATAATAATCATACAGAAGAGGTAGTGATTTCATTTCTGTTTGGCTCTGAAGAAACAGATGATGTTTTCGGTATGACTTGAATTTTAAAAACAAAGCCTCAGTGTATGAGTATAATATCTGTGCACTGTCCATCAGGTACATAAAGAAAAGGCATTTGTTTACATTAAAGAGAACATATTTTTGTTTAGAGGAGTATAGAAGCTAACAAATGACATAGGAGTAGTTTGAACACCAACATTTGGGGCCGGCACTGTGGCGCAGAAGGTTAATCCTCCGCCTGCAGTGCCGGCATCCCATATGGACGCCTGTTCTAGTCTTGGCTGTTCCACTTCCCATCAACTCTCTGCTGATGGCTTGGGAAAGCAGTATAAGATGGCCCAAAGCCTTGGGCCCTTGCACTAGCCTGGGAGACCTGGAGGAAGCTCCTGGCTCCTGGCTTCAGATTGGCTCAACTCCGGCCGTTGCCACCATTTGGGGAGTGAACCAGAGGATGGAAGACCTTTCTCTCTGTCTCTCCCTCTCACTGTCCTGTCAAATACATAAAATTAAAAAAAAAAAAAAAAGAATACCAACATTTTATAACTCCTAATGGAAAAATGAACTTGAAGAATTTTCTTTTTTTTTTTTTTTAAAGATTTATTTATTTATTTGAAAGTCAGAGTTACACAGAGAGAGAGAGAAGTCCTCCATCCGATGGTTCACTCCCCATTTGGCTGCAACAGCCGGAGCTGTGCCTATCTGAAGCCAGGATCCAAGAGCTTCTTCCGGGTCTCCTATGCAAGTGCAGGGGCCCAAGACTTGGGCCATCCTCTACTGCTTTCCCAGACCATAGCAGAGAGCTGGATCAGAAGTGGAGCAGCCAGGTCTCGAACCGGCGCCCATATGGGATGCTGGCGCTTCAAGCCAAGGCGTTAACCTGCTGTGCAACAGCGCCAGCCCCTGAAGAATTCCCTTTAAAGATTTTATTTACTTATTTGAGAGAGAATTATAGACAGAGAGAAAGGTCTTCTTCCACTGGCTTTCTCCCCAAATGGCCACAACAGAGGAGCTGGGCTGATTCAAAGCCAGGAGACAGGAGCTTCTTTTGGGTCTCCCATGCAGATGCAGGGGCCCAAGCTCTTGGGCTATCTTTCACTGCTTTCCTAGGTCAAAACAGAGAGCTGGATCCAAAGAGGAGCAGCCAGAACATGGGGCAGTGCTGTGGCATAGTAGGCTAAGCTTCTGCCTGCAGGGCAGGCATCTTATTTAGGTGCTGGGTCAAGTCCTTTCTGCTGCACTTCTGATCTCTCTGCTATGGCCTGGGAAAGCAGTGGAAGATGGCCCAAGTGCTTGGGCCCCTAATTCCACGTGGGAAACCTGGAAGAAGCTCCTGGTTCCTAGCTTTGGATCAACCCAACTCCCCCCACTGGGGCCAGCTAGGGAGTGAACCAGTGGATGGAAGACCTTTCTCTCTGTCTCTCCCTCTCTGTAACTCTGCCTCTCAAATAAATAAATAAATCTTTTTTTTTAAATGCAAAGAGATATATTTATTTACTTTGAAAGAGATGGAGGGACAGAGAGATCTTCCATCTACTGGTTCATTCCCCAAATGGCCACAGCAGCCAGCATTGAGCCAGGCCAAAGCCAGGGGCTTCATCCCGGTCTCCCAGGTAGGTGGCAGGAGCCCAAGCATTTGGGCCATCTTGTTTGTTTGTTTTTTTTTTTTTTTCTCCCAGCCAGTGGCTTTACCCACTATGCCACAACCCTGGCCTCAAGAATTTTTTGTTTTTAATATTTATTTTTATTTTATTTATTTGAGTGGCGGAGTTACAGAGAAAGCGAGGAAGAGACATAACAAGAGAGAGATCTCTGTCTGCTTGTTTACTTCCCAGTGGCCACAACATCTCGGCCAGGACAAAGGCTGGAGCCTGGAACTACATCTGAATCTCCCACATGGGTGGCAGGAGCCCAAGTATTGGGCTGTCTCCCACTGCCTTTTCCAGAAAATCTTTTTGGAAGTTGGCACTCATATGTGATGCTGGCTTCACAGGCAATGGCTTAACCCACCTTGCCACAACATTGGCCTTGAATTTAAAGAATTATTAATTACTACCAGTATGATAAAAAGAGATAACTAAATAATTTATTTTCTATCTAGAATATAATGCTTATCTAGAAGTGTAAGTATAATCAAGCTCTTATATCCAACGACTGGTTTATAGGAAATGCAATGAACATCCTTTGAAAAATACAATCCGTAAAATTCAGAATATGGGAAACTCCAGGCTGTAACAAATAACCACAAAGAAAAAGAAGGAGGTAGATTGAAGTGAAGAAATATGGAAGAGGAACCCATAAATTCAGAGACTTAAATATTTATTACAATGGACCTTTTTGGAATTGTGTGTGTGTGTGTGTCTGTGTATGATAATTAAAGAAATTAAGTATTCATAAATATTTGATTAATCATTGATTTTTTAAAAATATATTGGTATCGTGGTTACATTTAAGAGTCTTTCAGGGGCCGGCGCTGTGGCGCAGTGGGTTAACGCTCTGGCCTGAAGCGCCCACATCCCATATGGGCACCGGTTCGAGGCCCGGCTGCTTCACTTCTGATCCAGCTCTCTGCTATGGCCAGGAAAAGCAGATGACCCAAGTCCTTGGGCCCCTGCACCCATGTGGGAGACCCGGAAGAAGCTCCTGACTCCTGGCTTTGGATCGGCACAGCTCCAGCTGTTGCGGCCAATTGGGGAGTGAACCGTCAGATGGAAGACCTCTCTCTCTCTCTCTGCCTCTCCTCTGTCTCTGTAACTCTGACTTTCAAATAAATAAATCTTTTATAAAAAAAAAAAAGAGTCTTTTAGAGATAGCATGCTAATATTTTTCACATAATGTCTAGAATTTGTTTAATAACAAACTAGTAAAAGATAAAAGGAAGTGAGTAAGGATATGGGTGATTAATAATTTATGAAGCTGGCTATGTAGGGGTTCTTTATACTATTTTCTCCAATTCTGTATTTTGAAAATTTCTATAATAGTGAATGAGAAGAACACATACAGGCATTATACAGGAAACTTGAAAGAGGGAGGAAATCGTGTCACTAATGCAGATTTATTTATTTGAAAGTCAGAGTTACACAGAGAGAGAGAGAGGTCTTCCATCTGCTGGTTCACTCCCCAGTTGGCCACAACAGCTGGAGCTGAGCCGATCCAAAGCAGGAGCCAGGAGCTTCTTCCAGATCTCCCCATCTTCTACTGCTTTCCCAGGCCATAGCAGAGAGCTGGATTGGAAGTAGAGCAGCCAGGACTCAAACTGGCACCCATATGGGATGCTGGCACTGCAGGTGGCGGCTTTACCTGCTATGCCACAGTGCCGACCCCACTAATGCAGAGTTTTATGTACTGTAAATTCAGGAAGTGAAACAATTTTAGAAATTTATTCTCATGATTTTTCCTCTAACTTTCATAAATATCTTTTGAGTCTGATGTTTTTGACTAGTAAACAGGACTTATATTTTCATATAGAGAACAAATTGACTTTAAAAATATTTTTATTAGTTTTGTGTTTATTTGAGAGGCAGAAAGAGAATGTATTCTAATCCACTGATTCACTCCCCAAATTCCTGGGATCCAAGAACTCAATCCATATTTCCTGCTTAGATGTCAGGAACCCAATTCCTATAGTTCTACCGAGTAATCACTGCTGTCTCCAACAGTTTGCATTAGGAGGAAGCTGGAATCAGGAGCTAAGGCTTGGATCTGATGTGGGACATGGGTAACCTAAAAAGTGTTTTAGGCCGGCGCCATGGCTCAACAGGCTAATCCTCCGCCAAGCGGCGCCGGCACACCAGGTTCTAGTCCCGGTTGGGGCGCCGGATTCTATCCCAGTTGCCCCTCTTCCAGGCCAGCTCTCTGCTATGGCCCGGGAAGGCAGTGGAGGATGGCCCAAGTGCTTGGGCCCTGCACCCGCATAGGAGACCAGGAGAAGCACCTGGCTCCTGGCTTCGGATCAGCAAGATGCGCCGGCCGTGGCGGCCATTGGAGGGTGAACCAACGGCAAAAAGGAAGACCTTTCTCTCTGTCTCTCTCTCTCACTATCCACTCTGTCCAAAAAAAAAAAAAAAAAAAAAAAAGTGTTTTAACTGCAAGGCCAACTGCCTGCCCCAAGCCAATTTTTTTAATCCTCTCATTTACTTATTCTTACTTACCCTGCAATTACCATTGAATTTAGTGTTCACCGGTCATGTCAATTGAGGGGAATCTTTTTAAAAAATTATAAAGTACATGAAACATACACAGAAAATTACAAAATGAACACCTACATAGCCAACACCCAGGCAAAGAAATAGGACCTGACCGTACCCCTAAAGCATATCCCTTCTGTACCACACACACTTCATCCCTTTTCTCCCCTATATACAGAAATATATATACATACACCTCACTCCCCTGACATTTGTAGGAAGTACTTCTGGTTTTTGAAACAGCTCTTGACAATATACTTTATTCCATATATTCTGCATACTTTTGCTAAATATTTATGTATGCATAGTATTGGTTTTTAAACTTTATATAACTGGCACTACTGTTATTGAACCAGAATGTGGGGGCACTAAAATAACATTTTAATTCAGTTTGTCTACAAATGTTTTGAAGTCCTCCCAGAAGATTGTGTATGTATATGCATGTATATATGAAGATACACATAAAATATATATGAAAACATATATGAAGATACACATAAAATTCTGAACTATTTGGGGGTAAATTACATATATCATGCATGGCCTTTTACCCCTCAATGTGTTAGTATGTATTTCCTAAGAAATGTATTCTGTTGTATAACCATAGTACAATTGTTAACTTCTCAAACTTATATTGGTACAATTTTATATACACTATGAACTACCAATCAGAACTGATTGATGTCTTAATGTATAATGATGTCTTAATGTATAAAAGCTTGCAATTTTTTAAAGGACTCTTTATATATATATATATATATTTATATTTATATAAAATTTTGAAAGAGTTACAGAGAGAGGTAGAAACAGAGACAGAGAGAGAGAGATGTTGCTGTGGATTCGTTCTGAGAGCAGGAGCAAGGTAGGGGCAAGAGGCGTGGAGTCACCACATAGACCCCGGGAGTCAGGTGAAAGCAGGCCAGAGGTGAGCAGCCCACAGACTCGTTTATTTCAGTTGGTACAGCAGCTTATATAGCCGAGGCAGCCAATCCGGTCAAGGTGTGGTTTATGCCCTAACCAATCACAGCCTGTTGCCAGGCAGGCTTTGTTGCCAGGAGGGTTTTGAAGCCATTCCTGAGTAACTGATGCTCGCTTGCCAGCGGCCATCTTGTCATGGCCTTCTCATTCCACCACAGAGAGAGGTCTTTGATCCACTGGTTCACTCCCCAAATGGCTGCAACAGCCAGAGCTGAGCTGATCCATAGCCAGGAGCCAGGAGCTTCCTCCAGGTCTCCAGTGTGGATGCAGGGGCCCAAGGACTTGAACTTTCCAAGGCACATCAGCAGGGAGCTGGATCAGATGCAGAGCAGCCTGGACTCAAAACTAGCACTGTCATACTGGATGCAGGTATCTCAAATGGTTTAATCCTCTGCAGTTTTAGTACTAGTGCCCTATCTCTGAGTTTTAAAAGTGTATATTTCCTTCTATGATTTGTGGGTTTTTAGTTTTTGCCAGTTTTTGTAATTGTCACTGGTCATGTATTCTCCTTCTCCCAAGAAATGATCATTATTCTCACTTTTGTGATAACACTTTTCTTGTTTTCTGTGTAGTTTTATCACTAGTGCTTGTACTAAACCATATTGTGTTGTTTTCCTATTTATTAGGTTTATATTTGTGGAATTATATAGGATATATATTTTTGTTCCTGGCTTCTTTTATATAATGTTTTTTAACTGTGGTCCTTTATATTTGTTTGCTTTTTAAATGATGTGAAATATTTCAATATACCATTCTATTGTATGTGGACATTTTGGTTATTGCCAACAGTGTTTCTCTTAATATGCATGTTTTAAAATTTTTTTTCAGATATTTACCTAAGAGTAGAATTGCTTTGTCTTATACTTCTCTAACACTTTAGTGTTCTTTAATTCTCTGTTTTTTAGGTGGATAGTAGTGATGTGTATTCATCAGGTAAATAAATGAGGTCAGGTATTTTTCACATGTTTAGTGATCTTTTAGAAGTCCTCTTTCGATAAGAGCCTATTTAAGTCTGTTGCTAATTTACTTGTCTTAATACCTTATGGAAGATATTTATATATTCTAGCCATGATTCTTTTGTAAGTTGGGCAAAGTTCTCCCACTTTGTGGCTTGCTTTTTCATTTTCTTAATGGTATTTCTTTGTTTTTTTTTTTTTTTTGATGCAGATGTACTTAATTTCAGTGTATGCAAAGTTACCCAATTTGAATGCATGTACCACCACATACCTACTGTGTGATGACCTTGGCCAGCTTTGACTTCAGTTTACTTGTCTGTAAAATAGGTAGTAATAGCCGGCGCAGTGACTCACTAGGCTAATCCTCTGCCTGCGGTGCCGGCACACCAGGTTCTAGTCCCGGTTGGGGCACCGGTTCTGTCCCAGTTGCTCCTCTTCCAGTCCAGCTCTCTGCTGTGGCCCGGGAGGGCAGTAGAGGATGGCCCAAACTTGGGCCCTGCACCTGCATGGGAGACCAAGAGAAGCACCTGGCTCCTGGCTTCGGATCAGCGCGGCGCGCCGGCTATGGCAGCCATTTGGGGGATGAACCAACGGAAGGAAGACCTTTTTCTCTGTCTCTCTCTCTCTCTCTCTCTCTCTCACTGTTTCTAACTCTGCCTGTCAAAAAAAAAAAAAAATTAGGTAGTAATAATATCCATGTCATAAGGTAATTGAGAAGATTAAATAAGATAAACACTTATTATAGAGCTGTTCACCTAGCAGTTCTTCAATAGATGATAATTGCCTTCCTTGTCATTTAGGGTGCTCATTTTCATACCGTCTTTTGGGAAATTGGGTAGTATTCATGAGCTATTTGCAAATGAATGTTTTTGAAATTAGAATCTCATATAATTATCCTAGGAATTTAGAAGGTGGCCTAAAATAGTAAATCATAATTAATTTGCCAAGAGAACTAAAATGTAACATTTTCTCTGATGAAAAGGATTTGTGCTCAATATGTGATCCTTGAATAATAAAACTATGACTAGAGTGTCTTATCCAGAAAATGAGAATAGTTAAAAACAACCTAAATTCTATACAAAATGCATCCTATTTTGAGTTTAGGGTAGATCTCTTTGCCTCCAGGGAAAAACGTGAGGTTTCTTAAATAAGAAATTGCTTTTCCCTGGCTTATTGTAACTTTATGATATTTATTGATAATTTTCATTTTCCTCTGTTTTATTATTCATTCATTCAACAGTAATTTATAGAATGCCTCTTATTATGCTAGGGACAGTGCAATGACTAGTTTAGACTCAATCCTTACCTGAATTACACTAACAAAGAAGAGAAAAAGAAGAGTTTGTAAAAAGATCATAATGCCATGCCAAAAAGCTCCAGAATTCTGCTTCTGGTAATGCATTACTTGCTGCTAATAGACCAACTTTCCCATAAATAATTAGACTCTGAACAAAGCAGCATACCATACATTTTTTAAGAAGTGTCTATTTATGTGAGTGACTGAGAGAAAGGCTGACATTCTGTCCACTGATTGACTCCCCAATTGCTCACTATAGCCAGCGCTGAGCCAGTCCAAATCTATGAGCCAGGAAGCCCATTTGGGTCTCCTACATGGGTAGCAAGAACCCAGATACTTGGAGCATCTTCCACTGCCTTTCCAGGTGTGTTAGCAGGAACCTGAATCAAAAGTGAAGTAGTTGGGATTCAAACGCCCTGCAAGGTATTCTATGCATCTGGTTAATTCCTGCCCCATCATAAATTCTCAATATGTAAAACGTGTGTAAATATACACATATAACACATTAAATCATATTTTAATACTTAAAAATACAAAATATATTGGGGCCTGCGCTGTGGTGCAGTGGGTTAAAGCCTGAAGCACCGGCATCCCATATGGGTGCCAGTTTGAGACCCAGCAGCTCCACTTCCAGTCCAGTTCTCTGCTATGGCCTGAGAAAGCAGAAGATGGCCCAAGTCCTTGGGCCCCTGCACCTGAGTGGGAGACCCAGAAGAAGCTCCTAGCTCTTGGCTTTGGATCGGCGCAGCTCCAGCATTGTGGCAAATTGGGAGTGAACCATCGGATGGAAGACCTCTCTCTGCCTCTCCTCGCTGTGTAACTCTTTCAAATAAATAAATCAATCTTTTTTAAAAAGTACAAAATATATGAAGTCACTTGAGACCAACCAAAAAAGAAACTATTAGGGAGTCAACACTTGGAATAAAGAAATAGCATTGGCTCAGTTATCCTGTTTTTTTAGGACATTTTGCCTGTGGACATTCATTGATACAGCATGGGAACAACTATAACTGAGAAAGAGATCTACAGTGTCACTGACTTGAGAAATCATACAATTGGCTACATTAGCAATTCGAAAGAGAAGGAGAATTTACAGAAGGAATCAAACCTTTATAAAGTTTTTGCCAAATCTTTGATCCTTAAAACAAAACATCTCAGCGCTCTTTGGAGGAACATAACAGAGTATCATTCACAAAATGTAGGATATGGTACAAAATTGCCAGATATGTAAAGAAATTAGAAAATTTTAGGCAGGATCATGGAAAGACGATCAGTGGTCACTGAGTCTGTGATGACCAAGATGTTAGAATCATCAGAAAGCTCTTATTTAACTCTGCTAAGTGACGTAAAATGTGCACTCAGTGAATAATAAACAGAAAATCTCAGTGGAGAATAAAACCATAGAAGAGAACCAAAGAAATTCTAGGACTGAAAAAAAGATATCTGAGTAATAAAATTCTGCTGGATAAGCTTAACAGCAGATTTAAAATGTCAGTTAACTTGAATACCAAAATTAACTCAATCTGAAAATCAAAGAGAAAAAATATTTTACAATAAATTTTAAAAATTTGCAGTGACCCATTGAACACTATTTAAAAGACCTAGTATGTGTCATTGGCATTCCAGAAGAAAAGGGGAAAAAATGGAACATAAAGTAAGTTTGAAGAGATAATGGGAAAGAATTCCTCTAATTGGTAACAGATAGAATTGTACATTTTCAGGAAACTGTTAAATTGATGAGCATCAAAGATAAACTGAAAATCTTATAAACAGCAAGAGAAAGGAACAATAATAATGATGGTTGACTTCTTATTGGGAACAATGGAAGCCAAATACAGTGGAACAGTAATTTAAAGTGCTTGGGGAAATGGGGAAGGAGTGTGGGATTTGAAGGAAAGCCGTCAACTCAGAATTCTGTATTTAGGAGAAATATTATTCAATAGTGAATGCCAAATAAAAATCATTTTAGATTTAAAAAGTTTGAGAAAGAGAATTTGTTCACCTACCCTAAATTATTAGAAAATTCTTCAGGCCAAAGAGAAATGATAATAGGTGAAAAGTCATATCTTCAAGAAGAAATGGGCCGACGCTGCAGCTCACTAGGCTGATCTTCCACCTGCGGCGCCGCACACCGGGTTCTAGTCCCGGTTGGGGCACCGGTTCTGTCCCAGTTGCTCCTCTTCCAGTCCAGCTCTCTGCTATGGCCCGGGAAGGCAGTGGAGGATGGCCCAAGTTCTTGGGCCCTGCACCCGCATGGGAGACCAGGAGGAAGCGCCTGGTTCCTGGCTTTGGATCAGCACAGCGTGCCGGCTGTATCAGCCGTTTGGGGGTGAACCAACAGAAGGAAGACCTTTCTCTCTGTCTCTTTCTCTCACTGTCTAACTCTGCCTTGTCCAAAAAAAAAAAAAAAAAAAAAAAAGAAGAAGAAGAAGAAGAAGAAAAAAAGAAGAAATGAAAGAAAACACTTTTAAAAATTAACTTTTTTCCTCTCAATTTTTAAAAAATACTCATGAGGTCTAAAGGAGAAAAGAAAAGATTGGTTTGCATGTAGATGTAATAAGGAACATTATTAGAAAGGACTTGAACAGGCAAGTGAATAGAATCGTGGTTCTAGGATTCTTATCTTTTACACAAATTATAGTAGTCCTAAGTAGACTCTGAAAAAGATAACATTGAAATTTCTAAGACAGTACACATATACACAAATTACAAGTAGATAAGCCTAAAATGCCCCAGATAAATTATATTGTAGTCCTAAAAATATTAAATTAATCTAGAAGGAACAGATAAGGCCTATGATCAGATTAAGTTAAATATATAGATTAAAAATAAAAGGATGGTAGAATGGACATTTGGTGCATTTGAGGTACCACCTGAGCCATCTGTATCTTATATTGGAGGTCTAGTTTGAGTCTCAGCTCCTCTGCTTCCTAGCTAGCTTCTTGCTAGTGTGCACCCTGGGAAGCACTAGGTGATGCCTCAAGTAATTGGGTTCTTGCCACCCACACGAGAGACCCAGATTGAGTTCCAGGCTCCTGGCTTTGGCCTTGCCCAGCCCTGCCTTTTATAAGCATTTGAAGAGCGAATCAGTGAATGGAAGCTCTCTCTCTATCTTTCAAATGAAATGAAAATAAGCAAATAGGCCTGCACCGCACCGCAGCTCACTAGGCTAATCCTCTGCCTGCGGCACCGGCACTCCAGGTTCTAGTCCTGGTTGGGGCACCGGTTCTGTCCCAGTTGCTCCTCTTCCAGTCCAGCTCTCTGCTATGGCCCGGGAAGGCAGTGGAGGATGGCCCAAGTGCTTGGGCCCTGCACCCACATGGGAGACCAGGAGGAAGCGCCTGGTTCCTGGCTTTGGATCAGCACAGCGTGCTGGCTGTAGCAGCCATTTGGGGGTGAACAAACGGAAGGAAGACCTTTTTCCCTGTCTCTTTCTCTCACTGTCTAACTCTGCCTGTCAAAAATAAAAATAAAAATAGAACAATTAAAAAACATAAATAAATGAAAAAGATAAACCATGCTAAGAGTAAGCATGTGAATACTAGAGTAGTCGTATTAGTATCAGATAGGTGGACTTGAAGATAAACGGTAGTGATTGGAGGCGGCAAGATGGCGGAATAGGCAGGAAGCACACTTAGTCCGGGGGGAGAGAAAGTTTAATATAAGTGGAGATACTGCAGGGTCAAGGAAGAGTAGGGGATGAAACAGCAGAGGAAACTCTTCCGGAACTAGTGATTCACAGTGGACCTGCGTGGAGAGCGTGGGAGCCCAAGTTCGGGACACCAGCAGCAAACTCAACGCACCAGCGCTGGAACGCGAGGTGAGCCAAACCTCAATAGCCCGAGATACCAGCGGGCAAGCGGAAAGAGGAGGCTAGAGGGAACGAGGCTTGAAACTCCGTGGGGAAAAGTTCACCAGGCTAACTAGAAGAGAGAGAAAAAAAATACAAAAAGTGACTGATACGGACACAAGTTTCTCTCTCTCCGCTCACCTCTCAAAGGCGAGCAAGACAGAGCAGGCGCCATTTTGGACATACGTCATAAGCAGGGCGACCTCAGGTCTGCACCAGCCCTGAGCCTAGCAGAAAAACCTGACTCTGTGGGGAGGGGTGAAATAACAGGAGATTAGCATCTAACTTGGCAACCCAGTGGGAGACTGCAGGAGAATTGGAGCCCACACTGAGGGCAGCAGAGATTCCCTGTGTGGTCCTTGGGAAAGAGCTTCCGATCTCTGGCTCCTGTGGGTATATCATTTGCCTGCTAACTACCTCCAATTACGTTCAGCTGTGCGGAATTACTTCCCTTTTAAATCAAAAAAAGAAAGAGAGATTTACCACACCTAACCTGGGAGTGTCATCCTTGACACACCCTCAACCCTGAGGAACCAAACACAGCTCTCAGTCCACACTCATCTCAAGCCTCTAAGGCTCCACTGAAAGCAGACAGTCCACTTAATATAGAGCCATAGTGTAACAAGAAAAAACACCACAGTGAAGAAACCAAATACCTCCAACATGCCAAACAACAAACGCAAAAACCAAGCTAACAAGAACAAGGAAGAAACTATGACGCCCCCAAATGAAAAAGACACCCCAATTCAAGATTATGAAGATGATGAGATCAAAGAAATGCAAGAAGCGGATCTCAAAAAATTGATAAGAACATTAAGAAGTTCTCAAAAACAAATTCTTGAACTACAGAAATCCTTCATGGACAAGATAGAAAATCTCTCTCGTGAAAGTGAAATATTAAGGAGGAATCAAAATGAAATGAAACAACTAGTGGAACAAGAAACTCTGATAGTTACTAGAAATCATAATGAAATGAAGAGTTCAATAGAGCAAATGACAAACACATTAGAGAGCCTTAAAAACAGAATGGGCGAAGCAGAAGAGAGAATATCAGACTTAGAAGACAGAGAACAGGAAAGGAAACAGGCAAACCAAAGAAAAGAAGAAGAAATTAGAAATCTAAAAAATATTGTCGGGAATCTACAGGATACTATTAAAAAACCCAACATTCGGGTTCTAGGAGTTCCTGAAGGCATGGAGAGGGAGAAAGGATTAGAAGGCCTTTTCAGTGAGATACTAGCAGAAAATTTCCCAGGTTTGGAGAAGGACAGAGGCATCTTAGTACAGGAAGCTTATAGAACCCCTAATAAACATGACCAAAAGAGATCCTCACCACGACATGTTGTAATCAAACTCACCACAGTGAAACATAAAGAAAAGATCCTAAAAGGTGCAAGAGAGAAACGTCAGATCACTCTTAGAGGATCTCCAATTAGACTCACAGCAGACTTCTCATCAGAAACCCTACAAGCTAGAAGGGAATGGCGAGACATAGCCCAGGTACTAAGAGAGAAAAACTGCCAGCCCAGAATACTATATCCTGCAAAGCTCTCATTTGTGAATGAAGGTGAAATTAAGACTTTTCATAGCAAACAGAAACTGAAAGAATTTGTTGCCACTCATCCTGCCCTGCAAAAGATGCTTAAAGATGTCTTACACACAGAAACACAGAAACATGGTCACCAATATGAAAGAAGGTAAAGGAAGGAAACCTCACAGCAAAAGATCACAGGAAGCTCAATTTCTCTTTGACATAGAATTAAACTCTGATGCTCTGTTAAAGCAATGTGTTAAAGTAATCTATTATGTTCTCTTGATGTCTGTTAAATTCTAATTGTTCAAAAACAGCTGAATTTTTATTAAGAGCTATGGGTTATTTAAATATGTGCTTTTTTCAAAAATTTGAATAATCACCTTGTAACAATGATCAAATTTGGTCTATGTTATGTCATGATTTTAAGGAATCTTATTTCAACCAGATATTTTGGATTTGGAGCCTTTTTGGCATTCTTGACAGGCATTCAAAAAATCAAAGTTTCAAACAATCTGGTCCCTAAAATTTCCAGTAAATCCTGGACTTTGGTTTTTCCAGTTTGGGCCCAACTGAAAAAATCGAAGGACCTATGTCTCTCTTCTTATAGAGACACCAACTAATCAGTCTATTTGGAGTATATTAGAAGGACTGTCAAGATGTGATGTGGTACCAGACTTTAAGTTTCTATAATGGAAAATGCTATTAATACAAATGTTTGAGAATTAAAAAGTCTAATGATCTTGTGTTACTAGACATGATAGTTATCTTAATGAGAAAGCCCCAGAGGCCTAAAGGGTTAAATACTTGTAAAATCCTACAGGTGCTTTCAAAAATACTGTGAAGTAAGCAAGTGCCTCTTGTTGGTTGATGAGTTTATAATTTTAAGCATGGCGACTTAAAGTCTTTTGTCATCCACAGTTATATATGATCTGCTGCTCATAAAACTAAAGCGTTGTTGGTTCTGTGTTTAGCTGTCCTCCTATAGGTTCCTATGGACTTTTTCCAGCCACTTTTATTGTATTCAGTACTTTGGGATGGCTCTGTAAACAGATGAAGCCAATAATGTATTAACAGTACCAACTGAGAGAAAGTATGGTTAACTGAGGTTACTAAAAACAAAAAGCAATTCAAATCAATTGGCAATCTACAAAAAGAGTTAAAGATTTTAAAAGCTATTATTAAAATTGCTATATTGGTCTATTATGCTATATTATATGTGTGTACATATTGTATGTCCACATGGGGAAATTTTATTAAGAGTTTTATTTTAAATGGCTTATAGATAAGATTGTCCATAAATTTAAGCTGCTAAAATCAATCAAAGATACATTTTAATTTGTGTGACCTGAATCTGTGTATCATATGTTTTAGACTTGTTGGTAGAAAGAAACAAAACATTTTAGATGGTTGTGCTTAAGTTTACTGGCTAAACAAACTACACCATGTTAGATATTTAAGAGGTGTTTTCAAATACATGATTCTTAAAATTTATAGAAGGCATTGGACCTTCTGGTAAATGTTTTCTTAAGTTGTTATCTAATGGTTGAAACAGTTTGCTAAGTATTCATGTGATATTGCTATTGTCAGCAAGCGATCTAGGACTTGCTCCCTCATTTCTCTATTCTAAGCCCAACTTGTTCTTTCATTTCTCTATTCTCTTCAAGGTAGGAAACTAATTCTATTATGAAGGAATCTGTAGGATGCACAATTTAATCTTTAGACCTTATAAAAGAGATGGCTAACATTTTTCTGCAATAGCATAGCCAAAATAAGAACTCAAATAATAATCTCATAGCTAGATTCACTTCGCCATCAGCAAAGTATACAGTAAGTAGAAAAAACCTCCCTTTCAGACCAAAGGGAAAGAAAGTTTTTAAGTGAGAATATAATTTTCCTCATGGGCATTGTCTACCTTAGAAAAACTACTACAGAACGTGCCTGTGACTATAGACTTGTAGTTCAGGCCACTGAAGATTAGAGATGGGAAACGGGCACTCCCTTGACTTGCATCCTCTGGTCTGCTTTAACACAAACCAGGAGGAAAAGAAAGCTTGGCATCAGAAGCAATGGGTGGCAGGCCTATTAATGGCTGATCTGTACAGTGATCTGCCCTCAAGGAGACCCAACAGGCCAGTCCACTGCAGTGGCTTTCAAGGTGGTAAGCCTGGGCTTCAGCAGAAGTCAGCTTGTGAAGAGCCCTGGCAGCTCTGCCAAGAGTTGGATCACTGGAAATGGACCTGCCCTGGAGTCGAAGGATGCCCAGGTCAGAGCCACAGATCTTATTGGCTCCAAGCTGAAAAGCCCTTCACTCAGCCCAACTTCCAAAGTGACCACTGCAGCTGAGGGGATGGTCAAGTAGGGTCAGCAACATTGCAGGCAGAACTGTAAATTTCTTGTTAGAGATGCCCCCTGCCTTTACCTGGCCAGCTCTCCTCCCAGGCCAGCCAAGTAATGAAAGTCAACAGAGTGCCTTCCCCTAGGAGGTTCACACCTCCCTTAGGATAGATATACCCCATGTGAAGAGATAGATAGGTCTGGGCCTCTGAATTTACAAGGCCTAAAGCCCACCAGATTATTATCAAGCCCCTTCTATCAGGTTCTATTTGCCTCTCAATCAGAAAACTTAATTGTAGCTTAGACAGCACCTTTCTTAGCTCCTCAAATAATGACTCTGTCCTTTGTTCTAGGCCCTGTCTAGTGCACTTGGGCCTCATTCCTTTGTAATCATAACCTCTACTCTACCACCAATGGCTCTACTCCCAACATGTGTGTACTGATGGTCCTCTTCCCCACTTAATGCTGTATAATTGTTCAAACCTGGTAAATGCCACTCTTAGGATCATTGGTTACTATCCTCACTCTGTCTTTTATGACCTTGTCTAAATATGATCAGAGTCGGCAAACTTGGAAGGCTTCCATAGCCTTGGCAACTCATGACGACAGCCTAGGATGGTTACTGGCGCCATAAACTAGAGTGTCAATCTGTTGGGTCAACAACAGGAGCCACTGTGCACTTGCTCCTCAGGTGGGATCTCTGTCCTTAATGTGCTGTACATTGTGATTTAATGCTATAACTAGTACTCAAACAGGATGTTTCACTTTGTGTTTCTATGTGGGTGCAAACTGTTGAAATCTTTATACTAAATTGATCTTCTGTATATAAAGAGAATTGAAAATGAATCTTGATGCAAATGGAAGGGGAGAGGGAGCGGGAGAGGGGAGGGTGTCGGGTGGGAGGGAAGTTATGGGGGGGGGAAGCCATTGTAATCCATAAGCTGTACACTGGAAATTTATATTCATTAAATAAAAGTTAAAAAAAAAAAAAAGAAGATAAACGGTAGTATAAGAGATAAATGAGGACATTTCAGAGAGAGAAAAGATTCCTGCACAAGAATGAAACTGACTTAAAATAGATCAAACAAAATTTAACATAATTAAAAAAAGGAATTATGTCCCCTCCCCAAAAGAGAACAGATTTATTTTTTGTGTTTCTAGTACAATAATTAGAATCGGTTCATTTAAAAATACATAGCTGTCCTTACTTTTTATATACTGTCAATGTGGTACCAAAAAAAAAAAAAAAAAAAAGGAAAACCCAGATTTTCAGAAAATAAACTGAGAAAATATTTCCCAATTCTATTAGTACATCTTTTACCACTTTTTGTGGTACTCAGTCAATCATGTTTTGAAAGGCATACTTCATTTTATACTGTTAGATGTGTGGTTTTGCATAAGAGAATGCTTTTGAAGAGTAGAAGTTGTAAAGGGAAGGAAATTGTTTGACTGTAAACACTAACTGTGGCATGTACACGTATAATTATAGCTTCGCTTCAGTTCTCCATAACCAACCTACTCACCTAGCAGTGCTATTTCCTAGGCTATGGTGCTCAGAGAACTCCATAAAAAAGAGCTGAAGTATAACCACCTTTGGTTATTAAAAGATATAGGTAAACTAAATATTCTTTGAGATTCTATATTTGAAAGTATTGCTTTTAAAAGAAATTTATTTGAAAAATAGAAAAAGACAGATAGAAGTAGAGCTCTTGACCCATGGCTCACTTTCCAAGTGCCCACAGTGACTGAGACTGAGCAAAGGACAAAGCTGGGGGCCAAGAATGCAGGTCTCCTATATAGGTGACAGAAACCCAATTACTGGAGCCATCGCTGCTGCTTCCCAAGGTCTGCATTAGCAGGATGCTAGAGTTAGGAGCCGGAAGCAAGTATTGAACCCCAGTACATGAAGTGTACTTATCTTAATCACTAGGTCAAAAGCCTGCCCCATAAGTTGCTTGTTTTTGACCGACAGGCACTGCATGCCTACTCCAGTATATAGTTCTTAAAGTCTCAGAATTCCAGATTCCTTCCAGTTTTAAAGTTTCTATCTTAAGCATTTTGAGCAGCTCTGAGGTAAAAACATCTTACTCTTAGTCTCTTCAGAATAAAGTCTATATTCCCTTCATCAGTGCCGCTTACAGGACTTTGATATCTTATCAGTAGAACAAGAACATCCTTCCAAGTACTCCATCCAGAGTTGCTACAATATTGTTTACTACTTAGAGTTTCAGTTTCACAAGATAAAAGCATCCTGGAGATGGATGGTCATGATGCCTGAGTGTATTTAATACATCTGCACTCGATGCTAACAGATAGTTAAGAAGGTAAAAATTCTTTTCTGTATTTTGCTAGTATTAAAAAGTTTTTTAAAAGTTGGTAAGAAAATTTGAATAAAAATTCCTTGAATCATTTTTATCTCTCATGAAAATGGCCTTGGTTTCAAAAGCAAACCACATTTTGCTCTTGATTTTAAGAACTGCCTAAGTTGCTTGCACTCAATATGTAAGAATTGCATGTTATAATATTTTTAAAAAGTATTGATAGCACAATTCTTTCTCAGTTTTATTGAGTTCAGGTACAAATTAGAAGTAAGGACAGGTAGCCAGTATGTATCTACCATATACTAAAATTTATATTCATGGTTCAAAAACATGTATAATATAAATTAACCTTAGTTTCAGGAGGATTCAAATTTTGAATTAAGATTTCCTTGTCTTTACTACTCACTCCAGGATCTCATATATCTAGATTTAATTATTAGCCTCTTCCAACGTGTCAATTATTTTGAAAACAGAGAACTTTAAAGTAGAAAAGTAGGCTCCTTCTTTTGTCCCTCCCCACTTGAATTTTATTTTCAAAGGAACAAAGGAGAATTTAACAAGATTCTGATTTACTTGACCTCATTTTTCCCATTTCCCTATTACTACTTTAATGATGTATTTCCAAATATTCCTGAGAATTACTTTTTTTGTAGCTATAGACACCTCAGTTACATTATAGTAGTAATGATGATATAGAAAAAAAAATTGTTCTGACAAAAAATTATCAGAAATGGATTTTTCAGGTTTATTAAACAGGAAGGACAGCTTGTTTGGTTTAGTCATCAAATAAATTCTGACCTAGTAGATTCCCAAGTTCTATATTGTGCTTGAATTTTCCATTGGGAATGAAACATTCCACTGTTCCTTTTTACTGTTTAACTTAAGCTGCAGTGAACACTAAGAGAATGGCCCTGTGGCTGAGCTGCTTATTTTTTTTTTAATCTATTCATTTTATACTTTCAGACAGATTTTTCCCTGGGGTGAAACAAAGGTTAACTGAAATTTCCTCTGTTGTGTACCTGAACGAATCAGCAGTTCAAGAAGGAAATCCCATTGATGGGCCAAGAGAGTGACAGGCTCTATTTAAAGAATTCCCCCGACTGTGTGGTAGACCAGCCATGCCATGAATTTAACTGTTCCTGTGGTCCCCATACTTGTACCCACCAAAAAAAAGAGAGAGAGAGAAAGCGACTTTGTTCTGCAAACGTTGCCCTAAGCTTTGAAAACCATGAGCCATTGAGTTTTGTGAATTCAAGTTAGACAGCAACAGAGGCCAAGACTCTAGGGGAACAATATCTGAAAGGGAGTACACAAAAACAGGTAGAAACTGTTTAACTGTTTTATTTCTCTGTGTATGTACATATTTATGTGTGTTTACACACACACTCAAAAGTTCTGTACTTTTTTCACATTTTATGTAGCTATCCCTCTATGTTTAAGCAATGACATTTATTGATTATTTTTAATGTATGACAAAGATGAGGATTGTGCGTGTGTGTGTTTACAGGTTTTTGCTCCTTAAAAGCATTGTTTTAGCAGGACATACTGTAGGAAGCAAGAGTGAACACAGTATGAGTTTAAACAGTATTTAATAAATGGACTTTTATGTTACCTCTGCAGGAGCTTTACTATCTTGGGCAGCTCATGTATTTTGTATTTTGCCTGTTTAAGGAAAGCTACTTTAAATATGAAAAGATGGTATCTTGAGTTGGATTAAACATCCTTAATTCATATGTATTTAACCTCAGGACTTGTGAGCCCTGTTGAAAAATCCAGCTTTAAACCCTGCGTAGTAGGCCTCAATGGTGCATAATACATAGAGATTATAAATAATAGTAGCCTTTTTCTGAGGTGGAGGTTACTGTTTATTCCCAGGGGCATGACCTGTTTACATTTCTAACAAATATTTCACATGCACTGTTGATTTGTATTTCTGTGTAGAAATTGAAGAAAATTTTTCCTTTGTTATTTGAAAAAAAATTTTCCTTTGTTATTTGAATCTTTTGTTAGCAAAGTTTCTAAAGTGTATCCTCCCTGTAACGTGGATGGGAACGTAAGGAGATTTTGAAAGACAGTAGAATTAATAGAGAAAATATCCAGTGACAGATTTTTGTCTAGAGACTTTGAAGAAATGGGTACCATTTGAGTTGGTTCTACCTCAGAGATAATCTTGGGGCTAGGTTCCTGCTCAGAAACAAGAAGCTGAAGTCTGGAGAGATCAGATCTTTAGTACATAATTATTCAATATGTTTTGGAAGAATCTAGGTCTCAATTCCTAGCTTGTGTTTCCTTGCATAATGAACTACTTCTCTTACATTCTGAGATGCTTTTTTTTTTCTTGAAATATTTATTTTATTTATTTGAAAGACAGAGTTACAGAGAGAGGTAGAGACAGAGAAAGAGGACTCCCATCTGCTGGTTCACTCCCCAGATGGCCGCAATGGCCAGAGCTGGATCAATGCAAAGCCAGGAGCCAGGTGCTTCTTCCGGGTATCCCACGTGGGTGCAAGGGCCCAAGGACTTGGGCCATCTTCTGCTTTCCCAGGCCATAGCAGAGAGCTGGATTGGAAGTGGAGCAGACAGGACTAGAACTGGCGCCCATGTGGGATGCCAGTGCTTCAGGCCAAGGCATTAACCCACTCTGCCACAGCGCCAGCCTCCTTGAGATGCTCTTTTAAAATAATGTGTCTCTTTCTCTTTTTCTTCTGTTGTTTCCTTAATTTAAATTTTTTAAATTTTATTATTTATTTGAAGAAGTAGCAGAGAGAGGGAGAGACAGAGCAAGAGAAGTCTTCTATCCGCTGGTTCATTCCTGAAATGGCCACAACGGGCAGAGTTTAGCCAATCTGAAGCCAAGAACCAGGGCGTTCCAGATCTCCTACATAGGTGCAGGGCCCCAAGCACTTGGGTCATCCTCTGCTGCTTTCCCAGGGGCATTAGCAGGGATCTGGATTGTAAGTAGAGCAGCTGAGACTCAAACTGGAGCCCATATGGGATGCCAGTGCTGTAGGCCAGGGCTTTAACCCACTGCACCACAGCACTAGCCCCCTTAATTTTTCTTGTCCCTTGTTCTGTTCCTATCTTTCTTCCCTCTTGTCTTATTTCTCGGTATGGGCCCTACTCCAGATTGATTGTAAGTTAGGAAAAGGCAAATATTCCATATAACCTATACAGTGGGACTATGTTGTCTGTCTGTCTCTCTCTCTCTCTCTCTTTCTTTCTCTCTCTCTCAGATTTATTTGAAAGGCAGAGTGATAGATCAACCAGCATACCAGTTCATTCTCCAAATGGCCCGAACAGCCAGGTCTGGGACGTGCTGGAGCCAGGAACTCCATCCTGGTCCTCATGCATGGGTGGCAGGGGCCCAAGTACTTGGAATGTCATCTGCTGCCTTTCCAGGCCCATCTGCAGGAAGCTGGATCAGAAGCAGAGCAGCTGGCACTCCAACCTGTGCTACAATATGGGATGCCAGCATTGCAAGTAGTGGCTTAATCCACTGTGCTTCTATGCCAACCCAAGTATATTGTTCTTGGATGTTATTTTTCAAAAACTCTGCTAGTTACGTAAATGAAAGAGTTAACCAATGCCTTAGACAGTTAGTTGCCAGTTGATTTAAAGTTCAATAAAAGCAATTGACCTTTTTAAAAAAAAAAAAAAAACACTTTGTTCTTTAAAAATTATTCTGCCTAGCCTTTAAGGTGGCTGTGTCTCAGGTCAGAGTCCCTGGATTCTCTTCTTACCTCTACTGCAACTCCAGCTTTCTGCTGATTCATACTCTGGGAGGCAGCAAATTCCTGCCACCCACGTGGAATAGAGTTCTCAGCTTCTGGCTTCTGCCATCCCAGGCCTGACTGTTGAGAAGTAAACCAGCAGATGGGAACGTGTATTCATTAGTGTACTGTCTATTTATCTTTTTTTCTCCTTGTCAAATAATTTGTGAAAATTAATTTACTCAAGAAATCAGGATGAATATTTCTATAAAAGTCTACTATCAACTGGGATGAATTTTTTAAAAGTTGTTTTCCTGGCCCACGCCGTGGCTCACTTGGCTAGTCCTCCACCTGCGGCGCCGGCACACTGGGTTCTAGTCCTGGTTGGGGCGTAGGATTCTATCCCAGTTGCTCCTCTTCCAGTCCAGCTCTCTGCTGTGGCCTGGGGAGTGGGGGGGAATGGAGGATGGCCCAAGTGCTTGGGCTCTGCACCCACATGGGAGACCAGAAAGAAGCACCTTGCTCCTGGCTAAGGATCGGCACAGCGCACCGGCCTTAGCAGCCATTTGGGGGGTGAACCAATGGAAGGAAGACCTTTCTGTCTCTCTCTCTCACTAACTCTGCCTGTCCAAAAAAAAAAAGTTGTTTTCCTTTGAACATCTTTTTAATTTCTAATCTTCTATGCCTTCTTGTTTGTCTTCTGTCATCTCAACCTAAAGATGAATAATAATTATGAGTGTATTGATAAATATTTGTGTTTTGAATTTAACAACAATTCTGCCAATAATATTCTTTCTGGAGCTAAACTGAAACCTGAATAGTTTGTGGACTTATCCATATAATATCTCAATATCTCTGTTCTTTCTCATTATCCTAAAGATTTCTTTATTTATTTGAGAAAGTTAGAGAGAGGGAGAAACAGAGAAATCTTCATCCACTGGTTCACTTCCCAAATGGCCACAGTGGACAGAGATGAGCCAGATCAAGGCCAGGAGCCAAGAGCTTCTTCTGGGTTTCCCGCATGGATGCAGGGGCCCAACCATTTGGACCATCCTCTGCTTTCCCAGGCACATTAGCAGGGACCTGGATCAGAAGTGGAGCAGCTGGGACCGATATGGGATGCCAGAGCATAGGCGGTGGCTTTACCAGCTACACTGCAATTCCATCTCCATAATATCTCGGTTCTATTCCACATGCTAAGTCATCTGATGTCATGTTAGAAGTTAGATGTTTTGGGGCCAGCGCTGTGGTACAGTAGGTTAATCCTCCATCTGCGGCGCCGGCATGCCATATGGGTGCCAGTTCTAGTCCCGGCTGCTCCTCTTCCAATGCAGCTTGCTGCTATGGCCTGGGAAAGCAATAGAAGATGGTTCAAGTGTTTGGGGCCCTGCACCCACATGGGAGACCAGGAAGAAGCACCTGGCTTCTGGCTTCAGATCGGCGCAGATCTAGCTGTTTCGGCCATTTGGGGAATGAACTGATGGAAGGAAGACCTTTCACTCTGTCTCTCCCTCTCACTGTCTGTAATTCTACCTCTCAAATAAATAAATAAAATCTTTTTTTAAAAAGGTAGATGTTTTAAGGAAATAGATTACTACATTATAGTTGGTGAACATTCTTTTGTCGGATTTCTTGAACAGTTGTTTATATTTATTGCCCCCAAATTCTCTACTTCAGTTTAGTCAATCACATTTTTTAGTTTAATCAAATTTTCACTCTAGGGGCTGCCATTGTGGCATAGTGAGTTAAGCTGCCACCTGTAACACCAGCATATTATATGGATGCATGTTTGAGTCCCAGCTACTCCACTTCTAATGCTGCTCTGCTTCCAGCTCCCTCCCTGCTAATGTTTCTGGGAAAGCTGAGGAAGATGGCTCATGTCCTTGGGCCCCGCCACCCACATGGGAGACCCAGAAGAAGTTTCTGGCTCCTGGCTTCAGACTGGCCCAGCTCTAGTCATCATGGCCATTTGAGGAGTGAACCAGCAGATGGAAGATCTCTCTGTGTCTCCTCTCTCCTTAAATTCTGCCTTTCAAATAAATAATCTTAAATTTTTTTTTTTTTTTGTATCACCACTCTGTAAAGATTTTGTTTTTAGGATCACCAGTGACTTTAGTATAAAATCCAAGGATCAGGTCTCAGCCTTTACCTTACCTGATGTTTCAGTGGCATTTGCTGTAATTGATGACACCTCTTCTTCGATACACTGTCTTGATTGGCTTGTAAGGCACTGACCCCTCTCCCACCATCTTTCCTCCCATCTCACTAATCATCCCTTCCAAGCCATTACTTCTTTCTTTCTTTTCGCTCAGTCCCTTGGTATTTACCATCACTGTACCACAGCTAGCAATTTTATATTTCCTGTTTAAATCGGTCTCCTTAACTTAAGATTCATATGTCCAATAGCCTATAGAACATCTTCATTTGAATGTCCTTTTTTTTTTTTTTTAAGATTCATTTATTTGTTTGGCAGTCAGGGGGACAGGGTAGGGGAGAGAGAGATCTTTCATCCTCTGATTGACTCCCCTAAATGCCTACAATAGCTTGGGCTATACCAGGCCATGCAGGAACCAGGAACTCCACCTGAATCTCCTACATGGGTGGCAGGAACCCAAGTACTGGGGCCGTAATTCACTGCCTCTCAGATGCATTAGCAGGATGCTGGATCTGTTGGATCAGAAACAAAGTAGCCAGGACTCAAACCAGGCACTCAGATATGGTATGTGGGCATCCCAAACAGCGGCTTAACCCCACTGTACCACAATGCTCACCTACACAATTTAAATATTCTAGTACTTATTGCAAATCCAACCTATCCAAAACTAAATTCATCTTTCCGCCATATTCCTCTGCAACTTTTAGTTGTAGTAAGACTGTCTTTTAGTTGTTCAAATCAAAACCTAGGAGTCATCTTTGACTCTCTTCTTTTACATTCATATCCAGCTGATCAACAGATCTTGTTAATTCAACTTTCAGAATATATTCAGAAATCATCCACTTCTCAGCACATCCACTGTTCTACCCTGGTCAGAGGTAGTATTATTTATTACTGAATTATTACTGTAGTCTCTTGCTTCTATTCTTGCCTTCTACCTGTTTTTTACTCTAATCAGAGCTGTTCTTTAAATTATATGTCGAGTCATATTCCTCTTCTCAAACCCTCCAGTGACTTCACATTTCACTGAGTAAATCCAAAAAATCCTTGTAATGATGCACAGCCCTAAAGCTAGTACCTCTTTGACTGTACCTTCTCCTGATTCACTCTCTTGTAGCCATACTGGCCTCTCTGCTCTCCTGGAATATCCTTGCCTTTGGAACTTTGCTTCTGCTACCACCTAGGATGATATTACTCCAGAAGACTTGCATGGTTAATTTTCTCATTTCCTTTAAGTTTTGCTCAAAAATCAGTGACGTCTATTCTGTTTATCCTATGTAAAATTGTAACTCATATCTAGCACCCTGGATTCTGTTACCTTGTACTACTTTTTGATTTTCCCAAAGTGCTAATATGCATCATTTACTTAATGTTTGTGATTTATTCTTTCTCTCACATGTTAGAATGTAAGTTCTATAAGGGCAGCAATCTGTTTTGCTCACTGATACATCCCAAGTTCCTATAATGGTTCCTGGAACATGGTAGTAGCTCAGTAAATATAAGTGAGTGAATGATACGTATTGGAAATAACTATGATTTTCAGGAGCTGGCACTGTGATGCAGCAGGTTAAACCACACCAGCATCCCTTATGGGTACCAGTTTGTTTCTCAGCTACTCCATTTCCAATCCAGCTCCCTGCTAATGCACCTGGAAAAGCAGCAGAAGATGACCAGAGTTCTTAGGCCACTGTACTCATGTGGGAGACCTGGAAGATGATTCTAGCTCATGGTTCTTGGCTCCTGATTTCCACCTGGCGTAGCTCTGGTCATTGAGGCCATTCTAGGAGTGAACCAGCAGGTGGAAGATTCTCTCTCTCTCTCTCTCTCTCTCTCTCTCTCTCTCTCTCTCTCTCTGTAGCTCTGCCTTTCAAATAAATAATTTTTTTAAATTATGATTTTTAATGTAATCCTTTGTATACCTCAGGTTCATGGAACTGGCTTCTAGTTTGAGTTTCTCTTTTGAGCATTGCTAACCACATGCAAGCATTTGGAAGAACTGATACTACATTACTTTTCTTTCCTAAAAGCTTTCCAAAGAACAGAGGGAAAATTTACTCTTAATATAATAAAATTCATGGGCCGGCGCCGTGGCTCACTTGGTTAATACTCCGCCTGCAGCGCCGGCATCCCATATGGGTGCCGGGTATTGGTCCCGGTTGCTCCTCTTCCAGTCTAGCTCTCTGCTGTGGCCCAGGAAGGCAGTGGAGGATGGCCCAAGTGCTTGGGCCCTTACATCCGCATGGGAGACCTGGAGGAAGCACCTGGCTCCTGGCTGCAGATCAGCATAGCGCCGGCTGTAGCAGCCATTAGGGGAGTGAACCAACGGAAGGAAGACCTTTCTCTCTGTCTCTCTCTCACTGTCTATAACTCTACCTGTCAAATAATAATAATAAAAAAAAAGAATAAAATTCATTCGACCTCAGAGCTACTATATATGGACTCTTTACAATATATCGTGGGATCCTAGTGATCTTATTTTGGCCATTGCTTGAAACATTTTACTATTTTTATCACCCTAGGAGTAATTTTATCATTATTTATCCATTATCCCAAATTATGCTAACAACAAAAGAAACAAATCATGAAATTAATGAGAAAGCAGAAAATGATTAAATTGCCTGGAAAGATGTTGCAGTATTGAATTTACTCATCACTGTTGCATTATACTTCAATTTTCTTAATGTGTTACCTAAAATACTGCATTATCTTTCAAGAATGTATAAGTCGGAAGACACTATTGTTATAATTTTTAGCTGTCAGTTGAGAATTGAGAATTTTATGTTTTCTGCCCAAAATGGAAAATAGAATATTGACAAATGATATTTTTGTGGTTATTCAGTAACTCAGAAGGTGAGTGGAGAGAGACTGGTAGCAGTATCTAGATCCTAATGATGTGCTGAACATGTTCTTTTAATAATTTTCAGCTTAAGATTTTTCAGAAGGTTTTGCAGATACAGATTTTCTCATACTCAAGAACCGAAAATGAGCAATATATTTCTAAGTACAAAAAACCAATAAGAGATTTTTTTAAAGATTTATTTATTTATTTGAAAGTCAGAGTTACCCGGGGGGGGGGGGGGGGCGGTCTTCCATCTGCTAGTTCACTCCCCAAACGGCCGTAGAGGCCGGAGCTGTGCTGATCCAAAGCCAGGAGCCAGGAGCTTCTTCTAGGACTCCTACGGGGGTGCAGGGCCCAAGGACTTGGGCCATCTTCTACTGCTATCCCAGGCCATAGCAGAGAGCTGGCCTGGAAGAGGAGCAGCCAGGGACAGAACCGGCGCCCATATGGGATGCTGGCGCTTTAGGCCAGTTCTTTAACCTGCTGCCCCACAGCACTAGCCCCTAGTAAGAGATTTTTAATCTAGTCAATCAACAGAAAGTTGTGTATCAGGAAGTAATTGTGACAAAATCTGGACAGTGCATCTTTGATAAAGAATGTATGACTGTATTCTTTCACATTTTATGGTATTTTGATGCCAAAATTCGCTTGATATTGTTTGTATCAAGTAGACAAATGCTGAAGACATCTGTACAGAAATCATTCAAAGAAAAATAGAAGATACAGAAATGAAAAAAATTTTAGCTTGATCGTTCTGATGGATGTTTTATAAATATAAAAGAAAATGTTTTCCAGTTTTGGAGCAAGAAGGAGATAATATTTGAAATCTGATATAAATATTTGCAAATGTGGAGTTATTAAAGTTCATGCATGACAATTGGTGAACAATTAGTTGCATTCCAGAATGTCAATTTCAAGTATATTTAGTTTTGAAAATAAGAGCATGTGGAATAAAAATTTGAATTCCTTATGTTTAAGTTCTTAAGGTTCCTGATGAAATTATTTTTTCATTATCTCTTTTATTCTATAAGTTGTTTATAAAATGACTTAAATTATTAAAAGAGTATATTGAGGGGCCTGCGCTGTGGTGCAGCAGATTAACACCCTGGCCTGAAGGGCCGGCATCCCATATGGTGCCAGTTCTAGTCCCGGCTGCTCTTCTGATCCGGCTCTCTCCTATGGCCTGGGAAAGCAGTAGAAGATGGCCCAAGGGACCAGCGCTTTGGCTCACTTGGTTAATCCTCTGCCTGCGGCGCCGGCATCCCATGTGGGCGCCGGTTCTAGTTCCGGTTGCTCCTTTTCCAGTCCAGCTCTCTGCTGTGGCCCAGGAGGGCAGTGTAGGATGGCCCAAGTGCTTGGGCCCCTGCACCCACGTGGGAGACCTGGAGGAGGCTCCTGGCTCCTGGCTTCAGATCAGAACAGCTCTGCCATGGCGGCCATTTGGGGAGTGAACCAATGGAGGGAGGGAGGACCTTTCTCTCTTTCTCTCACTGTTTATAACTCTGCCTGTCAAATAAATTAAAAAAAAGAAGAAGAAGAAGAAGAAGATGGCCCAAGTCCTTGGGCCCCTGCACCCAGGTGGGAGATCCGGAGGAAGCTCCTGGCTCCTGGGTTTGGATCGGCCCAGCTCCAGCCGTTGCAGCCATCTGGGGAGTGAACCAGTGGATGGAAGACCACTCTCTCTGTCTCTACCTCTCTCTCCATAACTCTGTCTTTCAAATAAATAAAATAAATATTTCCAAAAAAGGAGTACTTTGAACCCAGATAATTAATGGTGATAACTGTTATTTCTCTTATAATGTGGCAAATATATAATTCAAAGGCTCTTGATATTAAGATGACTAAAATTTGCCCTTTCAGGGAGATGAATGCTAATGGCTGGCATGGTTTAAATAGACTTTTCTGGTCAAGTAAATGAAACAATTAAACTGTTATTAAATTCAGGAAAACTAAGATGCATTCGGGGAAACTAAACTAAGAAGGGAAACAGTATACTACTACATAGTCATAAATTGAGTTCATTTCTTATCTCAATTTAAAAAAAATCCATTTCAAAATAAACTGAATATTAATTTAACCTAAGAGTAGAGAATAGAAGGAAAAGAAATCCAGTCAGAGTGTTAGAACTAAGTCTTTTACTTTATTGGGGATTTAGATATTAAAGTTTGAAATATACACATCAGTAAATAGCAGAATGAACATTATTTAGAAAAATCAAGAGAAATAGCTAAAAAATTGAAAGTAATTGCCTCTTCATAGTGCAAGGTGAAATGGGGAGGGGAAACTTCTATTTTTTCTAGTATATAATATTTCCATGAGCATGTATTACCTTGATAAAATTAATACTAAAACATGAAGCTTTTAATTTAAAGGCAATATCTACGTGTATGTATCAAATGAAGTTGAAGGCACAGAGAAACCCAAGTATTTGCTTGGAAAGACATTTTAAACAAGTACACTATGGAATTGTAAGATGGACTGACTGAATATTGGAAGTGAAACATTAGGTTAAAAAGGAAAGTAAACTATGTTTTGAGCCATTAATAACAGAGGAGAGGGTATTTTTACCTTGTTGTCAAGTGGAATTACATAGATAAATTTTGTTTGAGAAATCTTACCCTTGCAAAGACTGTAATACAAACATTTGTTATATATCATATAAGCAATTACAGATGTGAGCCTGAACCTTTTTGATGTAAGATCTGCAGAGAGAAAATCAAAGCAAATCTGACCCCAAAAATAACAAAAGCAAATTGTTTCAGAGTGACTTATTTCAAAAGTGACCTCTTGATGAGATTTGACTGTTTATTTGTGGTTGTTATTTTAAAAAATATTTTAAATTTTCATATGAACTATTTTCTGTTTTGCTTTTGATGGGGGATGGAGGTAGGGAATAGGCATCCATGAAATATTCGTTTAAAAGAAAAGTAACTCCCATGTGCTGGGCAGTTAGCCTACAGTTTAAGATGCCCTTGCCTGGGGGCCATTGCAGCATTTAGGGACCCAGCCAGAGACTGAGTTCTCACTAGCTCATTCACATGTGCTTGCTCTCCCTCCTTCCCTTCCACCTCTCTCCCTCTCCCCTTCCCATTCCCTTCCTCCTTCTCAAATACATCAATAAATAAATAAGAATAGAAAACCCATGATCCATTGTATTGATTGTTTCTGTTGATCACTGTCTGTTGGTCCTTAATATGATTTGAGGGTCTTTTAAAAATTTTCTAAATAAATGTTTTTTGAACTCGGTAGTTCATTGAACCCTGGGGACAGAGGAAGAGAGGACAGATAAAGATCTTAAATATGAACTCTTTGCAAGAGTTCTATAGAACCCTGTGCTAAACACCTGTATGTGTTTCCTCTTTCTTCTTCCTCCTTTACCTCTAAAAAAAGAAAAGTTAAATCCCCATTTATCATTTACACACATTTTAAAAATAAAAGTTGTTTCTGGTAAATTTAATGTGATTTAAAATGGCATGAATATGTTGATGCTTTACTTGCAAATTCTTCTATTAAAATTTATTTTATTTAGACTATTGCCAGTTATACAGTACAAAGTTTTCACTACTAAAACAGTTTTATGCCCAGTATTACAATGAAAAAATATAAATATGAGTAAACCACGACAGAAAAAAAAAACAAAACAAAACAAACCAGCTTGAGAAGAATGCAAGTGAATAAAGTAGCTTAACCCTCAGGGGATTTGAATGTGGCATTGTATGTGTTAGTAACTTCGTTTGAGGCTAGTTCAGCTGCTTATTAGAAGTGAGAAGATCCCAGAGGGAACTCTGATGTCATGGTGTTAGGCTGAGGAAAGGGTATGGCATAAATATCAGGCAGCTTTGTAATCCATAAACACTGGCTGGGTACAGGCATGATTGTTTACAAATGTGTAGTTATAGTCTACTTCATGTGATCTTATGTTTGCCAGTATTACTCAACAATAGTGTGGGGGTTTTTTTAAGTCCTTTTTGGTTCTTATTTACTATAAAATTTCCTAAGTTTTTTCCCTAACCATAAAGAACTATATTAATGACCTTTTAATAGGCAACAGTCGTTGATTAAATTATCTATTGCCTTATGTGCCCTGATGGAACAATGATTATTCACATAAGTGTACATATGAATATTTTCCCTCTTTTTGTAATTTTCTACTGTGCCTCAAACTATTCCAGATATTGTGCTAATGCCTAAATAGATAAAATACATATGATCTCAGTCCACAGAGAACTTTAATATGGAGAAGAAATGAAGTATTTATTAGTATAGTCTTTTTTTTTTTGAGATATAAAACAAATTTTATTAGTTTTCAATTTCCACTAATACCCAATATAGTATAGTCTTTTATACAAGGTTTGGGAAAGCTCAGTAGCGTGAGAGATACAAATAAGGTACTTTTGGACTATAACTGCACAGGGAGAAAATACTTCTATAGAAGGAAATCACACAGTTGTAAATGTTGTTAATTGTCTCAATGAATGGTAAGTATGAAACCATGCTTTGATGTTTCGGAGATTCAAAGCTAGAAATGACACAGTGAAAGTCCAGGATATTATTACAAGTTTGAGAGTGATCCTCTTTGCTTATGAAGGAGTACCAGGTAAGAAATCAATGGAGGCAATAAAGACCTTGAAGGCCAACTCCTAATTCCAAGTGGATGAATTGGGGATGCATTCAAGTTTCAGAGTATACAGATACAGGTTTAGCTTCCAAGAGAACAGCAGGACATTGGAGAAATTTTAGAGCATAGCTGGACTTGAGGACTAAGAAGATGAAGCAAGAGAAATAGTTAAGGACCAAATTATAAATTATGGAAGGCAGTGGCATATATATCTTGTGTTTTAGAACTATTACTCAAATAACAGTGGAATGGAAAGTAGTTGGTGATCATAGAGACAGCAAAACTATTTTAACCTAGATGGGAAATTAAATAGCCTTGGGTTAAAGAAATGACATTGAAGCTATTTTGGGTCTTGATACAAACAAGACTTCTACTTAACACCATCTCTGATTGGCTGTTTGGTGTTGGACAGACTGCTTATCCTCTCTGAGTCTACATATTAGTGGGTAGGATTAAATGGCAACCATGGTGCCTTCTAGCACTGTTTCTGCGACTCTCCTTTCATTGCTGGAATCAAATACACTGTCACTTAGTCCAATTTACCTCAGTCCTCCGGACCTTTAAACCAGCACACTGTGTTTTGCCTTAAAGACAACTTGCCACAGGGCCCGGTAGCACTCACCTTCCATGTGTCTACTACCCAAAAGGCCACAGAACTTGAAACAACACTGCCCTCAAGTATAAAATCCAGACTGCCTAAGGAAGCCTGTCGTCGCCTCTTAGCTGTTGTGCAGCTTGGTCTTGCTGGTATCTGGGGTTGTGGTTCTTTTCCCACTTCAGAACTGTGATCAAGGCAGTAGCTGGTAATTCTTTCCTTGGATTAAAATCAACTCAGTGCTACAAACATCTGTTAAACAGATTACAAGGAGTAAGGTGCTAGAGGTAAACAAAGATGAACAAGAGCTTATATAGCCCAGGAGAAGACAAGGAGACAAATGAAAAGAGGAGTAAGAGAAGATGAAATAATGCTATTGTTAATTTAAAAGAAGAGATAACACCTGAATTTAAGGAAGGGGGCAGGAGGGGCCACAGAAGGCTGGGCCATAAAGGAAACTATTGAGTTACAATTTACATACAGTAAAATGTACCCACAGAAAAAATTCAGTGTGATGCATTTTTGACAAACTTACGCACCTGTGTAACCACTACAGAAATCAAATGTAGAACATTTCCATCATCCCAGGGTGTTACTTGGTGCACATGTGCAGTCAGTCCCACACCCAAGGCGGCCACTCCTTTGCTCTGTGTCCCAGTACGTTTGTTTGGCCTGTTCAAGGACCTGAAGGAAATGGGATCCTACTCATGTACTGTTTTGTGTCTGGCTTCTTCCACTCTAAATGTTTCTGACATTCATCATGTTGTCTGGTAGTAGCTGAACATTTGCCAGTGTTGTAGCACAGCTAATTAAGCCGCCCACTGCAATGGATGAGTACTGGTGGAGTCTGGACTGTTCCAGTTCATATTCAGCTCCTTACTAATGCACCTGGGAAGGCAGCAGAAAATGGCAGCAGAAAAGTGTTACTAATGCACCTGGGAAGGCAGCAGAAAAAGTGTCTGGGCCCCTGCCACCCATGTGGGAGACCTAGATGGAGTTTTAGGCTCCTAGCTTCAGCCTGGCCCAGCTCTAGCCATTATGGTCATTTGGGGAGTGAACCACTAGCTCTGCCAGCGTCTTCTAAAGGCAGAGATATACTTACCATATCCAACAACTGTACTCCGTGGTATTTTCCCAAGAGAAAATGAAAAGCTGGTATCAAAATAATTTTTTTCTACACTTACTGTTGCTGCTTTATTCATTCATAATTGCCCTAAACTGGCAACAACCCAAATGTTCAGCAGCTAACTGGCTAAACAAATGGTGTTATATCCTTACTATGGAAGACTGCCGTGTAAGAAAAAAGGAACAACTACTACCCGACAACATGATGAATGTCAGAAACATTTAGAGTGGAAGAAGCCAGACACAAAACAGTACATGAGTAGGATCCCATTTCCTTCAGGTCCTTGAACAGGCCAAACAAACGTACTGGGACACAGAGCAAAGGAGTGGCCGCCTTGGGTGTGGGACTGACTGCACATGTGCACCAAGTAACACCCTGGGATGATGGAAATGTTCTACATTTGATTTCTGTAGTGGTTACACAGGTGCGTAAGTTTGTCAAAAATGCATCACACTGAATTTTTTCTGTGGGTACATTTTACTGTATGTAAATTGTAACTCAATAGTTTCCTTTATGGCCCAGCCTTCTGTGGCCCCTCCTGCCCCCTTCCTTAAATTCAGGTGTTATCTCTTCTTTTAAATTAACAATAGCATTATTTCATCTTCTCTTACTCCTCTTTTCATTTGTCTCCTTGTCTTCTCCTGGGCTATATAAGCTCTTGTTCATCTTTGTTTACCTCTAGCACCTTACTCCTTGTAATCTGTTTAACAGATGTTTGTAGCACTGAGTTGATTTTAATCCAAGGAAAGAATTACCAGCTACTGCCTTGATCACAGTTCTGAAGTGGGAAAAGAACCACAACCCCAGATACCAGCAAGACCAAGCTGCACAACAGCTAAGAGGCGACGACAGGCTTCCTTAGGCAGTCTGGATTTTATACTTGAGGGCAGTGTTGTTTCAAGTTCTGTGGCCTTTTGGGTAGTAGACACATGGAAGGTGAGTGCTACCGGGCCCTGTGGCAAGTTGTCTTTAAGGCAAAACACAGTGTGCTGGTTTAAAGGTCCGGAGGACTGAGGTAAATTGGACTAAGTGACAGTGTATTTGATTCCAGCAATGAAAGGAGAGTCGCAGAAACAGTGCTAGAAGGCACCATGGTTGCCATTTAATCCTACCCACTAATATGTAGACTCAGAGAGGATAAGCAGTCTGTCCAACACCAAACAGCCAATCAGAGACGGTGTTAAGTAGAAGTCATCTTTGTATTTAAGATCCAAACCCAGAATTGAAGCAAGTGAAGAATGGTGGAAGTTCTAATAACCCAGCTAGACAAGTCTGTACTTGGTTTGATATTTGGAGTTTAGACAACAACAGCATTATAGAAAAAGAAAGGTCGGGCAGTCTGCTGTCATTGCCAGGGTTTAGCCAAAACTGGAATCCTAAACCTTGTGGTAAAGCCAAGAGTTAGCTTTTGTTTTCCTATGCTTCGTTTATCACTTCAGAGGTACTTATTTTGCATATAATTGAAACCTATTTTGTATACTTTTTAATGAACTTTCTACAGTAAGAATGGTTTAACTTTTTTGCTATTATATGGAACTTAGAATATTGTTGAATTCCACAGGAATGTTAAAAAAACAATCTAAATGGAGTCTTTGTTTTTCAAACCTTCCCTTTGCAGTATCCTCTGTTCTTATATAAATTTATTAGGACTTAAGTAATGGTCACAGTTGCTATTTTTGCATTTCATTCGTTTGACATTTTATTAAGGAGTATTTTTATTCAGTTTCATAATTTAAGTGATTTCAAGTGAGCATTTTGCTTTTGAATGTTGAAGGAAGCTGAGATGCAAGAGGCAACTTTGCAAGTTATAGCAAAACATGTTCCTTACCTGGATTCTTTGAATGAAAGAATAACTGCATGGACGGTGGTGACGAAGGAATAGATTCTGCTTCTATTTAATGTGTTCTCCACTCAGTGTACACATGCAGCCTCCAGATTTTACAAAGAAAATAATCATCAGCACAGCATCTCTGCTTTCCTAAGGATTGGACTTTTTATAAAGCAGCCCCATGTTTTTCTAGTAAAACTATTTTATTTTTAAATATGTCTCTGGACACTTACTCCTGGTAGGCCTGGGAAAATATAGATTACTTCATGTCTCTTCAAAATTCTTTTCAAAGAAATAAGTCAGAGTCAATTTGTGTTTTTGAGATAGAGGAAAGTAGTAAGGTAGGAGGAAGGGGGAATCTTGACTTTGCTTTGGGAGCAGTCTTTCAGTTCTTTGTTGACACCTTAGCTTCGGCATTAGTCATAAGTGCCCTCCTCCTTGGCCATGGGTGGACTGAGGGAACAGCAGCCATTGCAGGTTTGTGTGAAAGGACAGGGCAAAGTGAAGAAAACTGCTGATACAGGAAAATGTAGGGTTTTGTTGCCTCTAGGTTTTTACAGTTGTATTTTTAGATTAATCAGTGGTTTCTGGATAGTTGGCCTCCCTTTTTGCTCCTGTGTTTTCACTGTTTTTGATATTAAAAAAAAAAAACAAGCTCCTACTCTTAATAGTGCAGTTCAGGTTTTTTTTTTATTGTTTAAATCAAGTCACTTAGAGTGGACATAGTTAATGCTGATGTTGGGAGGAAAACTGTCTCTTAGATCTGCCAACTTAGATCCCTAGGGCTGACAATGGACAGTTTAACTGGAGAAAAGAAAGGTTTGTCCACAGCTCCAGGAGCACTCAGTAATATGAAACTTGCTAAAGAGGTTGGAGGGTAGAGAGGTGGTGGCTTAGATGCCAACTTAACAACAAAAAGAAAGTTTAGAGAGTCAGAGGAAATGTCCGTGTGAGGCCTGTTTCTAGTGTTTTTGGAATTGGAATATCTTGGTGCAAACTCAGTCATTTCCCTGACTGGACACCTCCTGGAAGGAACAGGATGGGTTTTGGGAGGGTTGGGATCAATGCTTGTCTGTAAAACTCTGCTTTAGTCATTTAAGCAACATTCTGATGAGAGTTCTTTCTACATCTGCTGTTGGGTTTTAAGTCTCATCACTGATTTTTTAAATATATTTTATATATTTTGATGATCTTCAAGGCATTTTTAAGTATCTCATTTGATTCTCACAGAATTTTTTAGGTAGAACAAATACTATCCCAGTTTCACAGGTAAGGAAACTGACATTCAGGTTGTTGATAGCCACTCAACTAATACTTGAGTTAAAGATGAAAGTTTAAGACAGCAGTTCTCACTGTGCCTTTGGGGTCTAATTTGAATACTAACAAATTGAATAATCTGATGTCAATCTTAAGTGCTTTAACGATGCCAAAGTTGAGTAACATTATATTTGTTTTATAGGAGAAGATGGTGTAAACTGGTTCATCAGTGACAAAGATATTGAGGTAAAATAATTTTTGAAATTCTAAGTAATAGATTAAGAATTTCCTTTGATTAATAGCTTCCTTTTTTTTTATAATGATAATTTTTGGAAGATTAATGAAATTTGTAAATGGGGCCCGGCACTGTGGCGTAGTGGGTAAAGCTGCTACCTGCAGCGCCAGTGTCCTATATGGGTACCAGTTCAGGTCCTGACTGCTCTGCTTCCAATCCAACTCCCTGCTAATGTGCTTTGGAAAGCAGCAGAGGATGGTCCAGGTCTTGGGCCCCTGTGCCCATGTGGGAGACCTGGAAAAAGCTCTTGGCTCCTGGCTTCAGATGGTCCCAGCTCCTGCTATTTCGGCCTTGTGGGGAATGAACCAGCAGTTGGAAAACCTCCCTCTCTTTCTCTCTCTCCTTCCCTCTCTCCCTCTAACTCTCTGTAACTTTGCCTTACAAATAAATAAATCTTTAAAAATTAAAAAATAAATCTTTTAAATGGCAGTGGATCAAATGACTTATTAGGAGAAGCTTGATTTTGGAATATGAGAGATTTAACTTTTCAGAAACTAGATTCAGCCTTGACTGTTCTGAATCAGTTAATAGCCATGATAATTTAGTTGCCTTTCCCTTTCTTCTTCTATGCCATGGTAAGTCCTGTCAGCCGATGTGGCCTGGTACCACTAAATGTTAACACCGGAAATAACTGCTTCTTCAGTGTAAGGAAATGGTTTGTCTATATTTAGAATGCTGCAGGTGTTTGTCTTTGTCAATTATTAGCCTTAATTGTGGCAGATGCTATAAAAAATAATTTTACAACTTGGTAGAAGTTTTAAAAGATAACTGCAGTGTATCTACTAAACAAGTACAGCAGAATAACAAGCAAAAGTTGAGAGCTTTTCAAAGATAGAACTCTGCCAAACAAGGAAAAGGACACAGTTGGGATTTATTTATCTATTTATTTTAAAGATATCTCATATGATATGGGACAGCTAGCATTGGGTCACTATGTAGGCAAAATGGATCTTTTTTTTTTTTTTTTGGACAGGCAGAGTGGACAGTGAGAGAGACAGAAAGGTCTTCCTTTGCCATTGGTTCATCCTCCAATGGCTGCCACGGCCAGCGCACCGCACTGATCCGAAGGCAGGAGCCAGGTGCTTCTCCTGGTCTCCCATAGGGTGCAGGCCCAAGGACTTGGACCATCCTCCCTGCACTCCCGGGCCATAGCAGAGAGCTGGCCTGGAAGAGGGGCAACCGGGACAGAATCCGGTGCCCCGACCAGGACTAGAACCTGGTGTGCCGGCGCCGCAAGGTGGAGGATTAGCCTACTGAGCCACGGTGCCAGCCCAAAATGAATCTTAACAGTGACTCCAGGAGGGACTGACACTATGCCGCAGTGGGCTTCCCATATGGGCGCCCATTCCAGTTCTAGCTGCTCTGCTTCCAGTCCAGCTCCCTGCTAATGCGCCTGGGATGGCATCAGAGGATGGCCCAAGTCCTTGGGCCCCTGCACCTATGTGGGAGACCTGGAAGAAGCTCCTGACTCCTGACTTCAGTCGGGCCCAGCCCCAGCTGTTGTGGCCTAGGGAGTGAGTCAATGGATGGAAGACCTCTCTCTGTCTCTACTTCTCTATGTAACTCTGTCTTTCAAATAAATAAATCTTTTTAAAAAATGACTTCAGGAGAAGGAAGTTATTTCACTTTCTTTTAGAAATTATAATCCAATTTTGTAACCTTGCGCTGTACAAAAGAAGAGATATATTTGGTAGCTATGAGGCTTTATAAATTTATAAAAGATAAAATTTTATAAATCGCTATTCCCTAACTAAAAATTTAAGCAGGCCTCTTATTCAGAAAAATATGAATGTACCTTCAAAATTTTTATTTTATTTTTCATTTTTATTTATCTGAAAGGTGGGCAAAAAGAGACAAAGAGAAATCTTCCATCCTTTGGTTCACTCCCAAATGCCTGCAACAGTTGGCACTGAGCTAAGCAGAAGCTAGGAGCCCTAAACTCAATCCTGGTCTCCACTGTGGGTGGCAGGGACCCAAGTTCTTGAGCCATTGCCTGCTACCTCCCAGAGTGTGCAGCAGCAGGAAGCTGGAATCAGAAATGGAGGCAGGACTTGAACCTGGGCATTCTGACGTGGGATGCAAACATCCCAAGGCAGCTTCTTAAGTGCTGCACCAAGCATCTACCTCTGATGTACACTAGGTGTAGAAATCTTGGATTCTGAATGCCACCAGAGTATCTAAATGATGCATATCAGTACCTCTCCTAGACCTGAACCATAGGTAGAAAAAGAAAAAGAAAAGGAATCTTACAGAGAAATATAAAATAGTAGGTAGTAGGGGTAGACAAAAAGGGGTACAGTTATCTTTAAGGCACTCACTTTTATATTTTTCTTCCTTGTTTTGAGAGAAAAAGAGGGAGCACAAAGTTTGTTGTTGCTATGTTCTAAATTGAACAGATTTGACTTTAATTTTCTTGCTTTATTAGCTGGCGCCGCAGCTCAATAGGCTAATCCTCCACCTTCGGCACCAGCACACCAGGTTCTAGTCCCGGTCAGGGTGCCAATTCTGTCCCGGTTGCTCCTCTTCCAGGCCAGCTCTCTGCTATGGCCCGGGAGTGCAGTGGAGGATGGCCCAAGTCCTTGGGCCCTGCACCCACATGGGAGACCATGCTCCTGGCTTTGAATCAGCGCGGCGCGCCGGCCGTGGTGGCCATTGGAGGGTGAACCAACGGCAAAGGAAGACCTTTCTCTCTGTCTCTCTCTCTCTCTCACTGTCCACTCTGCCTGTCTAAAAAAAAAAAATTTTTTTTTCTTCCTTTATCAAAGTAAGGGCGACTGACTTGAAGTTTGATGATTCTTTACTCACAGATTGTTGTCTTTATAAAGAATAAATGACTTTTTTACTAAACAGAATGAGACAATTTTATTAAAAAACTTATTTTATTTATTTGAAAGAGTTACAGAAAGAGGTAGAGACAGAGAGAGATCTTCCATCTGCTGGTTAACTCCCCAAATGGCCACAATGGCTGGAGATGTGCCAGTCCAAAGCCAGGAGCCAGGAGCTTCTTCCTGGTCTTCTACGTGGGTGCAGGAGCCCAAGCACTTGGGCCATTTTCCACTGCTTTCCCAGGAGCATTAGCAGGGAGCTGGATTGGAAGAGAAGCAGCTGGGGCTTGAACCAGTGCCCATATGGGATGCGGGCACTACAGGCAGTGGCTTTATCCTAATTATGCCATAGTGCCAACCCTAAGGCAGTTTTTTTGATTCTTGATATTTTTCTCCTTTTAGGCACAGATAGGTAATAACAGATCATCTGGAAGATGGACCCACCGATACTATTCAGCCAACAAAAATGTTACCTGTAGAAATTGTGACAAATGTGGCCATTTGTCAAAAAACTGCCCCTTACCACAAGTGAGTAAAATATGTAATGCTTTCTACATTATAAATCTGGGATTAGAACACTGTAACATTAGATTTCAAGTCTTTTTGTGATAAGTATATTGTTAAAGTTCATGTAGCTTATAGCCTGCAAGTCAGGAAAGAAAAGTAAATTTAGAATAAAAAAAATCTAGAATCAACTTCAGACTCCATTACTGGTTGTGTGATCTTGACTGAATCATGTGATGCTCTGTGCCTTTTTCTTTTTCTTATCTATAATCAGTCATAATTCCTGAGGCCTGAACCTTCTAAACCTTCTACTTTATGAGGCAGCATGTTTCAAAAATTGTAGGATAATTTTCATTGTTAGAAAATTATAATGCTAGGCGTTTATCAATGTAAATTATGTTACATAGGTATATCAACCTTTGAAACAACACAGAACTAAAACTTAGATATTCCCTGACATATGATAAGCTCTTAACAAACATTGCTTAGTTACCTGCTTCCTCTCGCAAATGACTGTCTTTCAGGTACTGATCCAGTACTCATGTTTCCTTTTTTCTGGGGGCGAGGGGGACTTTTCCAGGCAAAACAGCCTCTTCTATATTTGTTCTATGACAGCTTCACAAAGATCTTCCTCGTCCTACTTTCCTTCTTAAACACCTTCCATTTTGTCAATATTCCTTTAAGACAAAAGTGTAAGAAATAATGCCATTTGGTAATGTGTGCAAACTAAAGTAAGCCTTCTTGGCACGAACAATATACAGGTCACTCATATTAAAGCTCCAATTTCAAACATTTTGTTTTGAGATTTACAGTTATGCTAAGGGTTGGCTTTCTTTGGAGTCTCGAATTAGAAATGATATTTTATTGAATTATTTAGAAGAGGAAATGCTAATCATCTACCACCTGGGACTGAAGTGTTTTGCTAGAGATTTTTCTGTTTTTCTGCTGTGTAGAAAGTCCGTCCCTGCTGCCTGTGCTCGGAGAGAGGACACCTCCAGTATGCCTGTCCGGCCCGCTTTTGTTTAGACTGTTCTTTGCCTATGTCTTCCACTCACAGATGTCTTCAGAGATCTTCCTGGAAAAAAAGATGTGATCGATGTGATATGTTGGGCCACTATGCTGATGTGAGTATCCTGCATATAGCTCATTTGTCAGGGTTTGGAGGCTGTGTTCCAGTCTGTATCAGTCAGCCTACACAGGAAGGTTTACTCGGCACTGTATAAAAGCATGTCCACTGAAAATGCAAAGCATTCTCAAGATGAAATTCCTACTAAGTGGTTCATCATGAGGCAGCATCAGGTATTTTAAATCCATGCTAACCCCTGTACTTGATGATGCTTGCCAAGTAAAGGTTGAAATCAAAGAAATATATAGTAACATGTAAATTTATGTACATAGTAATGTATATTTAAATGAACATATGCACACTTAACCAGTTGTATACATGTGTCCATATGAGACCTGATTTTATACTGGTTTTTTTTTTTGAAGGTTTATTTATTATATGAAAGGCAGAATTACACACAGAGAGGAGAGACAGAGAGACCTTCCATCTGCTGGTTCACTCCCCAAATGGCCACAGCTGCAAAACCAGGAGCCAGGAGCTTTTCTGGGTCTCCCATGGGGGTTCAGGGCCCAAAGACTTGAGCCATCTTCTGCTGCTTTCCCAGGTGCATTAGCATGGAGCTATATCAAAAGCAACCAGGGCTTGAACCCACGCCCCTATTGGGATGCCGGCATTGCAGGCCACGGCTTTAACCTGCTGAGCCATAGTGCCAGTCTCTTTATGTTGCTTTTTGATGGTTCTTGCTGATATCTTTGGCAAGAAGGACAAGTCATCTAATACTTTTTTTGTTTTATTTTTTTGAAAGGTAGAGCAACAATGGGGCCGGCGCCATGGCTTAACAGGCTAATCCTCCGCCTTGCGGCGCCGGCACACCGGGTTCTAGTCCCGGTTGGGGTGCCGAATTCTATCCCGGTTGCCCCTCTTCCAGGCCAGCTCTCTGCTGTGGCCCGGGAGTGCAGTGGAGGATGGCCCAAGTCCTTGGGCCCTGCACCCGCATAGGAGACCAGGAGAAGCACCTGGCTCCTGGCTGCGGATCAGCGTGGTGCGCCGGCCGCAGCGGCCATTGGAGGGTGAACCAACAGCAAAGGAAGACCTTTCTCTCTGTCTCTCACTATCCACTCTGCCTGTCAAAAAAGATGAAGAAGAAGAAGAAGAAAGGTAGAGCAGCAGACAAAGGAAGAGAGAGAGAGAGAGCTCTTCTGTCCATTGATTCACTTCCCAAATGACTGCGGCTGCTAGGTCTAGGCTAGGATGAGGCTAGGAGCCAGAAATCTGTTCGAGTCTACATGTAGGTAGCAGGGAACCAAGCATTTGGGCAGTCTTCCACTGCCTGCCCAGGTGTATTAGCAAGGAGCTGGATCAGAAGCAGAGTACCCAGGATTCAGAATCAATACTCTTACTGAATGCTGGTATTGCAAGTGGCAGCTGAATCAAGTGTGCCACAAATGCTGGTCTCACAAATCACCTAATACTTCAAATACACTTGTCTTTATTAGCTCACTCTCTAAATTTAGAAGTCATTTCTGTTACTTGCAGCATATTAAAAATTACATTTTGGACATTATTGGCATATGTAAACATGTATAGGGGTCTAGTCACAATTTCAAAGATCAGAAAGACTATTGAGGTAAGTAGATACAGTTTTGATGTGGAATCTAAGTTTTCTACATTCAATTTACTCCTAACGCCTAATGAATGTCTCATTAAGTGTCTGTCATTTTAGCTGTTAATTGTATCTCTTACTGCATAGTAGCATATGTTTATTTTATACTAACTGCTAATCAGTGCAAAGTCATTTTTCAGACTCATATGTAGGTGCCAATCCTAATTGGTTTAAAAGACATTTATGAAAGGGTTAGTGCTCTTTTTTTTTTTCCTAAGAATTTCCTACCTATTTTTTCAAAAACCTTTTCCCTTTAATATGTATTTCCCAGACTTGATACAGAAGCATAAAACATTTTCCCAATTTTATTTATATTGAAGAATACCTTTTGCTCAAAAAAATTAACATGGTTTTCTGTTGAATTTCAGATTAAAACAAATTATGGTGTAAGTGTTTTGCATATATTTCTCATCTAAATATGACAGTGACTTTTAAGAGTGTTTTAATAAGTCAAATTCTATGAATGGAATTGTGAAACTGAAAAATAGATACACTTATGTCTATATAAATATAGTCAAATTTCTCTCTAAAAAATTATACTAGTGTATTGACCTACATATTGTTTAGAGAAATGAGCACTACACTTTTCAACTCTAAGCACTATTGCTCTTTAAAATTTTTTGCTAATCAGATAAAGAAAATGATCTTTTTAATTTGTATTTTTTAGACTACTAATGAGGTTGAATATGACTGATTAACTTGAAAGTTCTAATTCTCAAGACTAGTTTGTCTTTATTACAAAGTACTTGAAACTTATTTTTAAATATTTACCAAGTCTTAAAATAATAAATCCTAAATTATCTTTGTTAGCTATCTGTGTTAGGTTGTCAACTATAGTTTTCTTAGGAAGATTTTCTGGTTTTGCAGTTATATTTAATAGCTTCTGTTTTTTACTACTTTGTTCCAAAGTTATCTTACTTGCTTGTGATAATGAAAGGAAGTCAGACATTACCATAAGCAGTATTTTTTAAAATATGAAACTATAGTACAGAACAGTTAAAAATTACTTGTAAATTATTCTTTATTTTTAAAATTTTTATTTATTTATTTTCCTTTTATTTGAAAGGCAGAGAGAGGAGAGATTACTGGGGAGTGAAGGAGATCTGCTAGTTCACTCCCCAGTGCCTTTAACAACAGAGCTAGAAAAATTTGAGGACAGGAGCCTGGAACACCATTGGATCTCCTGTATGAGTGGCAGGGACCCAACTACTTGAGGCATCATCTGCCTCCCAAGATGCACATTAGCAGGAAGCTGGATTGGAAGTAGAGAAGCAGAGACTTGAACCAGGCACTTTAAAATGGGATGCAGATGTCCCAAGCAGAAACTTGACCACTGTACCAAACGCCTGCCCCATAAAAGCTTCTTTAATCAGCTGTGAATTATATCTATAGCCCCTGCTGTTTACTGTCTTAATTTTGGCACCTTGTATAATAAAACTCTTGCCTAACATGGCATTGAAAATTAATAACCCCAGTGAATTAAGTTTTTAAGATCAGGTAAGGCTGTGAGTAACTTCACACAAGGTAGTCCCCCAAATCTACCAGAATCTATTTTTGTAATTATATGGAACAGATGTAAGACACTATTTGGTCTGTTTCTAATCTGCCAACCTGATAATGATTTCCTTGGAACCCAGTCAAGGCTGGGCTCCATTAATTCCTGGTCAACAGGTTCATATTCTTGCTGCTACCCTAGAAGCTCTTCATGAGGGTTCTTGGAAGCAGTCATTCTGGCCTCAGATGGCTGAACTGTTCAACCCATCCTGTACATGCTTTAGATCTATCTTGAAACTTGACCCTCCACAGAAAGTGCTGTCTCCTCTGCAGCCCTCTCAAAAGTTTGCTATTCATTCTTCCTCAACTCCCGTATTTCTGAATACAGAGATTGGATCAGCCTCTTCCTGACTGACTGTGGCTGCTTCAGCATCATTACCTCTCCTTCTTCTTCTTCTTCTTCTTTTTTTTTTTTTTTTTTTTTTTTTTTTTTTTTTGACAGGCAGAGTGGACAGTGAGAGAGAGACAGAGAGAAAGGTCTTCCTTTACCATTGGTTCACCCCACAATGGCCGCTGCGGCCGGCGCACCACGCTGATCCGCAGCCAGGAGCCAGGTGCTTCTCCTGGTCTCCCATGCGGGTGCAGGGCCCAAGGACTTGGGCCATCCTCCACTGCACTCCCGGGCCACAGCAGAAAGCTGGCCTGGAAGAGGGGCAACCGGGACAGAATCCAGCACCCCGACCAGAACTAGAAACCGGGGTGCCGGCGCCACAGGCAGAGGATTAGCCTAGTGAGCCGGGGCACCGGCCTTACCTCTCCTTCTTTATGTAGATATCTTAAACTTTTTTAAGGCTCATACCCTCTGAAAGTATGATCCTCTACCTAACTTTACCATTTTCATTGTCCCACCACTGGACTTTGTGTTCACTTACAATAGATTTCTGAAACCGTGGGTAACTTGCAGAAGTTTTGAATAATTTAGATTTCTAAATGCAGTGGGAGAAAATGATCCATAGAGCTTATTTCTTTCTTTATATTTGATTCTAGAAAAAATGTTCTCGGATACCAATTGTATGCTAAAATATTTTTAGCAACTCAAAAATTTATTTTAAAAACAAGAACTCAGTATGTAATCAGTACAGTCTTTAACATACACATTGGTGCTCAACAAATGCTTCTTAATAAATTATATATATTTGAAGAAGTCTTTTAGTTGAATTTTTTTTAGTTTAGTCTGATATTGGGGATTTCCAGCTGAAAATACAGTGCCACTGGTGTAAATCATCTCATACTTATAGAATGGTCAGGGGCCAGCGTTGTGGTGTAATGGGTAACGCTGCCGCCTGCAACACCAGCATCCCGTATAGGCACTGGTTCATGTCCTGGCCACTTCCAATCCACCTCCCTGCTAATGGCCTAGGAAAAGCAGCAGAGGATGGTGCAAATGCTTGGGCTTCGGCCACCCATGTGGGAGATGTGGAAAAAGCTCCTAGTTCCTGGCTGTGGCCTGGCCCAGCCGTGGCTGTTGCAGTCATCTGGGAAGTAAATCAGTGGATGAAAGATCTAACTCTGACTTTCAAATAAATAAATAAATCTTTAACAAAAAAAAAGAAGAAGAAAAAAGATGAGTTACTTGAGTATTATTTTTGTTCAGGTAGTTATTTAAGAAAAGAATATAAATTTCATTTTTAATCCATTCTGAGGAATACTGAATAGATACTCATATGCCTCCTCCTCTTAATCATTTTCACAGACCTATTAAAATATTATTTGCCAAAAATAAGACTGGCTTAAACATGATTATCGAGCCAAATAACTGAGCTAAGATTTGAATTAAAGACTTTCATATTCAAATATTTTGCTTTGTGTAATAGTGATTAGTTCTACCTTTGTCCACAAACATCTACAATTTTCCAGCACTGAAATAAACTTTCTACATTTGTTCATCTGTCAAGAATTTTCTGGTTGCCTACTACGCACCAGCCAATATTCCAAACACTAGAGAAATAAAGATAAGACATGGTCTCTGACCTTGAGGAACTCAGGTATGATGGGAAAGGCAGATATGTTATAAACAGTGTAAGGGGCCGGCTTTGTTGCATAGTGGTTAAGCCACCGCCTGCAACACCGACATCCCATGCGGACATCATTCCAAGTCCTGGCTGTTTTACTTTCTATTCAGCTCCTTGCTAATGCATCTGAAAAAACCACAGAAGATGGTCCAAGTGCTTGGGCCATTGTACCCATATAGGAGACCCAGATGAAGTTCCTAGTTTTGGCCTGGCCTGGCCCAGCCCTGGCCAAAGTGGCCCTTTGAGGAGTAAACCAACAGATAAAAGTTCTCTCTCCCCTCTCTACCCCCTTCCCTTCCTCTCTTTCTTTCTCTGTCTCTCCTTTCTTTGTAACTCTGCCTTTCAAATAGATAGATCTTTAAAAAAAGAATAGTATGAAAAGTGATATGATGAAGGTATATCATGTGATGATAATAAAAAGTGTATCAGAAGACTTGAAGCCTAGTTGTTTGCAGGTAATATAAAAGGGAAAATATAGGAAATCAAACAGACTATAGGAGGCAAACAAGTAACTGTCCGTGTTATAGTATGTCACCTGTCTTTGGAAGTATCTGTACAAAGTGTTGATGTAGGAATTCCTGATCCAGACTGAGAGAGTTTCCCTATATCAGATGGACTGGAAACATGTCTAAGAGTCCGTATTTGTGAAGACTTGTCTGCTAGCCCTTTGAAGACAGGGCAAATTAAGGAAGGAGATCTCTAGCCATTCCTGGACTCAGTCTTTCTCTCTGCCACTCATTAAAGCTTTCCGCTTTATCACAGTACATTGTTTTTAACCCTAAAAAGGATGGTTCACAGCATAATCCAGAATCTGACTGCTCATTGTTTCTACTACTAGCATTCTGTCACAAGCCATGAAAGTCAACTGCCTGGATTATGGAAACAGCATCCTAAACAGTTTCCCTGCTTCCTCACCCTTTTATAATCTGTTTTCAACAGGTGGCCAAAGTAATCATTTTTAAACATAACCCAGATTTTATCAGTCCTCTATCCAAAATCCTCAAATGTGACTTTACATTTCTCTCATTGTAAAAGCTGAAGTCCTTGCAGTATCAACGGGACATTTTGTAATCTGGCTTCTTGACATCCCTTACATTAAACCCTGTTGCTTGCTCTTTCCTAATTATCTACAATGGTACCTTCCTTCATCTCCCTCTTGTCTCTGCTCAAATGTTCCCTTCTTAGAGAGGCCTTCCTTGGCCACCTTAATTAAAATAGAAAATTTCTGTACCTCAGTAAAACATCTTACATTGTATTTTATTTTTAAAAATTAAAAAAAAAATTTACTTATTTGACAGGTAGTTATAAATAGAGAGAGAGAAAGAGAGAGAGAGAGAGTAAGGTGTTCCTTCCATTGGTTCACCCCCTAAATGGCTGCTATAGCTGAAACTACACTGATCTGAAGTCAGGAGCCAGGTGCTTCCTCCTAGTCTCCCACGCAGGTGCAGGGCCCAAGCACTTGGGCCATCCTCCACTGCCTTCCTGGACCACAGCAGAAAGCTGGACTGGAAGAGGAGCAGCCGGGACTAGAACCTGCGCCCATATGGGATGCCGGCACCACAGGCGGAGGATTAACCAAGTGAGCCATGGTGCCGGCCCCAAAAAACATTTATTTTGTTAATTTGAAAAGCAGAATTATAGAGGAAAGGAAGAAGAAAGAGAGAGAGACAGAGAAGCAGAGAGATTTTCTACCCACTGGTTTACTCCCCAAATGGCTTACAACGACTGGGGCTGAGCCAGGCTGAAGCCAGAAGCCTGAAGTCTTCCACATGGGTGTGGCATGGCCCAAGTGTTCATCTTCCACTGCTTTCCCAGTACATTAGTAGGGAACTGGATCAGAAGTGCAGCAACTAGGATCAAACCAGTGCTCAAATGGGATTCCAGGCCGGCACTATGGCTCACTAGGCTAATCCTCCGCCTGCGGCGCCGGCACACCAGGTTCTAGTACTGGTCGGGGCGCCAGATTCTGTCTCAGTTGCTCCTCTTCCAGTCCAGCTCTCTGCTGTGGCCCAGGAGTGTAGTGGAGGATGGCCCAAGTCCTTGGGCCCTACACCCGCATGGGAGACCAGGAGAAGCACCTGGCTCCTGGCTTCGGATCAGCGCAGTGCGCCGGCCATGGTGGCCATTTGGGGGGTGAACCAACGGAAGGAAGACCTTTCTCTCTGCCTCTCTCTCTCTCTCACTGTCTATAAGTCTCTCTGTCTCTCTCTCTCACTGTCTAACTCTGCCTGGCCTCTGCCTGGCCAAAAAAAAAAATGGGATTCCAGCCTCACAGGTGGCAACTTAACCCACTGTGTAACAGTGCCAGCCCCTGTGTTTACTTTTCTGTCTCCCCTAATTATAATGTAATCTCCATGCCTGTTATCAAACATGTTCACTGCTGTGTCAATAGCTTCTCAAATGGTGTCTTGACACATATAGAAGCTCCACAGGCTGGGGCCAGCGCTGTGGTGTATTGGGTAAAGCCGCCACCTACAGTGCTGGCATCCCACATGGGCGCTGGTTCTAGTCTTGGCCGCTCCACTTCCAATCCAGCTCTCTGCTGTGGCCTGGGAAGGCAATAGAAGATGCCCAAGTTCTTGGGCCTCTACACCAACATGGGAGACCTGGAAGAAGCTCCTGGCTCCTGCCTTTGGATCAGCGCAGCTACGGCCGTTGTGGCTGTCTGGGGAGTGAACCAGCAGATGGAAGACTTCTCTCCCTGTCTCTGCTTTTGCCTCACTGTGACTCTGCCTTTCAAATAAGTAAATAAAACCTTAAAAAAAAAAAAAAGAAAGAAAGCTCATAGGATCATTGAATAAGCAGATAAATGAATTAGGGATAATAGATCTCACTTACCCTCCAGTTAAATGTTTCCAAAAACTGTCAAACTAAGGTATTCTCTACTTGACTCATTAAAAGGGAGACCTTTTTCCAATAATACTTAAAAGTGAAACTTCAATAGGCCTTCTAAATGCCAAAATACCGATAGCATAGACAAAAGTAAAATGAAATTTCTAAGGCAGAGGGAAATCCTTGTTCTTGTTTCTCTCCCATGATCTTTAGAAACTTTCTCTTCTTAAATATTTGTATTGTTAAAAAAATAATAATTTTCTTAAATACAAGTATCTCCATATTTAGTCAGTACTGTAGGTATTTCCACAGTCCTGTGTTTTTGGCCTATCAGCTGCCAGCTTTCATGTGAAAAATTTCATCCATAACTTTGTAATGAAAACTGTATCATCTTCAGTAGCTTGAAAGGACAAATACAAGAAAAAAATAAAACCAAGATTCACATAGCCTTACTTTTCCAGTAATTGTAGGTAAACTATCTTTTCTGTTGAACTTATTTGAAGTCAAGACATCATTGACTGACTTACATTGAGGTTTACTTAATGAAAATGAAAATCCCTAAATAGGAGGAATAAGTAAACATTAGAATGCAATAAATGTGTTCCTTCCAATTTCTTTTTAAGTTTTTCCTTTATAAGTTACAACAAACAATTTGGTTGGTATCACAGGACAATGCAAAGGAAGGGGGGAATGAGGGAGGGAATGAAGGAGAGGAAGGGAAAGGAGGAAGATTATTTTGAAAACAAAAAATCGTCTCTGAAAAAATGTCACAGTAATATTATTGCAGATTGATATGTACTTTCAGATAAATACTTAGTTCCACTGATAGCTGAGATTTGGAACTTCTTTGGGGAATAAAGAGGGAAATCAGACAGGTTAGATATAATTTTTTGCCACCACCTTCCACAACATTTTAACGTTATTTAAACATAATATTGGAACAAAAGAAGGTGACTGGGATTGATTGATTTGCTTCAAAAAAGATAATTGTTGAGTAGGCTAATAAAATGCTTATTTACCTAAGAGACAATAATACTCCCAAGAAAGTTAAATATGCAAAACCTATGATAATGTTAGTGCAGATCACTTATGTGTTCATTGTTCAGGGAGTCATTCCCAAAATCAAGAATTAATAATGCATTGGAACTGTTCCCAAAACACCTAATAAATGAACATCTGAAACTTTCTATTTATTCTAAATAAATTTCTAGTTTTATATATATAGGAGATATATACATATATAAGCTTATGTAAATAAATTCTACATTTTAAATGGAAGGTGTGTAACTTAGCACTGTTGGAAGCTTTGAAAGAGAAACTGGTCCTCATTTTCAGATTTTGCTGAATGATTTCCTTTCTAGTCATCTGTCCTAACCTGAAGAATTTCCCTACCTCTCCAAAGCTCTCTCTGGACATGCCTCATTGCCTAGTATGAGTCACTTTTCAATGACTCATAACTTCCTAGTAGGTTGTCTTCTTTATAAAAACTGTAAGAATATGTTTGTAGAAAATGGAGATAGTTCCCTTTCTCCAGAACCTTAACTTCTACCAAAGGAAGGAAAAACTGACCTCTTAGAGTCTACCCTTACAAGTTTATATGCTCTCAGAACTAGAGGATAGTTAAAGCTCAATTATTTATTGAGAATCTCATGGTGCTTAGGAATGGATTTGACTGTTCATGCTGCCTTATGTAGAAAAACATGAGTTTCTGATAAATAGAAACCACTAGGAGTAATGTTAAATTTCAAGCTCATTTTTTTCCTCATCTTTTTTTTTGATAAAAAAAATCTATTTATTAATGTTCTTGGGTACTGGAATTTACTGTTAGATTCACAAATAAGGACAGATTCTAGAACATAATTATCTGGGCCAGCCCCACGGCTCACTAGGCTAATACTCTGCCTGCGGCGCCAGCACCCCAGGTTCTAGTCCCAGTTGGAGCGCCGGATTCTGTCCCGGTTGCTCCTCTTCCAGTCCAGCTCTCTGCTGTGGCCCGGGAAGGCAGTGGAGGATGGCCCAGGTCCTTGGGCCCTGCCACCTGCATGGGAGACCAGGAGGAAGCACTTGACTCCTGGCTTCGGATCGGCGCAGGTGCTGGCGGCCACTTGGGCGTGAACCAGCGGAAAAAGGAAGACCTTTCTCCCTGTCTGTCTCTCTCTCACTGTCTAACTCTGCCTGTCAAAAAAAAAAAAAAAAAAAAAGATCTGCGATATGGGAGTACAATACAAAAGGTAGATAAGGTAGATCATCCTTAACACCTGTAAAGCAGAAAGCTTTAATAAACATTGTAGACTGCCAGCGCCGCGGCTCAATAGGCTAATCCTCCGCCTGCGGCGCCAGCACACCAGGTTCTAGTCCTGGTCGGGGCGCCGGATTCTGTCCCAGTTACTCCTCTTCCAGTCCAGCTCTCTGCTGTGGCCCAGGAGTGTAGTGGAGGATGGCCCAAGTCCTTGGGCCCTGCACCCGCATGGGAGACCAGGAGAAGCACCTGGCTCCTGGCTTCAGATCAGCGCGGTGCGCAGCTGCAGCGTGCCGGCCGCAATGGCCATTGAGGGGTGACCAACGGAAAAGGAAGACCTTTCTCTCTGTCTCTCTCTTACATTCCACTCTGCCTGTCAAAAAAATAAAAAATAAATAAATAAACATTGTAGACTAAGGTCAACTCCTCTGAACTTTAATTTTTTAAAAGAAATTCTTTTTTTTAAGATTTTATTTATTTGAAAGGTAGAGTTACAGACAGAGGGAGAGACAGAGAGAAAGGTTTTCCATCCACTGGTTGACTCACCAAATGGCCACAATGGTCAGGGCTGGACTAATCCAAAGCCAGGAGCTTCTTCCAGGTCTCCTATGTGGGTGCACGGGCCCAAGCACTTGGGCCATCTTCCACTGCTTTCCTAAGCCATAGAAAAGAGCTGGATCGGAAGTGGAGCAGCTGAGACATGATCCGATGCCCATATGGGATGGCGGTGCCACAGGCAGAGGCTTAGCCCACTACGCCACAGCACTGGCCCCACTTTTTTTTTTAAGGAATTTTTTTTTTTAATTTAATTGAACTTTATTTACTTTTAAAGACATTATAGATCATGAATACTTTTCACTTAAAAAAATTATTTATTTATTGCAAAGACAGAGTTACGTCCTTTCACTTGTTCACTCCCCAAATGGCCTTAGGGCCAGGACTGAGCCAAACCAAAGGCCAGGAGCCTAGAACTCCATCCGGGTCTCCCACATGATTGGCAGGGGGCCCAAGTTGGGCCATCCTCTGCTGCTTACCAAGGAAGCAATTTAGCAGGGAGCTTTATTGGAAGTGGAGCCATCAGGACTTAACCCAGTGCTCATATGGGATGCTGGCATCCTAGGCAGTGGTTCAACCCCCTGTGTCACAAAACTGGCTACCCCTGAACTTTATTCATCCCAGGTAGTTTTCTGATTGGCTTCTGAATATCTTTTAAAGAATCCAGTAATAAAGCAGAATTTAGCAACTGGGAAAAATTTTTAACCTCTAAAACTATTCAAAACTTACTTATGGTCATCTGTGTTTGGGCATCAGTTTACTAGTTAATTGTGTGCATGGTCTTGATGAATCCAAGATGAAGTTTATTCATCTTTCCTTTTTCTTTTTTTAAGGCTTATTTATTTATTTGAAAGTCAGGGTTACGCACAGAGAGAAAGGCAGGGAGAGAGAAAGGTCTTCCATCCACTGGTTCACTCCCCAATTGGCCACAACTGCCAGAGCTGGTCAATCCAAAGCCAGGAGCCAGGAGCTTCTTCTGGGTCTTCCACGCAGGTGCAGGGACCCAAAGACTTGGGCCATCTTCCACTGCTTTCCCAGGCCATAGCAGAGAGCTAGATTGGAAGTGGAACAGCCAGGACTCGAGCCCATGCCCATATGGAATGCCGGCGCTACAGGCAGCGGCTTTACCCACTATGCCACAGCACTGGCCCCCTATTCATCTTTTCAAAAAGGTACTATTTTCTTCAATTAGTTGCTAACTAAATGAATTAATCACTAATCAAATCAATTTGTTACTAATTAAATTAATCTATTTAATTAGCTGATTAGATTGATTGGTCTTTGACTGATTGGTTTCTTCTTAAACACTTATAGATATCTATGAAATGGTTCTATTTCAGTATAAAACCAAAATGAGGGGCCTGAGCTGTGATGCAGCAGGTTAAGCTGCTGCCTGCAGGGAAAGCAGTCCTAGAGAAAATAGTAAAAGGAAATGCTGATGAAAAGTGAACACATCTAGCATGTGGGGGGGAAAGACCTACGTTTAGCTGTATGCTTGTGGAATTTATTTATTAAAGTGTATTTGAGCAGCAGAGAGAAAGAGCTCCCAACTGTTGGTTTACTCCTCAAATGTCCGCAGCATCCAGGGCTGGACTAAGGCTAAAGCTGTGACCTGGGAACATAATCCAGGTCTCCCACTTGGGTGCCATCGTAATGCCTCCCAGGCTCTGCATTGCAAGAAGCTAGAGTAAAAAGGAGCCTATGCCAGAAATAAAACACAGGCACTCAGATTTGGGATGTACTGAACACCCACTATGATGGTCAAATTTCTGAATGTCAAATAAAAATCATACAAACGTGCAAGCAGAGAAACACATACATAAATCAGATTTACTTCAGACTTCTCTTTTACAATACTAAATGCCAGAGGCAGTGGAGCCCTCTCTAGAGGCTAGAGGGTACTGAAGGGAAAAATAAAAAAAGCCAAGCTTTTATTCACTTGTAAATTTAGTAGAAAAGCCAGATAATGATATTAGCAGAAATGAACAATAAAACCATGAAACTATAGAGTACAAGACTGAACATTTATTAATCTGCTTTTAACCAGTAAAAATTTTAGGGAAAATTCTTTTAAATTATATTTTTGGGGGCCAGTGCTACGGTGTAGCAGGTAAAGCCGCCTGCAGTGTTGGCATCCCATATGGATGCCAGTTTGAGTCCCAGCTGCTCCATTTCTGATCCAGCTCTCTACTATGGCCTGGGAAAACAGTAGAAGAGGGCTCAAGTCCTTGGGCCCCTGCACCTGCACGGGAGACCAGAGAAGGCTTCTGGCTCCTGGCTCCGGATAGGCACAGCTCCAGCCATTGCGGTCATCTGGTGAGTAAACCATTGGATGGAAGACTTTCTCTCTCTCTCTCTCTCTCTCTCTCTCTCTCTCTCTCTCTCCCCACCTCTACCTGTCTGTAACTCTCCCTTTCAAATAATTAAATCTTTTAAAAAATTATATTGTGGTTGTAAGTCATTCCAATCAAAATAAATGGTCATTCTAATTTCAAGAAGAAAAATTAGCTCTTACAACTTTAATGTTACTAATTTGTGGCAGGCATTTGGTTTAGCAATTAAGATATGAATTATAATACATGCATCCCATAACAGAGTACCTGAGTTTGATGCCTGGCTTTGGCTCCTTTCTCCTTTCCCTCTAGTTCTTTTCCTTTCTAATTCCTTTCTCTTTTCCACTAGCTTCCTGCTAATGAAGACCCAAGAAGACAGTGGTATTGGTTCAAGTGATTGGGTTTCTACCACTAACATGGGATGACTGAATTGAGTTTTCAGCTCCCAGCCATAGCTGTCTCCCGGCCCTAATCAATATGGGCATTTAGGGAGTGAACCAATGAAAGGAGTGCACACTTGCTCTGTTTGGCTCTCAAAGTAATTACTTAATGACATTTTTAAAAAGAGATCACTAATTTATGGGGATGGCGCTGTGGCTCAACAGGTTAAAGCCAGAGCCTACAGTGCCAGCATCCCATATGGGCACCAGTCCAAGTCCCAGCTGCTCTGCTTCCAATCCAGCTCCTTGCTAATACACCTGAGAAAGCATCCAAGACCTTGGGCCCCTGCGTCCATAGGGGAAATGCAGAAAAAGCTCTTGGCTCCTGGTTTCGGCCTGGCCCAGCCTTGGCCTTTGCAGCCATTTGAAGGGTAAACCAGCAAATGAAAGACCTTTGTCTGTCTCTCCTTCTCTAACTCTGCTTTTCAAATAAATAAATCTTTTAAAAATAAACCACCAATTTAAAATGAAGCAAAGAGAACTATAACAAATGACAGGGAAATGAAACAGGAAAGTATAAAAAACAAAAAATATAAAGTATGAAGACAAAAATAGGATAAATATATCAGTTGTAACAAAATTAGGGTTGGTTCTGTGGCGTACTAGGTTGAGCCTCTGCCTGTAGAGCTAGTATCCCATATGGGCACCAGTTCATGTCTTGGCTACTCCTCTTCTGATCCAGCTCTCTGCTAATGGCCTGCGCAAGCAGTGGAGGATGGTCCAAATGCTTGGACCGACCCCTGTACCCACATGGGAGACCCGGAAGAAGCTCCTGGCTTCAGATCGGTTTAGGTTTGGCCATTGCGGCCATTTGGGGAATGAAGCAGCAGTTGGAAGAACTCTCTCTGTCTCTCCCTCTCTCTGTCTGTATCTCTGCTTCTCAAATAAATAAATCTTTAAAAAAAATAAATAAACAATTAAAGGAACCAGTGCCGTGGCTCACTTGCTTAATCCTCCGCCTGCGGCGCCGGCATCCCATATGGACCCTGGGTTCTAGACCCGGTTGCTCCTCCTCTTCCAGTCCAGCTCTCTGCTGTGGCCCAGGAGGGCAGTGGAGGATGGCCCGAGTGCTTGGGCCCCTGCACCAGCATGGGAGACCAGGGAGAAGCACCTGGCTCCTGGCTTCGGATTGGCGCAGCGCACCAGCTGTGGCGGCGATTTGGGGAGTGAACCAACAGAAGGAAGACCTTTCTGTCTGTCTGTCTGTCTCATTGTCTAAAACTCTACCTGTCAAAAAAAAAAAAAATTCATACTGAAAATTAGAAACCCAAATATATAGCAGGTATCAATTCCATCATTATTTGTTGGAAAAGACTGTCTTTTCTCCATTGAATTGATTTTGCATCTTAAAGATCAAATATCCATATTTCTGTGAATTCATTCCTGGACTCTGTTCTATTGTACAGATTTGAATACCATTTCATTATCAGTATCGCACTGTTTTGAGTACTATAAATTTATAGTAAGTCTTAAAATAGTGTGATTCTGTTTTACAGAACTACTTTTGCTATTCTAGTTCTTTCCCACTCCATGTATAGTCTAAAATCAACTTGTCTGTATCTACATTAAATACTGTTGGGATTTTGTTTGGTGTTTGTGTTCAGGTTAGATCACTGTGGAGACAATTCCATTGCATCAAATCTTCTTATCCTAGAACATAGTTGGACTCTCCATTTTTTTATGTCATCTTTAGTTTCTTTTTATCATAATTTTATAGTTAACAGTATGACCATTCTCCAGTTGGTCAGACTTACACTTGAATATTTTGCTTTTCTCACTAGAACAAATGGTACTCCTTTTTAAGTACTGGTTTTATTGCTTGTATATCATAAAAAAATTGGGATGAAATATTCTGAAATGTTTGTAGTAGTTACCTCAGGTGGTAAGGTTATATAGATAGCTTATTATCTAAATTTTCTATTTTTATAATGAATATGTAGCACTTTTATAATTATTTTAATAAAACACATTTTTCAGACTAAACTTACAGTATCAGATACCACAACTCTGTACCTTGGATATGGGTACTGAAGATGTTGAATATCTGACATATCCTGAATGCTATCAAAATCTTGAGACGAGAAAAAAGGAATTTCTCCTTGAGTTCTCTGACAATTAGAAAACTAGAATTGAATGACAGAATATGATTATAAATAAAAGAGTTTAACGTAATTAACTGGAATGAATTGAGATTACTTTGGCGGTTTTAAACGAGTACTAGATATCTCTCATTTATGATGGATTTTGTATAATTGGTTTATATGTAAACTTCTTTTTTTTTTTTTTTTTTTTGACAGGCAGAGTGGACAGTGAGATCCGAAGGCAGGAGCCAGGTGCTTCTCCTGGTCTCCCATGGGGTGCAGGGCCCAAGCACTTGGGCCATCCTCCACTGCACTCCTGGGCCATAGCAGAGAGCTGGCCTGGAAGAGGGGCAACCAGGACAGAATCTAGCACCACAACCGAGACTAGAACCCAGTGTGCCGGCGCCACTAGGCGGAGGATTAGCCTGTTGAGCCACGGCGCCGGCCTTATATGTAAACTTCTAAACATTTTAAATTTATTTTAGTTTGTCTTTTCTGACTCTACAACTTTTGGTATCTGCTAGTGGACCTAAGCAAATCTTTGATGCTTGGTTTATAATTATTTCAGAATGTTAATATCCAAATTTATTGTCCTAATACCAAAGAGAATGAAATTAGCTCATAGCATTTATAATTCAGGTATGCTGTAAGCATACATTTTTGTTGTTGTTCTGAAAGAATTTTGTTTTTTTAAGAAGTAGGGATTCTGAGTGAGCTGAAAGCTGCAAAAATTGGAACTCCAAAACAGAATGCAGGTGCTAGACAGCAAAAATAAATAAATAAAAGATCTGCTTCTCCCCTTGCACACGTGAATCATGTATTCACTACTAAGCCAGCTAGATGAAGTTCCACAATTATAGGGGTTTATCACTCCAGGTTTCTCCTTCCTGATTTCCACTTATCCAGACTTGAGGTGATGGATTTCTCTTTACTGCGGTAATGAAAGGTCAGTAAGGAAGATTGGCCATTATTGTTTAAACATTTAGAAAAAAGAAATTTGAGTAAATTGAAAAAGGGTTATCTCAATTTTAAGATTGATGTGAAGGCCGATGCCGCAGCTCACTAGGCTAATCCTCCGCCTGCGGCTCTGGCACACTGGGTTCTAGTCCTGGTTGGGGCGCCGGATTCTGTCCTGGTTGCCCCTCTTCCAGGCCAGCTTTCTGCTGTGGCCCAGGAGTGCAGTGGAGGATGGCCCAGGTGCTTGGGCCCTGCACCCGCATGGGAGACCAGGAGAAGCACCTGGCTCCTGGCTTTGGATCAGTGCAGTGCACTGGCCGCAGCGGCCATTGGAGGGTGAACCAACGGCAAAGGAAGACCTTTCTCTCTATCTCTCTCTCTCTCACTATCCACTCTGCCTGTCAAAAACAAAAACAAAAACAAAACAAAACAAAGATTGATGTGAAGGGGCCAGTGCTGTGGCATAGCGGGTAAAGCTGCTGCCTGCAGTGCTGGCATCCCATATGGGCACAGTTGGAGACCCGATTGCTCCACTTCCAATCCAGCTCTCTGCTATGGCCTTAGGAAAGCAGTGGGGGTGGCCCAAGTCCTTGCGCCCCTGCACCCACATAGAGACCCGGGAGCTCCAGGCTACAGGCTTCAGATCAGCGCAGCTGTTGCCATTTGGGGAAAGATTGATATGGATATAGTTTGATTGTTCCCCAAGGCTTTATGTACTGCACTTTATTCCCTGTTGTAAAACATTAGCAGGGTGGGAACTTGATCTGGCTATATTTAAAGGTAGTGTCTTTGGGGAGTGATTACATTAGAGAAGGCCATCCGAGTGAAACCTATGATTGAATCATGGTGGCTCTATATGAGGGAGAGACCACACAAACACATGCAGTCACTGTGTTGCCATGTGCCACCTGGAGATCTGCCAACAAGGAAAGAAATTTATATTTTTGAAAAGCAGAGAGATGGAGAAACAAGAGAGAGCTTCTGTCTGCTGGTTCACTCCCCAAATGCCTATAACAGCAAGGTCTAGGCTAAAGCCAGGAGCTGTAAATTCTCTCCAGGTCTCCCACATGGGTGATAGAAACCCAAGTACTTGGGACATCATCTGCTGCCTCCCAAGCACTTTAGCAGGAAGCTGGATCAGAAGCATGGAGTAGCCAGAGGGGAACCAGAGGCTTACATGGAATGCAGGTCTCCCAAGTAATGGTTTAACTTGCTGCATCACAATGCATACCCCAATTTCCTATGTATTTTTGAAATATTTTTGTGTAGATCTTGGATGAGTGTAAAAATAAGTACATTGAGCCGGCGCTGCGGCTCACTAGGCTAATCCTCCGCCTTGCGGCGCCGGCACACCGGGTTCTAGTCCCGGTCGGGGCACCGATCCTGTCCCGGTTGCCCCTCTGCTGTGGCCAGGGAGTGCTGTGGAGGATGGCCCAAGTCCTTGGGCCCTGCACCCCATGGGAGACCAGGAGAAGCACCTGGCTCCTGCCATTGGATCAGCGCGGTGCGCCGGCCGCAGCGCGCCTACCGCGGCGGCCATTGGAGGGTGAACCAATGGCAAAAGGAAGACCTTTCTCTCTGTCTCTCTCTCACTGTCCACTCTGCCTGTCAAAAAAGTACATTGCACATAGTAAGTACTTATTAAGGTTTCTGTATTCTTTCTTTTCTTACATAGAAGGTAGCCACAAGTAACTCTAATCCTAGTAAAATTTATTTTTTTCCTTTGAGCTTCCCCCACCCTGTTGTATCTTTTTTTTTTTTTTAAGATTTATTTATTTATTTGAAAGGCAAATATACAGAAAGGCAGAATCAGAGAGAGAAGTCTTCCATCTTTTGGTTCACTCCCCAAATGGCTGCAATGGCCAGAGCTATGCTAATCCAAATCCGGGAGCCAGGAGCTTCTTGTGGGTCTGCCACACGGATGTAGGGTCCCCAGAACTTCTCTGTCTTCTGCTGGTTTCCAAGGCCATAACAGAGAGCTGATTCAGAAGTGGAGCAGCTGGAACTTGAACCAGCACCTGTATGGATGCTGGCACTGCAGGCAGCAGCTTTATTCACTACACCACAGCGCCGGCCTCCCCTCTGTTGTATCTTTATCAGCACTTTACCCAAACTGAATTTTCACTTCCTTCTAGATTTGGGCACTTTGAAGAGTTAATCTTAATGCAGTTGATGGGTTGATTCCAGCTATTTTATTGATACCTGTTTCCCCATGATCTATTCTACATCAGAAATATGACAAAGGCCTGGCGTTGTGGTACAGTGGGTTAAACTGCTGCTTGCAGTGTTGATATCCCATATCCAAGCTCCAGTTTGGGTCCTGGCTTTTCTCTGCTTCCAATCCAGCTCCCTGCTGATGCACCTGGCAAAGCAATGGAAAGTGATCCAAGTCCTTGGGCCAACTCCCACCCACACGAAAGACCCAGATGGAGTTCCAGACTCCTGGCCCAGTCCTAGCTGTTGGGGCCATGGGGCCATTTGGGGAGTGAACCACAGAATGCTTTCTGTTGTATGTGTCTGTCTGTCCCACTCTACCTTTCAAATAAATATTTTTTATAAAAAGTATGAAGAGTTCCAAACTGATGTCATCACAGCAATAGTTAATACAATTGAATGCTTATTACAGGTCAGGTATTGCTCTGAAGACTGTGCTTCTGAGCTCATTATCACAATAGCCCTTCAAAAGGAGTACTGTTATTTCTACTTTATCAATGAGAAAACTGAGACACAGAGATACATAATTTGTCCAAGGCAGTAAATAATAGAACCTGGACTTAAATCTAGCCATTTTGATCTGGAATCTCTGATTTTAGCTACAACATTTTACTGGCTCTCATACTGTTTTCCTTATGTTAACCTTTAGCTAGCAACTAGTAGATAATACTGTACACATAGCAACTGTTAATAAAATTAACTTATTTCAGTCATCTAGAATCACAATCAAGATGTCTCCAAAAATATTTTATGATTCCTTGACAGGAAAATGTCTTAGAAAAGAAAATTATGTTGCTTAAGATAACCCAGTATAATATGTGACTGACTTATTTTATATTTCAGTTGATTATTTCGATTTTTTTTTTTTATAAAACACAGGTTATTGCATGTTGAAATAAAACTGAAATATAGGGGCCAGTGTATATGGCATAACAGGTTAAGCTGTAGTCTACAACACCAGTATCTCATATGGGCACCAGTTCATTTTCTGGCTGCTCTACTTCAGTCCAGTTCCCTGCTAGTGCTCCTGGAAAAGCAGTGGAAGATGACCCAAGTTCTTGGGCCCCTGCCCCAATGTGGGAGACCTGGATGAAGCTCCTGGATCCTGGGTTCAGCCT